>NC_056736.1:703898420-704263420 GCF_019279795.1 Protopterus annectens
TTAAAATAAATGAAACACTGAAGTAATATATCAACTGAAATAACAAAAGGTTGTAAAAATAGAAACTTTAACTAGCTATTCAGATGAACCAATAAAACTTCAAATATCAGAGGCTGAAATGAAGAAAACCTAGCTGAATATGAGGCTTTTCAAGAAGAGCTATTTCAAAAAATGTAGAGTTAGAAGACAGAGCTCACAGAGAAAATCTAAAATTTTATGCTGTACCAGAAAAACTGGAAGGAACAGACTGTATTAACTTTATGAAAGCAGAAATAAGCAACATGATCAGGACTTGTTAATTGAAAGGGCACACTGAGTGTATGAACCAAACCTGGCCATAAGAAAGCAACCAAGAACTATTTTAGTAAAAATGCACTCATACCAGCAAAAAGAGATAATCCTAACAAAACTGTGGCAGAAGGGAAACACATTAAAATTTGAGACTGCTGAGTGTTTATGGAAAATGATTATTCACTGTTCACCAGGGTAGAAAATAAACAATTTTTTTCCTAACAATTAGGGAATGTCAAGAGGTACATATGAGATTCAAGCCACAGTATCCAGCTGTCTTCAGTGTATTTTTTTTCTGGAGGATCAATGACATTTTGTGATTCAAAACAAGCTAAGGAGGAAATAAAAAAAATGTTTGTACAACAAAAAGTGAGCCAGCCAGTAGAACAGGACTGTGCTTCTCATTCTGCTGAAAGTAAAGTTCATAGACAGATTTTGCCAGTTAAACATTTTCTAACGTTCCAAAAGAAAATACTTGAGAGACAGAAAAAAGCACAGAGATTGTCTAGAAGAATCAGGAGTACCTTGGACTTGAACCAAAATCTAGTTTTTGGAGCTAGAGATGATCAGGAAGAATGCCAGCAATAGTAAAGCAGGGAATTATTGTGAGATTTTAAGGGATCAATCACATTTGTGAAATATGGCTTTGCAAATAAAAGTGGCTGAGAAAAGACTGGCACTTTGTTGATTCTGTTAAGCTTGTGGGTGGATTGTAAAGCACAAAACACTAAAGGGAGAAATTAAGTAACTGTAAGTAAAATCAATTTGTTCTTATTAGTTTTTAATATAAAACATTTCATGATATAAATGTCATATAGTGTAACACATTTTGTATAGTGTACCATCAGAGGTATTCTAAATGTAAGGGGGGTAGTGCTTTTAGTGATTGTTGTACATGTTAAAGATATTAAAGTAAACAAGTGCATTTTTAATTGTAAGAAATATAGATTTTAAGTGTAAACTAGAAAAGAAAGACTGAACAGAAGCTAAAGTTAATATAATGCTGTGATTAGGCTGCTGGGGTGGGGTGTGCTGTAAAAGTGTAGTAATTAGATGTAGGACTATGATGATAATTTTCCATGTTTGTACAAGGGAGGTTGTCTAGATTAATGTCCTCTTCTATGAACACATATGTTTGTAAGGAAATAGGCTTTGAAAAATAAGACAAAATGGTGAAAGCCATGAAAAATGCTAATTGTCTAACATGTGCAAAGATTGCTTTTTTTATTTTCCATTAGCAAATGACAAGAAGTCTGCAGCTGAAAACAATTACCAGAGGAACTGGGTACATTGTGATCTAAGCAAAACTTATAACTATTCCTTCAACCATCTTTAAACTGTTTTGTTTTCCATTGTTGATTACTTTACATGAAGATGAACTGTCTACATGTGCAAGAAATTATCCTTCAGAGTTCTGAGCATTCTTTGCTGTGATAAATGCAAAATGTAAAGGTACAATAACAAGCAGTTCAGTGAAAAATAAAGTTTGAAATTATGGGAAGTAAATAAGACATATTAGCCTTCCCAGCATCTTTAATACATTTAAAAGAACACTGCATAATTTAGTTGTATTTAAAGATAGCCAGAGCACTTTATCTTGGGGCTAAAAGTTACTTTTTTCTAAAAGCATACATGCTGTTTTTCACATATGGGAGGGAAATATGGATAAGAAAAGAACAGACAGTAATCACTGTAAAGTGGGAACACAGGTTGTAACATGCACACTAGCGTCAGTAACCTTAACTTTAGATTATGTTATGCATGTGAGTGCAGCTGTAAATTTGGGGCAATTGTCCCTATCTGAAAGGTTAAACTCCAATTTGTTAAAATGTATGTAGGTTTGTGTGTTTATTCTAAGTTAATAAGGGATGGGGTGTTCTGAAAATGCATATGGATTTTTTGTTTGAAGATTTTCATTAAAACAAAAAGTCTTGAGAAATGTGACATAGGCACAAATGAAGATGAGAAGAAACAACTGTATAGGAGACCAGCCTGGCAGATATTAGTCTGTGCATTTAAGGCAAAAGTTGTAAATACACACTCAAAACAATGGTTATGCATAATAAGTGGGAACAATAGCTGTTTATGATAATGGCTATTCTATCTGTAGTATCTTGGAATGTAAATGGCCTTACAGGTATAGACAAAAAAGGAAAGAGTGTAAAATTATATTAATAAATGCAGAATGTAAATAGCAATGTTGTGGGAAACACATTTGGAAATAAATGAGCATGTGAATTTGACAAAGAAAGGATTTCAGACTGGCTATTTGGCAGAATATCAAGGACAAAGGAAAGAGGGAGTAATAATACTAATTGCTAGAGGGGCTTCAATAATGTTGGAAGAGGAAAAAAGGCAGTAATGGTAGATTTGTGGTAATAAGAGGCTATTGGCAAGGGAGAAAGATTATGCTGGCATGTATTTATATTTCACCAAAAATTGTTATGGAGCTTAAGAAAAATTTGTGAGAAATAATCAGCTTTCAACAGATTATATTATTATAGGTGGGAACTGGAACTTGATTTCCAACAGGGAGGATGTGTCATAGGGATCTTGAAGGGAAAATTTAACAAAAGATGTAGATTTCTGGTAAAATTTATGAAAATATTTGGTATGGAAGATGTGAATTCAGTAGTAGGAACTTGGACAGAATTTACATATTATTCCCCAAGGTACAATAAGTGTGGAAGTTATATTTCACAGGACTGTGTACGTTTAATTGAAAGCTTCAAAACACATGCAAAAGTTATTTTAGATAATGCACTGATACAAACTAAGATAAAAATGCAGAATAACGAAGTAAAAGGAGACAGTGGCACTTACCCACCTACCACTAAAACAGAGGAATTTAAGAAATGGATATTAGAAATTATTTCAGAGTTATTAGGGAAGATAGAAATTTCTGCAGAAGGAATAACTTGTAAGTGGAATAAAATGTAAATGGAGTTTAAAATAGGGTAGAAATAAAACAGAAGTAAATATGGTTAATAAGTAACAAGAATTATTTAGAGGGGCTGATTAAGTCTAAAATATTACAGAACAAGGGGAAATCTCACAAAAGAAGAAGAGGAAGAATTGTAGAATGCTAAAGAAAACAGTAATGAATATTTGGATAATATGGAAGAGTTTATAAAGATTGATGTTAAACAACTAATTTGTAATAACAACTTCAGAGCACAAAAACATTTAGAAGTGTGACTTAGGTAACAAAAAGTAGAAAGGGTTATTCCCAAACTTAGGGAGCATATGGAGGTATTAGAGATATTTCAGAAAATGCATGAAAATTTGTATAAATCAGGAATGTAGAAACCAAGATAGAGCACAAACTGGCATGTTTACGGAAGACTTAATTATGACAAGATTAGAGGAAGATGAGAGCGGAGGAGATGAGATAAAATGGTAGTGTATAATCAATTTTCAGGGAAGTCTCCAGGAATAAATGTTATTCCTGTGGAAGTTTGGAAGTTAGGAGGAAAGAAACTGATAAAAATCTTGTCTAATAGCATTAAAAGGAGAGTAAAAGCATCAGCATCTCGGAAGAAAGCTGTGGTGGCTGTATTACCCAAAGAGGGTAAAGACCCATCAGACTCTGCCTCATATAGACCCATTTCAATTTTAAACCACATTTTTAAAGAAAATAAGAGAATCGAAAATCCAAGGATATAATTAGTATGGCAATCAAGAAAACTGGCTTTATTTGCAGATTATATTATTTTGCACTTGCTAAATCTGGAAAAGGTCATCTTGGTATTGTGAAACATTTTAAGACAGTGTCATATCTTTTCAGGATATACAATTAACGAAGATAAAACAAAGGTTAAAGCTCTAAATTATGTACCCTCTCATGACTTGGTTCAGCAATACCTATATTTATGGAGACATGATAAGATCAAATATTTAAGAGTATTGATTAAAAGGCCTTCTGTTATGGCAACTAAAGATATGTGAGAAGAGATTAAACAAAAGATAATACAAAAAGTGAGAAAGTGGAAGCACTTGTTTATTGATATGGACAGTAATATTTAAGCAGTGAAGATGCTTTTAGTCCCTTCAGCTTTATATACAGGTCAGTCATATTTTTAACCAGCGGAACTGTTGTGTAAAATAATTAATAAAGAATTGAAGGAATTTATCTGGGAGGGAAATAGTATAAGAGTTAAGTGTGATAAGCTGATCCCCACAATAGAACAAGTGGTTTAGGATTAACTGATTTGAAGAGATATTTTAAAACTATGCAGTTATGGCTCATATACATGACACAAACAGAAGATTATAATTCAAAATGGAAAAGGAAAACAATGAAGTAGGGGGAGTTCAGGAATAAGGACAGAGCAGAATTTTGGATGCAATCCATAAGGAGAATAATAATCACCATACAGAATATTATAGTCTATGTGGTGGTTATTATACAGAATATTATATTCATAAAGTTGCAGAAAGTATTCTAAGAACTAAGCCAACATATGAATGAAAGAAGGAAGGAGATTTTAACAATAAGGATGACTGCAAGGGTCTATGTCAAATAGATGAACGCTTGAAATGTCGAACGACATATGGTCAAGACCATATGTTCGACATTTCAAGTGTTCGAAGATTGACTTTAATGGTGCCGTACAGTGCAGAATAGGAGAATTTCCCTTTTCTGCACTGAAGTGCGGTCTCGGAGTTGGTATATTTAAGTGGGGGGGGGGTGCCACTACTTGCACCGTTCAGCTATGTTTTATTCATTTATTTTTTTATTATATATTTGAACTTTCAGATATTGACCATATGGTCTCAAACATATGGTATTCAACATTTAGAAAGTCTGACTATATAACAGAGACCTGACTGCAAGTAGGGGTACAGAAAATAGGCAAGAGTGGTCTGGAATTTACTGGAGAAAACTGGAGAAAAAGAAGGTACTGGGAGCAAATAACACAATAGGGAAAGGTAATAGAGTGGAATGAGGCTAAGAAGAAGTTTGGACTGTGGGTTAGAGACTGCCTTCCCTGTCTGGGACTGATACCAGAGTATAGGCAAAGAGAAATGGATAGAGGAGTCTTAAGTGAAACAACTGAAAGTAGAATAGAAGTCGCTGAAAAAACAGGGAAATTAGTATAGCATGTAAAATATTGCATGATATCCATATAAATCAATCAGAGGAGGTTTGACAAGATGGGATTAGAGGGACTGGAAAGCAATCTACAAGGGAACAATGAGAGGACATATGTATGGCTTCCAAGTAAGCAACCAAGTCCAGAAGGTATAGGATTTTTGCTTGGAAGTGTTTGCATAGGTATTTTTAAACCTTAAGCAGACTTCAAAGAAGTTTTCCTCAGGTTGAAAGCAAATAATGGAGGTGTGATGGAGAAGAAAGAGGTAATAGGGAACATGTTTGGGGGAGTGTAATGAATTGGTAGATTTAAAAAAATCCCAACCAAGTACTCTGACAGATGCATTGGGGAATCAAATGGCTGTAACTAAGAAAATGCTTCTTTTGAGCTGAGACACATGATCTGTATTGCCTAGATATAGTAAGCCCTTATTAGGTTTAATTCTCTTTTTAATTAACTACCTCATGTTTCAATAACTCAAATGTTTATGGAAGGTGCTCTGCATTATCCTTTATAATGTTAGATTATATATGTCACTGCGCTGTCTATATTATGTTATATTTTTTCTGTTATGTAATGTATCTGTTCTTATCTGTGGAGGTTTTTGCCCAGGGCCGCCACTGAAAACGTGAACAACCCCAGCTGAAATTTCCATAAACAAAGATAAATAAATAAATAAATAAATAAATATTTCTGCTGGCTGCAAAAAAGGAATTACTAGAAAATGGAAATCAAAATTTAAACCAACTGTATTTGAAATACTGATTACTGTAAAAGAAACAAAAGAAATGGAAGAAGGATCTTTAGAAAAGGGAAGAATGCATGCAGTTTGTGGGAATAATACATGTAGAGTAATGTTCAGGAGAAGGGGCAATGTTTAAGGGAAAGCAGAAATTGAGAGATTTATGTAATGTTGGGCTGAAAGATGGTTGTTATAAAAAATAGAACATGTAATATATAATGTGTATAAATGAAAAAAAAATAATATGGTTTGTTTTCTTTTCTATTAATGTATATGTCCCCATGTTTTCAGTGATATTTTAATAAAGGTTTTTAAAGAGAAAAAAATATCTCTTCAACCTCTTTTGATCCCCCTAGTCCTCCAAAGACTGTCAAATAAGATCTCCATGTTTGATACTATCCACATCAATACCAATATGATTCCTTGTTTATCAGCATCCATCTCTACTCTTATACACACTTCTTCTCCTTCACTTAACCTTCCTGCCACTCAATGTACCACCTTCACATTCCTTTGCACTCTCCCCCTTAACCTAAGAAAAATATTTATTCTTGTTGCGTATTTTGTATATCAGGTCACAGTCCCCTTAGTCTAGCTATAAAAACCTGTCACACACACTTGTTGGATCCATCATTCCACCCATCCAGGCACAAACCCTTTTCCTCATTTTTTCCACTCTGGACTTACATTAAAGTGTCTGCGCATACAAACCCCCATGTGTATCTCTATATTTTTAGTACTTTCATCCTGCCTCTCAGCATGCAAATCCTACTGGACCACTTGTCCAGCAATTTTCTAATACTTTTCCCTGAAGGCCACCCACGTCTCTCTGCTTCCTTCACTGTCAGGTAGACCCCTAACTCCATATCCCACCTGGTAGCATTACCTGCACCTATTTCTCCATCCCTACTCTTATGACTATGATCATCTTTTGGGGGACGCATAGCACTAATTCTTTACTAAAACCCATGAACAGGTCCTGTATTTCTGGCAATTCCTCCCCACATTTTACATCAAAATCATGCACTCGTGCAAAATTATGAACCCCACTCTTTACCATCATTCACCTATCATTTCAGCTTATTCTTAAGCCTCTACAATAGCCCTTCTATCACCAAAAGGAACATTACTAATGGTAAGGGGAACCCTTCTCTTGTGCATCTCCATAAAATGATCTTTCTATTGTAGTCCGCATTAACCAAAATCCCCACCCACAGTCACTGATGCAAAGCATGCACCACATTAAACCATCTCCCTTCCCCAATAACTTGTCAGAGTATTTTAAACATATAGTACCATCTTACACTGTCCAATGGGGATTGCAGACCCATTAACTCTATACTCCATTTAATTCATGTTCTACCATCCCTTAAAATAACCTTTCCCAATGAGCAGACAATGACCTCCCTCTTGCAATGCTTACCTGCTCTTCCCCGTACCTTTTGGTAATACTTTTTCTAGCCTAGCTGATAGTACTCTTAAAGAAAGCTCAGCACCTATACTGAATCAAGATATTGGTCTATAATTTGCTGGATATTGGTCTATAATTTGCTGGATATTGGTCTATAATTTGCTGGATCTTGCAGGTCTCCATTCCCTTTGGGCAGAATCGCGCATTGATTCCATCTTCATTTTATTTTCCATTACATTGTTAAAGACTCTGGGCACGTTTCTTTAATTTGCAATCCAGCCCTCTCCAGCTATATTATAAAAATCAATCTGAGATGCACTCACCCTCCTGCTTTTCTTCTTCAAATACTGAATAGCCTCAACTACCTCTCTGATACCTTTCTCTTCATTTAGCATTTCCATACATTCCTCCTCTAATACTGACCCCATCCAGCCCCAAAACCATGTTACTCACCATCCACTGTCTTCTAGTTACTCACCTTCCACTGTCCTATAAAACTCTCCATAAAAATATTCAACCCCTCTCTAATCTCTTTACTACTCTTAACCTTTTCTCCTCCCTTGGATCTGATCGCTAACACCTGTAGTGTCTTCTGTTTCTTAATCGTTGGACTAGGCATTTAAAAATCTACCTTCATATCACCTTCCAAGCCAGTCCCATCTCAGGCCTGGATCATCCTAGTTCTTAAAGCTGCTTTTCAAAAAACTCACTTTTTTCTTCAACAAACCTTGCTCTTATCTAACCGCTCCTGATATTTTCTTAACGTCTTCCCTCATTCCCTAATCTTTTCCTCTTCATCCCTCATTATTGTCCCTTGCCTCTATGTTAATCTTCCTCTCCTGTACTTTAACTCGTCCCATTTTTTGCTTCCCACCCCACCCTCACTATTTGTACTATCTGATATGACATGCTAAGCCAGCTATTGCATCTATGCATTTTAAGCAAAATTATTGAATGAGTCATAATCGAACTTATTAAAAAATTAGACAGAGGGTTAGAAATGTTCAGTGTACGAACTTCCAAGAGAAGATTATCCAAAAGAAAAAAAAAAACAAGCAGTGGCTTAGCTTACATGGCTTTGAAAAAAGTGAAACACAAACCTATGTGGTGGACATCCTCTAGCAACAGGTTTTACAACAAAAGGAAGACACTGTTGTCCAATGGTAAAAAGGTACAAATTTGCAAGTGGAAAAACTCCCTCCTTAGCCTCAACAAGCAAATTAGGTCACTAGTGAAAGCCTCCAAAGCCAATTATAAATCAAAACTAGCCTCCAAATCAAAGGCTAACCACAAAGCCTTTTTCAGTTACATCAGAAACCTCCATGGCAAAGCCCAGGTTTGTTCCAAATTTGTTCTTAATGGTATCACTTACACTGATCCTGTTGACTTAGCCAACCTGCTAGCAGATAGTTTCAGTGCAAACTTCACCCCCATCCCCCCCTAAAGGCCCATTCAACATCCCTAATACTTGCTCCACACCTTACATCACTGTAGATCAAGTGTTAAAGGCCCTATCCAAGGCAAATAACACAGCTTCTGTGGGACCTGATAGTATCCCAGGCTGTATTCTGCAACATCTCCATCAAGAACTAGCCTCATCATTGAGCACCCTATTCAACCATAGCCCAAGTACAGGCTTCATTCCAGCAGAGTGGAGAATTTCCATTGTCATCCCTTTGCACAAAGGTGGTGCCACTACTGACCCTGGTAAGTATCACCCCATTAGCTTGACAAGTCTGATCTGTAAGGCCATTGACCATATTATTATGGACATCATAAACAAGGACATAGGCAATCTCCAGGCAACTGACCCCACCCAGTTCAGATTCGTCAAGGGCAGATCTTGCCTGTTGAATCTGGATGACTTTTTTGAGACTGTCACCAAGGCACTGGATGAGGAAAAGTCAGTACACACAGCTTACCTTGACTTAGCCAAAACCTTTGACACACTCCCCCACTCAGGCATCATCGAAAAGCTAACAGAACTTGGTGTAAATCCCTATCTCATCAGGTAAGTGGCCAACTGGCTCACTGATAGGACCCACAAGGTCAAAATAGGTACCACTACCTCTGATAGTAGACCTGTCACTACTAGTGGTGTCCCCCAGGAATCTGTTTTGGGATGCCTATTGTTTGGCATCTACTTCTCAGAGGTCCAGGCAAAGACAAAAGGCTTGTGGCTGACCAAGTTTGCGGACGACTATACATTAGGTGCTGTCATTGACTCCCCAAATGATGTAAACATACTTCAAGAGGGTCTCACAGCAACAAATGACTGGTGCCAAAGTCATGGCCTTAAGTTAAATGCAAAAAAATGTATTATCATACCATTCGGCAAAAACATGACCCCTATTGATTACCACATTAGCAGCATCCCCATAAGCACACAACCTGTGGTGAGAGACCTGGGTACACAAGTTGCCAACAATTGGACATTTGACCATCATGTAGCAGCAGTGGTCAGAAAAGCCTTTTACTTGGTTCATCTCATAAGTAAAGGGATTGCATCCAGAAAAAAGGAGGTTATTACCTCCCTGTACTCCTCCCTCATTAAGCCAACAATTGGTATGTACCTCTCCAAACACCTGCACAAACTGGAAAGGCCACAGAAATACCTCACAAAGAGAATCCATGGCCTCCAACACATGTCCTATGTGGACAGGCTCAAATCACTATCACTCTACTCTGTATCATACAGACTGCTCAGAGGTGACCTGTGTCTCACCTACAAGGCAATCTCAGACCCTGCTCTACTAGAGATGCTCCATATCCATAGGTCTAACTTCTCACGTAGTACCCGATCAAAAGGCTTAAATCTAATATGTGACATTAACAAAACCTGCTGGAGAGACAGGTTTGTCTCCCAGAGGCTGCTCCGTCTATGGAATAGACTCCTCATACACATCAATAAAAGTACATCGCTGACTCTCTTCAAACGCAACCTTGATGAGTGGATGGGCAACCACAAATTTGTCCCAAGGGTTCCACCTATGTCCCTCATTGACAGGGGTGATGGGTGCTGATTGTGGTTTCTTTTCTGGGGAATAAACTCTTGGCTAGGCTTGTAAGGGCCCCAGAGCCATTACCCTAATAATCTCCTATGATCCTATCATCCTATATGAGTGGCTGAAGACTGGTCATGTACATGTGACCGATGTTTAACAGAAGGCATGTTTTTAACCTTCCTCAGGATAGTATATCACAGAGGCAGGTAATTATTAGAAATAAGTAATTTTGCTGTTATCTTGATTAGCAAGCTAATTAGTCCGGGAGTGAGACAGTTGAGATATATAGGAATGCACTGACATTTAAATATTAAAACATATAATTTGATGGACATACCACTAGTCTTGCCTTCCTAAGTGATGTTTGCCAATGTCCTGACCATCAGTCACTGGAGCAGCATGCATCATACAACTGGGCCAGTAGTCAAGGTCCTTAAGGCTACCGTTTTATAACTAAACAGTTTGTATTGAGACCCAAAAGACTGATTATATCCTTCACGAAAAGTATTTGGAAGATCCAGTGTGTAACAATTTTATTTAAATTTCCTGTGATGCAAATAAGATGAAATGATGATTAATATAGGAGTTTGATAGCTGAATCAATTTATACACCATCTGAATAAGTTAATAGGCATCACTCTCACACTTTCATTAACTCCTTTACAAAATAAACAAGAAGCTGCTCCCACACAGCAGAGTGATATACTACTCACCAGTAAGGACTATGCTATAGCAGCTCAGATTAGTATACAAAATAATTTACAAACTCTCACCCCAACCCTCAAAACTTTGTGTCCAATGTGGTGTTTTAGCCTGAGGTGCAGTTCCTGTGGGGAAGACGTATACTTGAAAAGTCACCCATGCTCAAACCTAATAATATTTGAGAGATGAAAAACTGTAGTTTGCAATGCATAGATTACCTTTGTAAGCTACATGCATTCATCTGAGCTGTCATTTGTCCAAATGGCACATATGAGTTTTATTGTTTTGATATTAAATGAAATATTTGCTCAGATCCAAAACCACAACTGAGAATTTTAGTCTGGTGCAGAGAAGTGCTCAGATATTAAAAATGTAGAACTCAATCATTTCATACAGAATAATTAAATCATTACCATTACCAAAGAAGTAGAAACCATACTAATACTAAAATTTTCACAGTCTTATGAATGCTTATGATGTCGGTGATCTGAAAGTGAGCTATGGATTGTAGCCTGTAACTAATGCTGCAGGGTTCAATTCCTTATCACCATTTGCTTATTGTGTGACTCAAAGAAAGCAACTCTCTTTATCAAGCAATGTGCCCAGATTGGCCCACAGAAATGACACTTGTATTGTCTGGGCTTTTGTGGTTAGCAAAAGGTATTAGACTAAAAATGTAATATTTCCTAGCATTTATTACAAGTAAATTAAGAAGGGCTAAAAACTGATGCACAACATCCGGCCCGGGGATCAAATCTGTCCTGCCACGCAATGCCAACCGGCCCCAGGGAGTTACCAAAAAATTTTTAAAAAAGTGAAAAAATACTATGCCTTACTCCAGTCATGCAAACTTTCCAGCACTTGCTTACTTACCTAATTGACTGCAGTTGCGCACACCTCTAATTTTAGCCACAGAAGTAACTATTCTTTCTTGTTTATAACTTATAGTCTGTAAACAGTAGTAACTTTCTGCAAGAGTTTGTAATAAGTCATGGCTGCAAGCCAGAATAATGTTAAATGTATAGTTGATGTAGAAAACCTGCAATTTCATGACTGCTGTCTTAAGTAGAAATGTCAATCACCTGTACCCAGGGTTGCCAGACGTCCCTATTTGAGCAGGACTGTCCCGGGATCAGCAGCCTGATCCCAGTTAAAATCCCGGCGAAACAGCCTCCTCTTTGGTTTTTGTTTTTTTCTTATTGACCCGTATGCTGGTATACAAGCCAATCAAAAAAATTGCAAAATGGAGCTACTTCTGTTTAATGTGGAACTGCCTGATGTTGCGCATTGAACAGAAAACTGTGCGATTTTTTGATTGGCTCGTATACCGGCATACAGGCCAATCAAAAATTGCCAAACATGGAGTTACTTGTGTTTAATGCGGAACTGCGATGTTCTGCATTAAAGACCTTTTTTTTTTGTCCCTACCTGGCCCGTCAGAAATTGGAACGACTTACTATATTTTGTGGTGGCCCACGGATGCATTAAGAATTCCTGTAGTGGCCCTCCCCACAAAATGTTGTGCACCACTGGCTAAACTTTAATCACAAAACAATGTGTACATGTTTTGGGGAGTATTAGAAAGAACAGATAGTATAAACTTTGACATAAAGTATTGCTTCACCCTTTGAATAACCTGTGAATTTTTAAACTTTGTTCAAATACTTATGTCCCTCAGACTTACACAGGAAGAGTTTGTCTGTATACACATTTCTATAATTTATTGGAAAGGAGACAGAAAATCAGAAACACTAAACACTCAGCATATGATGAGGGACTAGTTTTGACTATTAAGAGTACTTGTTTTAAAAAAAAGTCAGCATTTTACATGCTTTTGGAAAAACAAAGTCGTTTTTCCAGGGTACTGAAATCAATTGCTACAACATAGTCTTACAGACCATGCTGTACTGGGGAACAAGGGAGGCATGCAGTCTGTGGAGGAAAAAGAGCAGTCCTACCTGCATCTTGACTTGATTTAAGTATTTGTACAATAGATAATATACCAGCACAATGTTAATTAGCATGTTAAACCATTTCTTATTGCTTAAAATTGTGTTATCAGTTGTGTACACAAAATCAATAAAATAAAAAAAATAAAAAACTCATTTTCTTTTTTGGCACAACTGCCCTTTAGCACAATAATATAACAGTTTGCAAAACTGTAGCAGTCAAAGACCTTATCAAAACATCATGATCATTCATTAGACTGTGGAAATGTTGGTATAGCTTAGAACATTTAGCTAATGAATCAATTATTCTTCATCAAACGATTGGATTCTGCTGGTCCAAATCCATTTAATTATATCTGGTTTGTTTTATTTTAATGTTGCATAGACTGCTTAAAAAGATGCTATGCAAAATGTTCAGCAGTTTACCCATGAAATTATATGTATGCACTATAATTAATGCATCCCTGTCATAGCATCTGAATATAAAATAATACTTTTCATGCTGAATTACACTTCAACAATAGGACTGCACAGCCCAAGAAGGGAAGACACACAGTAGGGGACATATAACAAAACTAAAAAATAGACTATTGTAAGATGAACAGTAAATAAATCTGTTATACTATTTGTCAGGAAAAACAATTAAAGTGCTAACTGCGTGGTCAGACTATTCATTCTGATGGTATTATGCCAATTAATAAAACCACAAACAGATGGAAGAGAGTAATCTGTGAAACTATTCTGAAGCAGTTGCATGTATTTCCCACATGGCTTGATTTATCATATTGAATGTTTGCAGCTGTGAGGAACAATGACTGCGGTATATATCAGGAAGAAACAAGCAACAGTAAAATTCTTTCAAATGTCTCTGTTAAATGTATTTTAGGCACACTTTAGCAAAACAGAAAAACAGTTTATGTTAACCTGTATCAGGTGTTCTAGGATACTACTTTACCAAAAACTAACCAGATTCACTTGTGCTGGGTTGTGAGGTAAGTTAGTGTTTGAGTCACTGTTTTTCACCTTTAGAATGTCAACAAGGCCATTTCATTACTGTTTATCTATAAATCTATAAACATTCATAACTGCTATTATAATGTGCAATACTTTCCTTCTTGCTATGGATGGAAACTGCAGTCTTCAGCAACTATAAGTATAGATCTGATATTTTGCATCTACAGCTTTAGAGGAAGTGGCTCTGGAGACATTTGAGGAGCCTAGCCCAATCTCCCAGAGCATTTTCTAATTAGGTAACTTGCTTAGAGTCACACAGTAAGCAAATGGAGGCCAATGGAATCATACCATGGAGTTCAGCAAACTGTGCATAAACAGTTCGTAAGCCTTAATCCTTTGCAGTAACTGTCAAACTAAATGTTTATTAACTGGGGTGAAGAATTGATCTACTTGGTTCCAGTTCAGGTTCACCCTAGTAGCACTGCATGATTAAGAGACTAGCCAGTCACATGATCAGTAAATGGCGGTTGAGGGAATGACAGTTATGACTGATGAATAGTACAGGTATATCAAACAAAGATTTAAACCTCTTCACCAAACTGAAAATCTTCAAGTTATGCTTCCCCATTGGGGAATAAAACTCTAGTCTTTCATGGGAGAGGCAGAGACACATTAGCAACTTGTACCCTTTAGCTGTATTTTATATTGCTAGACTAAAGCTAAAGGTAACTCACTAGACACAACTTTCCCTTTCCTAGCTAAATAACTTACTGTGAGTCATATAATAGGTAAGTGGATGCCTGACCTAGAGGAAGTCATTTGTTAACAACTTATAATTGTAATTCTCTGTATTAACCGCTAGAGCTGCCAGGGATGCGTCTTCAAGAGACAATGGCCAATAAGTTCTGCATTAAACAAAATACTAAAATTCTCAGACTTCAAGTCTAACAGTATTTCTTATCAAAAAATGTATTATGTTATAAGATCCTTGTTGGCTGTCACCTCATCTCTCGTGTAACTGGTGAATTTATACACAATTATGATTGGGTCTCTGACCAAGTGATTGAGACATGGATGTCAAGAAATTCACCTGCAGAGCGAATGTTGAGAGGTGAATCTCGACATCCATGTTAAGACTACATTACTTTGGGTTATGATCAGACAGACCTGTTCATAACTCTTTGTGCTACATTGAGCTCTACTCACTCCTATCATACATCTCAACGGTACAGATTTTTGCCTCATATTTTGGGTCCATTTTTCATAAAATTGTGGTTTACGACAAACTAGTGGCAAATCATGAAAGACTAAAGTTAGCAAATAATGACAGACAATTGAGTTTCAGACTTCATACCCTTCAGAAAATTCATGCTAATGCAAAACATGTTATTCTATCAACTTCTAAGTTTGTAAGAGCAATATTTAAAACTTGTCCCTATTTTTGGGCATTTGTCCCACTTTTATTTAAGGCTTTGCCCAGATTTCTTGCTCTAAGAGGATGAGAGGTATGGCTCCTATGTACTAAAAAAGATTAACAAATATAGTGCTGCTAAGTGTCTTACAGCTTTAAAAATGGTGACATACTTATTTCAGTCACCACAGAGAGTAGCCACCAAAGATCAGTGACAGGAACTTGTAAAATGCTTCATTTTGGTCTTTATTTATTATTTTTTTTTAAAGTCCAAATGAAGTATTTAACAGCTTTTGCCTGCTGTTCTGTGGTAACTGCTGACAGTTGTTAATGCTCTGGCATAACACTAGCACTTTACTGTGGTGGGAAGTGCTTAACAAAAACTTGTTAATCACCTTTCTGACATCAGAAAGGTGCACAACAGGCACTGATGCTGGAGGTGAGGTCACACTGTATAATAGAACCGATGGAGAAAGACAAAGAGAACATAAAAGAGCAAAATGAGTAGACAGAAAGGTAGATCAAAGAATGTAACAACATAGCCATTTTTAAGAAAGTGAAGGATACATTGGAGATGTGCGATATAAAATAATATAATAAAGTGATATAACAACGTGAACCGTATCTGATAACAATGAACTGTTAGCCATGGACCTTTACTATAGTGTAAAGGTCATTAAAAATGAAATATATGATGCTGTCTGGGGAGTCACTTTATAATCTCAAAATACTGAAATCTCGAATTTCAGTATCTCGAGACTATAAAGCCAAACATTCATAATATCGAAACCCCAAAAGCACGAAATTCAAAATCGTGACTTCTAAATATAACCTCCACCACACAAACAAACATACATACACCTTCCTCTCCACACTACAATAAACCAACAAAACACACACAAATACACAATGCAAATACACACATCTATCCTACATATAAGTAGGGGGCAAGCCCCCCTGTACCCCCATGTGGGGGCTGCACCCCCCAAACCCCTACTACTTATATATACTAACTCCAAGGTCACACTAAAAAGACAAAGATACTAACCCCACCACTACATAGTCTATATTCCCCCTTGCACAAACACACATCACATACGTGCAAACATCACCACTCTCAACACTTACACATTCACACTCTTACATACCTACCCTAACCTACACCTAAAACTTGTCAACATATTCACATGCACTCAAATCTTTACCCAAAACCCTTAAAAAAGCAGCACTTACCTGAATCTCCAGATATATCCACAAAACGGCAGGCAAACCATATCCTACAGCACACCACACCTTACAAACACAGCAAATCCCACATAGCACATCACCACAACCACGGATTCGACATTTCAAATTCACTCAACTGCACTTTTGGCACTTTTGTCTCCAGATACTGAAATTCGAGATTTCAATATTTCGAGATAGTAAAGCACTTCGCTGTGAGGTGGGTCAGTGCAGCAATTCAGTCTGCATGCTAGTTTATCCATGGTGTACTATCAAAGCGAGAGACTGAGGACTTCAGAGTGCAAAGGGTCATAAAAACACAGACCAGTGAAATCTGTCACATGTGCAGGCAGATTGCAAAGAACAGAACAAATGTTAGTTTTCAAGGGAACCAAACTCACACTAAAAAGTTTTACATCACTGCATTAGCAAGTGGAGCCAATGCAGCAGTCATGGTATTAATGTTGTAAAGCACATTAAATGTCAAAGTATAATTACACGGTTCAATCAAATAAGGCATTATAGCCATTATAGAGCCCATATCCCTCAGCTGCCCATCTCAACAGCAGCTGAAGAAAGCAGAAAGATAATTATGTTAGAAATTGTTGACCTCCACCACATAATGTAGACGCTCATTACAGGATTGTTTAATTTTGGGACTGATAGAGAAATACTCGTGAATGAAACTGAACCGCTGCCTATATCACTGATATGCTGTGGAGCACTTTGTTAGCAGTGCATGCCATAGAAGTAGTCGCAGAAAAGCTGATTTCAGAGGAACAAAACACATGATTTCAGGAGAAACAAAATACATATAGTTGTTGACTAAATCCATGACTTCCTTCAAGTGTATATTCAACAGAATAGTATATTAACAAGGCATGCCATGGCTGCACTCAACAAAGCGATGATAGGAAAGTATGTCTCAGGGAAATAGAGCATATGATAGCTGAACAAATAAAATGCACACACAGCAGTTTGAACTAATGCTTTTTCATAGTGATATTGCATATACATGACCATTTGTAAGTTATGCCACAAAAGAAGGTATACTGACGAGGTGTGAATATACACAGTTCATGAAAATATTAGAATGGCATTAAACAGTGTAAAATAAACAGCAGAAAATGACATGTGTAATGGGGTGGGATTAAAACCCATCACTGCTGAGGTATGGAGTCTCTCAGATGCATGTATCATGACAACTGCATTTTATACTTGCACGCACATTATTAGAACTTGTTGTTGACATTTGTCAACATTCTACAAGGTAGGCCATCACGGAGTTGAACTGCTTGCCATCCAATATCCTACACACCAGCATAATAGTAACTAATGCCCCAGCAGAAGCTATTGTAAGATTAAACTTGCACACACACAGTTCCAAGGAATGTTAGAACACTGGAAAACTATATATTATGAACCTTGTCCACAGCATATAACAATCATGGACTCATAACCATCCCTTTAATGTATTAGCAATGTACATATTACTTTATGACAATAAAGAAACTTGGAAGTTGTGACAATACAGCTATTAGTCTCACCTTATGTCACTATTGCCCAATGTTGCACATTGGTGGTCTCCACATTTATAAGACAAACGTTATGTTCAAAGGATTTTCCTCAATTTTTCCTATACAATGAGAATTAGTTATTCATCTATGCCTACTTAAGGACACCTGTGATACCCTCTGCCAACTATTATGCAAATTATACTGTGGACAGAGGATTTGTCTAAGTGTAACACACCTTTTTGCCCATATATGTGCTGTGGCAATGTCACTATGACTTAATGTATTCAAAATAGTTCACTATTGTATTGTGACTGTTCCATACTGAAAAACTAAGTTTTACTGAACAGCAGATAAAATACACCCCTCCTTTATTGACAGATTATACAGTCATGAGACTATAACTTACATATACTTAGTGCACTACCTCTATTACACAACATGCATTGTAGCTACTTATTGCAAGGTATGGACACATATGTAGGGCACTACCCCTATTACCCAACATGCATTGTACCTACTTATTGCAAGGTATGGATTGCATATTAGAATACTACATTGCGCACCTCAATGAATTTGAAACCCTGCCTGCCAAAGTGTTATACTGTTGACCAGTATACTAACAAAATGACAACACAGAAGTTACACAACAGTCTTCATAAAGCACACATCTGAAGGGAGTGTTGGAACAGTGTGAAAGACTGCAAAATGAGCAAAGTTAGACAGATGCCAGTAATCAGTGAATCACCATCCTCTGCATACCTTACTGATAAGTTAAACATCATATAAGCAGTACATTGAGTCATGGACGTTTTTACAGCTACACTAATAATGTCAAATTATGCTTATATCATTGTTGCTTTCTGTTACACCTCATAATTATGCTCACTCATACCATGCTCAGTAAATCATTAGCACAGCCAAAAAAATGTCACAAGATGAGAAGTGTCTTTCACTGTTTACTACCTATGGAGAGCAAAGTTGCTCTATGACAGCCATTGTACAACTTTAAGCACAGAAAGAGTAGTTTGCTTTTGTTTTAAAACTCTTTGTCCACGTGTGTGGAATGTCATAAACGTGTTATTTATGATGAAATGTCATTGTCGGGCATGATATATGTTTATAAGGTTCCCATTCAGAAGCCTGAAACATCATAAGCCTGAAAATCAAAATCCTGAAACCAAAAGCCTGAAAATTCAGAATCCTGAAAACTCAAAATCCTGAAAGCCCAAAATCCTGAAAGACCAAAATCCTGAAACTCAAAATCCTGAAAACACAAAATAGACATACTGATGTCATTGTGGTTTTGCTATTCTTAGCCCTGTGGTGTTAGGTCATGCGTTGGGGTCAGGTAAGTGTGTGGTTGGTTTTATTTTAGGGTTAGGGGTGGTTTAAGTGAGTTAGGGTTAGGGCGCAGGTTAGGCATGTATGCAATAGTGACAAATATTGGGGTTAGGGGCGGTTTAAGTGAGTTAGGGTTAGGGCGCGGGTCAGGTGAGTGTGCGATAGTGACGGACCTTAGGGTTAGGGTTAGGGTCAGGGTCGGTTGGTAGATATTAGTGTCTTTATAGTGACATATTAGCATTATTTGTGTTTTCAGGATTTTGAGTTTCAGGATTTTGGTCTTTCAGGATTTTGGGCTTTCAGGATTTTGAGTTTTCAGAATTCTGAATTTTCAGGCTTTTGGTTTCAGGATTTTGATTTTCAGGCTTATGATGTTTCAGGCTTCTGAATGGGAACCGTTTATAATACTGATGCAAGGTGCACATTAGTGGAATGGAAGCCATGCTTGTGTAATTGATATATTCCAGATCACTGTAATATGTGAAGCAAATGAAGAACTTATACTGCATTGTGTCTGACAACAGAGATGAAAGGAAAGTTCAAAGGGAAATCACAAAGACTGGGAAATAAGGCTTGATCAGGATGGAGTTGGGTGACAAGGACATATAATACAATAGAGTGTAACCCTTGCCTCTCATAGTTATATTCTCTATATCAGTTTGTTATCCAGGATTGCAGGTAAGAATGTCTCTATGGCGTCATCAGTGAGGCATATCTCAGGTAAATGTATATGACTGACAGAGTGATATCAAACAAAAATGCAAAGGGGTTCAATATTGTATTTCTTTTTTTTTTTCAAAACAGGTTTATTGTTTTAACATACAAGAGAAATATCATAACAATTTTATACAAGTAATTAAAAATAGATATGATTATAACATTCAACAAAACAACTAAAGTATTTACAAAGACATCCACTACAATCAGATCAATTAATTAAACTAAAATACCATGCTATTGAAATTAGGATTTTTTTAACAAATTTTGTAAATTATCCCATACAATATAATAAGATGTTTTTCTAGTTGTTCTTGACCTAATTGTGTTTATTTCCATATGGCACACTATATTCATAACATTTTTAAATTCATTGAACGAAGGAGGTGTATCTGAAATCCAATTTCTGGTTATTATTTTCCTAGCCACTGCTAGAATAGACCATAACAAGTGAAGCTTAACCTTTTTAACACTTTGAGGTACAGGTGTGTTGAATAATATAAGAGATTTAGAAATAATGAAATTATCTGTAAAAGAGCCTGCAAAAATTCATTAACTGACTTCCAGTATTCTTTCAATTTTATACAGTCATAAAACATATGAGCCCAGTCAGCATTAATTTCTATATTACATCTCTTACATAGATTATCTTTATTATTTATTTTATTCATCATCAAAGGTGTATAAAAAGATCTATGTAAAATTTCCATGTATAAAGTCTCCAGACAATGGAAGACGTAGTTCTATAGGCAGATTCCAATATATATTGTTTATCTTGTTGATTTGGTGGGTCCCCATTAATAGAAGTGAAATAATTCCAGTATGTATCTACACTGTAAAAGTTTCTTGTCTGATAATTTTATGTATGTATGAAAGTTTACCTTTATCAGAAACTTTATGTTGTAAATTTAATATCAAGTAATCAATCAGTGTTGGAATAGATTCTTTAACTGTTATAGACATTAGATCTATTCTATCAATGAGATGTTGTCTAAAGGTCTGAACCTCTAACCAGCAAGTTTCTCTTAGATCAAATTCTTGTTTTAAGAAATCTAGATTTTTAACTTTATTATCAGATATCAACTGATACCAGTACTTTAGATCATTATCTATAGCTAAATGAGTTCCTTCAGAAGTAGATGATAAAAGCATACCCTGAGTATAGATTATAGGGAATATAATAAAATTCCATTCCCTATACTTAGGGTGCATGAATATAAAGTTACGATAGCTAATAATAATATTTAATGGGTAACAAACCATATGTTTAGGTGTAATAGGTGAAGTACAAAATTCCTTTAGTAACCATAACATGGAGTTATTTACAATCATATTTTTATGTGTTAAGGAGATTTTCATGAAGTGCATACTAATTAGCTCCCAATAATCTTTCCATTTTATGACATATGACTGATCTATTAATAAAGTAATAACTTTTACAATAGAAGAGATAGTATATAAATTAAAGTCTGGAAAAGAAATACCCCCTTGAGACCAGCTATTAGTATGTTTCTTTAATGCAATCCTAGGTCTATTAGGTGCCCATAGGAAATTTAACATTAGTGTATTCAGTTTCTTGATAATAATTTTTGTAGGTGGAAGTATTATTGATTGTATTAAGTATAAAATCTTGGGGAATATTATCATTTTAATAATTGTAAGTCTCTCCTCCATAGTAAAAACATATTATTCCAGGTATTAAAAAGATTTTGTATATTAAGAAAACAGGTATTATAATTATTATATATAATAGATTTAATATCTTTAGATAGTATTATACCTAAATAAGTTATCTGACCTGAATTGGGTACATATTTAGTAAAATCACTAATGAGAATATTTTTTCGTGTATATAGGTAGTATTTTAGTTTTTCCTTCATTGAATATTAAACCAGAAATACTTTTAAAATTCATCATTTTATCAAATAGAGACTGCATAGAAGAATTAGATCCTGCTGATGTAATTAGAACATCATCTGCAAAAGTTGAATTTTGGATGTTGTATTTTCATCTATTTCAAAACCCTCTATGTCAGTACTGTTTCTGATCAAATTAGCCCAAGGCTCCATTACTAAAGTGAATAATAGTGGAGAAAGTGGACATCCTTGTTTTGTACCTTTAAGAATGGGTATTTTTTGTGAAACATATGTTCCTACCTTAATATAAGCCAACATTCCTTTGTATAAATGCTCAATTAGATTTACAAATGCATCAGAGAAGTTTGTGCACTTCAGTAAGGTAAACAGATAGTCCCAACTTACTGAATCAAATACTGAACTTATATCAAGACTAATAAGTGTTAAATCTTTCTTTTTCCTATTTGCAAAATCAATTAATGTTAAAGTTCTTCTTATATTATCAAAAGTATTTCTATTTACAATGAAGCCTGTCTGATCTATATCTATAATGCCAGGAATGATTGTCTTCAATCTATCAGCATAAATACTCATAAACATTTTATAATCAACATTAAGTAATGAGATGGGCCGATATGAAGTACATCTAGTTGGATCTTTATTAGGTTTTAAAATTGGCGAAATAAATGTATATTGCCAAGATGGGGGGGGGGGGGTTATTAACTCAGTTTGGGCCAAAATAAAAACCTTATGTATTAATGAATATGTACTTTTAGAAAGGATTTTATATATCTCTGGTATAATACCACTTTGTTTGATTTAAGCTTATTTATTTGTGTAATAACCTCTGTATATGAAATACTTTTGTCCAATAGTTTAATCTGTTGTTTATTAAGCTTTTTATTCATGTTTGTGGTTATAAACTCCTTTATTTTATCTTTAGGTTCCATGTTAATGTTATTATTGTTAATATTGTGAAAGTGATTTCTAAATTCATCTAGTATTTCTGGTAGACTAGAAACATTCTTCTTTTTCCTTAGAGAAAAGATTTCTTTGATATGGTTTTGTTTATTCAACCTTTTTTTTTATTTTTAAGTCTATGTAAGTATTTGGGGCTTATTGAGTAAGACAAAACTTGTATTTCTCTAGAGTTATTTTAACTTTATGAGTTAAAATTTCTTTGTATTTCTCATTTAGTTTGTTTATTTCTTCAATGACTTTCTTATCCATAATATTTTCTTTATTATTATGTTTATAAGAGTCTAATTTACTTTGAATATCTAACAATTCCTTATCCCAAGATTTCCTTTTATTAATATACCATCTTATACTTTGTCCATATAGATATGATTTTAAGGCATCCCAAACATAGACAATGGAGACTTCAGGAGTATTATTTATGTCTAGAAAATGTTGTACTTCTGAAAGTATATATTCTTTATAGTCTTTTAGTTGAGTTAAGTATGCTGGTATCCTTTTGATCTGAACATTATGAGTATTTTTTATAATGAATTTAAAAACAATTGAATTATGATCAGATATAGGACATGAAATGATTTTGGAATTAATTAAATCTGTTACCATCTGGTTACAAATAAAGACCCTATCTATTTTTGAATAAGTTTTGTATCTGTTAGAAAAAAAGGTGTATGGTAATGATTTTGAATCTATCTGATTATTAATATCATTCAAATGATAAGAATTAGCAAAATCATTTAAATGTTTTGCATTAGATAATATTGTATTTCTTGATGTTAGTCTGCAAATGGTAAACTTTTACCTGTTGAATGGAAGACAGTTACAGACTGAGCAGACAACTGTGAAACAACATCCCACCCTCAGATGATTAGAGCCCTGAATCAGGTGCACTGGAATGGACCTTTCACATCATTAATGCATTGAGCCACTGAAAACAAATTTACTTTACCTTTGTTTATGTTAGAATTGCTTACTGCAGCTCAGCCTAGGTATGCGACCGATAGCAAAGTCTTAGTGCATGCATAGCAGTTTTCTTTGTTTTTGCCGTAGGAAAAGAAGTGACATCACTCTCTGTTCTCTGACAAGCAATGCTGCTACTCAACACCAATTGTCATACAGCAGATGAGAACAGAAATAGCTATTTCTGTTTGTAAGCCATTATGTGTGCTGTGTTTATCTATTGTTTTTTTACCATTTTTACGGTTGGAAATGGGAGGATGAGACACTGATAAAAATGGGAACAAAGCAGAGTGTAGAACACTTAGTGAGCAATTCAGGAATGATCAGGATGGAGGTGATATAGAACCATATCGCTCAAGTTCTTCCCAAAGTAATAATGTTTAGAGTTATGATTTATTTTTTTTATAAAAAAATCATAAATATTATGACAAAATAACATACCATGTAGTGTGACCAATTGTACCAAATCATTTGTGTGAATCACACACATAGCTGAAGTTGAGAATTATGTGTGGGATGTACATTTTTTGTGGGACAGGTGCCCTTCTATTTTTTATCTTTGATGGGGGAGGAGGTAGAGGAAGGAAGTCAGGGATGTCAGATGTAGGCAAGAGTGGGAGGTTAGGTAGCAGCAATAGTCAGACATGCCTGACAGGGTGTGGGTTAACACTGAGATAGAGAAACACATTGGTGAAGACAATATCAGACACAGACACACAACATGTGATAGCGTGGACTGTATTCTATATTAGGGTTAGTTATAGACATGACATAGAGTGGGACACTGGGTATAGAGTTAGGATGGTGTGTTTGCAGGTACATACTCTGACAGCTTCAACACAGTGGAATTTCTTACCTGGGAGCTGTCACCATTTGGTCCTTCCTCAGTAACTGTGGGCAGTGCTGGGCAGGGAAGTACTTCAATGAGTATGTTCTCAATATGGCCGATGCAGGCATTGAACCACCTGTCCATAATCTCTGTCTCACAAACTCTTCCAGCTCTCATGGTTTTCAAAATCACCACCTCCACTGACACTGATTCCAGTGAGTACCAGTGCAACATCACGAGGGCAGAACTACCTGATGCAGGTGGTACAGGTAGGACAGGAGGTGTGGTGGCAACTTTGGCAGACTGTGACCCTGATATGTTGGTTACCTCTTGTGTGGTGATGCTGCTGCCTCCTGTGGGGGGATGTCAGGCCATGCCAGAGTTGACTGTCCAGGTCTCTGAGCTGCTTATAATAGTAACAGAAATGAAATTAAATAAATACATAAATAAAAAATATGGAAAAGGTGGGTGGGGGAAGAGACATACAAAATTAAAGAAAATGGAATTCTTAAGTATTATTTCATCATCAGAAATTACAGTGAATATAATATAATATAATATAATATAATATAATATAATATAATATAATATAATATAATATGATATAATATGATATAATATAATATAATGATATAATATAATATAACATAATATAATAACATTATGGGACATACACATCTTATTTATGATTGCATTACTTTAACTAGTATAAGGTAATATATTTAAGCCATGAAGACATCAGTTGTACTCATTTTGGTGTTGGTGGTGATTGAACCCACAACCATCATAACAATGTCACAGCAAATAACACTTAACATGATGAACTACTTCTCCATCCACATTGTTTTTTTTTCTGCATAGTTGTACTAAGTACTATATACAATGTGTCACTAATGGTAATATTTTGTTTGCAGTATCAATGTAATTTAGCAGTATTTTAATTGGTAACTATTACTACTGAAACATACTCATGTTTCACAACATAACCTGTACTTCTCCTGACACTCTCTCATACAATCTAGTTGCTCCCTATACATCTCCGCATTCCTTTCAATCGGTTCAGGAGTTAGAGCTATATGCAGAGTATAACAAAATGTGTATGGTGTTATGCATTGGTAGGATATAAGGAAGACTAAATTATGTTATACCTATAGTACAAAGGCGGTGACCAGTCTCAAAGCTCTTGCTCCCAACAGCCATGGATTTCAGGCTTCCACTCACTTATGTGAATATAGTGGTGATGGCACTGTTCTCCTGTGCATGGGATGCCAGTAGCATGGATGACAGCCTTGACCAAACTATTCCAGGCATCAGTGCTGTACTGAGACATGGTATAGCCTTCCCTTGTAGGAACCAGCATCTCTAATACTTCACAAAGAGATGTAGAAAATGTTTTTCTCCTCATCACACCATTCTTTGCTCTAATAGCAGCACTACCTTCACCTTCTCCAGACATGTTCTTTCTTTCAAAGATGTCAGGAAAAATGGCACTGATCTGGCACCCAAAGAAACCCTCACATTTCCCATCCTTTCTGCAATTGCAGGAACTGGGGAGAATTGAATTTGGGTGATGGATGCAAGAAAAAAAGGATAATATTGGTCCAGTGCTGTTATGGTTTCAGGGACACTTTAAGGTATGAACTAATGGCAGTCCTTCTTCCATCTTTTTTTCTGGTAAGAATACGTGCTCAACACTGTCTGCAGCTTAATATGGTTAATAATGGGATATCAATTGCATTTAACTTGACAGAGCATGTGAACATGGAGCAATTCGCAAAACAAATGAGCATGCTTATCACTGCCTCAACTTATATGGCAAGTGATTCAAAACCCTGCTTCCCTACCTGTGCGCTATCTACAGATGCCACACAATACCTCTTGTTACACTTATTAGGTAGTACACATTTGCAGGGAGTTTTGCACACTAAGGAGAACAGCTAGATGAATATTGTTATATAGACTTAAGTAATCAGGGGATATAAACTCTCCACATACTTACTGAAAGAAGAACAACTAGACGAGTATTGTTATATAGACTTAAGTAATTAGGGGATATAAACTCTCCACATACTTACTGAAAAAGTATACATCACATTTAGAGTACAATGAGACATACAAGGTGCTAGAGTTCAAATAATTATATCAACTTGTGATTATGTCATTATTAAAAGTTTTTTTTTAGTTTTGTCCCTCAGTCCTCTGTGTCTGTGTTGTGCTTAGGTAATTTTGCAACATACTAATAGTCACTAAGCAGAGCATTAGCTATGCATGACATATCTTTCACAGAACATGCATCACCAACACACATTTTAGGTTATCAAAACACTTTATATCAAAGGGGTAGTAATATAAAAAAATATTTTGGAAAGGAAATGTATTGATACCAGGACACTGACCTGTCAGATGGCACCAGGTGGTATGTGCTATCAATGCCAAAATATTTTACTGGGTTCAGCATTAAGGTAATGGATAAGACCATAAAAATAAAGGGCAAATGTAGCTGTTATTCTCGGGCTATTTTTTTGCTTATCAATAAATTACTTATTTTCTACTTTTCCTTTATATTTATCTTCATATCTTCTAAGTTTTTCTGCCTGTGCTGAAATTTTTAGTTTTTTTATTTGCGATAGTGCATGATAGATCCTGGTCTGTTCTAATACAGCGCATTGCTTTTATCACATCAACCTTTCTTAGTATTTTTGTTGATTTATCTTTCTTCTACAGTCTTATAACAGTGATACTTCTTGTCTTAACTGCTTTATAGTTTTCTCTATTCAATATTTCCATGATGGCATTAGATTTCTCCCCTTCCTTTCCCTCATTACCCTGTGTTCTTGTGATAGTACTTTATCTGCTATTAATTTAGCTGCACAGTAATATATCTTGTTTACTTCTGTTATATCACATGGATCTGTATGAACAGTTCTAATTACTGTGTTTGTTTGTTTTTTTCTTTGCTGTACATCCTTATGAGCATGCCTAGTACAATGGAGTAGTAGATGTTACTGTAGTCATTGCTGTACTTCCTTATGAGCATGCTCAGTATAATGATGTAGTTAATGTTGTTGTAGTACTTGCTGTACTCCTTATGAGCATGCCCAGTATAATGATGTAGTTAATGTTGTTGTAGTACTTGCTGTACTCCTTATGAGCATGCCCAGTATAATGATGTAATTGATTTTGTTGTAGTCTTTTCTGTACTTCCTTATGAGCGTGCCCAGTATAATGATATAGTAGATGTTATTGCAGTCATTGCTGTACAACTTAAGAGCATGCCCAGTATAATGATGTAGTAGATGTTATTGTAGTCTTTGCAGTACTTCTCTATAAGCATGCCCAGTAAACTGTGCAAATAACCTACCTGGACTTGACCAAGACTTTTGACACCATCCCCCACTCAGGCATTATTGACAAACACATCCAGCTAGGTATCAATCCTTATATCATTAGGTGGGCCTCTAACCCATACAGTCAAAATAGGGGAATCCACCTCCAACAGCAGACTCGTAACAAGTGATGTTCCACAGGGATCAGTCCTGTGACCTCTACTGTTCAGAATCTATTTCTCCAAAATACAAGCAAACTCTAAAGGTCTGTAGCTGACAAAGTTTACTGACAACTGCAAACTGGGAATGGTCATAGAATCCCCAAACAATGTCAACATCCTACAAGAGGGTCTTATGCAAACAAATGATTGATGCCAAAGTCACAGCCTTAAAAATGCATTATCATCTCTTTCAGTAAGAGCTATGTTCCTGCTAACTACCACATCAATAGAAACTACCTTAAGCACACACTCAGTGGTAGCAGACCTGGGCACATAGGTTGACAGCAACCTTACATTTGATCATCATGTCGCCACATTGGTTAGAAGGGTCAACACGAGAATATCGAATGCTCAGAATCTTGAGCATTTAAAAAAAAAACAAAAAAGAAAAAAGTACCCTAATGGGTTTAAGCAGGAGGGCAAGCCCCCCTGCACCCCCCGCTACTTAAATATACCAACTCCGAGACCGCACTACATTGCAGTAAATGGAAATCTCCCCTTACAGAGATTTCCGTTTACACGCTCGAGATTCTGAGTGTTCGATATTCTCATGTCAACAATGTCAAATTCGACATTGTCCACATTTGAGAATATAATATAGACCCGGTTAGAAAAGCATTCTATATTGCTCATCTCATAAGTAAGGGCATTGCTGCCAGAACAAAAAGAAGTTATAACCACCCTGAACTCTTCCCTCATCAGGCCAATAATTGAGTACAATACCCCTTTTGTTATGTACCTTTCCAGGTACCTGCAGCATTTGGACAGACCACCAACGTTCCTCACAAGGGGAATTCAAGGCATTCAGCATCTGTCCTATGTGGACCAGCTGAAATCGCTGTCACTTTACTCCATTTCATACAGACTAGTGAGAGGCGATCTCTGCCTTGCATATAAGGCCGTCTCTGACTTTGCTTTATTGAAAATGCTTCATATCCATAAGTTCAGTGGCTCACGGGTTACTCACTCTACAGACGTTAACCTTTTTTTAATATTTATGGGACTGCGTGATTTACATGTGAAACCAAGGCAATGTTTATGTTGCTACCTGTTCAGGTTGTAGTGTAGGTATAACTATAAGGAAGTGTAAGAACAGAGTTTCTAAATATGTTTATGATCTTCAAAAAAATTTGGATACAGGCATATCAAAGATTTTCCAGAACATAAAACATTTTTGTGTTTTGGTCGGGAAACAACACATGCAGATATAAGAGAAGATGATTTCAAAAATACGGTAGAGCGGCATAAAGCGTTTTGATAAGTATTAATATGCCTCCTGGACTTAATCGTAAGATTAATATTAAATGCCTTTTGAAAGTCAAACAGTCTTGTAAATATTGAGTCTTATAAGGTTATTTTTATTATACGAGTTGTTTTTGTATTTTGTTTGTTTTACTATTTGTACTATTATCCTTTTAAATGTTTGTCAGCTGACTACTCATATGATTGCTACATATTCATGTGGGTTGACTGTCATTGCATTTTTACTCTGATGAAGTCCTAGTGTATTCATGTCAAACGTGCTTAGTAAATTTATTCCTAGTACTGCTTAATGTACTTTGTTCTTGTGTTGTCATTTTTTGCACTGCTGTGACTGGTACTGTTTTTATTTATCCTTTAGACGTCATTCTTCCAATGTGCTGTTGTGAGACTGTGTTACTCTTAAGAATAGCCAGCTTGATCATTTATTTTCTTTAAATAAGACCTAAGGCTTTCATTGTTAGTGGAAACTGATTACATTCTGTCTTTGCTATGTGAATGCTAAGCCGCTGTTCTTTTGCAGTATTAGTATACACTTCCACCTCAACAATTACAAGACAGCAGTACTAAAGACAGTATTGAAAATAAATTATGCAGTTAAAAGTTATATAGCTGAAATCCTAAAGTAGCACTCACAAACATTGTGCACTGTGAAACAGGAATTCTACTCCAGAAAATGGTGCATAACATCCTTTTACACTGTATGAACACTCTGGCATTTTCTTCAAAATGAGCTTTCTTATGCTTTTTTATTTAAATGACTGGAAACTAAAATGAAATTCCATTTCCTATAGATCACTACCATACAGATCTTTACTGATGCATGGCTGTAAACATTTGATAAATAAAACCTGTTTGGGTCTGCTAGGGCCAAGCAGTACCACATTTTACATATATCATTCCTAAGGGGTCACAACCCACTCCTTGAACAAAGAAATAAAGGTAATAATTAAATAAGGTGGCCCTTTCTTCAGATCTCTTCAGTGACCAGTGCACTTGTCATTATCCCTGCAATGCCTCTTTTATCCATTTTCTCTCAGCTTATTTTCACCTCTTCCTTTCACTCTATTATCCATGTTCCTCCTGCTTTACTCTTTACGTCTTCCTTTCGCCTTTTATCCATATGCCCCCAAACCCCACCAGTTCCCTGTCTACTGTGCTCTTTCTCTTGTGTTACTGTCATTGCTGATGCTGTTACCTGAAATAACTAAACTGCTTAGGAGTGACATCTACTTTTCTACCAGGATGGTGGCATATTGTTTTTAAAGAACAAAATACATTCCCAAAGACCCTGCAGGGGACACATCCAGAATTTTTCCAGAATTGTACAGATCTCAGCATTGCAAGTTCTACACAAGATCCTCAAGATTATGGAACTGCATATGGAGTAGCATGTATGGCTCCCTGCGACTGGAAAGGTGAAAACCACCATTAGTCATCCATTTTACACCATTGTCTATTTCCCCTGAAGTCCTGCGAGTCATTGACTGCACACACACACACACACACACACACACACACACACACACACACACACACACACACACACACACACACACACACACACACACCACAGGGTGTCAGATACATCAAAGTAAACCGTTCCACTCACTCTACTGCCCAGGATATCATCCGTAGGATGTCTGTGTACCACCCAGGCCATCCCCATGATTCTCACATTTGACACACATCTGACCTATGTCACATGGGGTGGTTTCAAAAGCCAGAATTCACAGTCACCATGTGATCTGGTATCATGCCACATAAAATGGTGTCAGTGTTGTGTGTTGCAGCGGATGCCTGACTCTATCCATAAACCCCAGACCATGACAGAGATAGTGTATAACACTGCACATACAGAAACACACAATGCAGTGGAACAGGTTTTTGACCATCTGAAGGGATGCTTCTGTTGCCTTTATGTTTCTAGTTGGACACTGAAATGTCCAACTGAGACCTGCAACTCTATTATAGTTTATGTCATCTTGCATAATATGGTTGGGATGAAACATCTATAGTAGCAGCAGGAAGACATCCCAGGAGGGTCTACCATACATGTTACAGTAGTAGTCTTTGAGCAGGGCAGTCAGTCAGAAAAGGAGCAGAGAACAGCAGTATCCCAAGAGATGCAGAATAGAAGACAGCACATCACAACACCAGCCATGAAGCAAGATCTGCTCCACAGCTATAAGGCCATGATACAGGCAATGCAGAATAACATGATGTATACAGTAGCAAAACAAGGATATGCAAAACAGTGTGTGGACTAGCCATACTGTGCATCAGATATTACCTTACTCACACATGTTAGAGTGATGACAAACTATAATTATTCACACAGGTGGTGGGGGACAGAGTGGTAGATAACAGCAAAGCTATCATATGGGCCATGGGATGAGGATGCCACAGCTATGCAGTCTGTAGTAGGTTATGGGGAATCAAGGATCATAGTTGCAGTAGGGGGTGAAGCTGTCATTGTACAAGCATTAACAATTTATATACTGTATGATGGCCTGCAGCTTCAGGACGTGATTAATTTAATGGAAAGGATAACAAAGAACTATAGGAACAATGCATGTAACCCTAATGGAATGTCCCATGTCAGAGTCTAATGGATGTATGCTGCCTCTGACCTTGATGATGGCTACAAATAAGTGTTGTACTACTTCTAAATACAGGAGATATCAAAAGTGTAGACTTATCAGAGGGTTAGCAGGTAAACTAGTGAGGTGTTACAGGTGTGGAATTTGAGGTGTATCAATGACCATGTAAGACTGTCCAATCCCAGGGGTGGTGGCATCTATAACCAGAACAAACAGGGATGCTCTTAGAACCATGGACTATGTCATCTGGGTATAATTGGGCTATGACCAATCTTCTCACATCCAGACCCACCACCAGCCAAGGACAGCATGATGTGCCAAGGCACAATTGGTGACCATCACTACTTGCTACAATATTAGTCACCAGTTACCTGAGCAGCATCTTTGTCCTGTCCCTATACTCCATCTCACTGTACAGGTGCTGCACATCATCCTGCACACAATGCAGCATCGCCTGCTCCATGTCTCTACACCTCACAGTGCTGCACATCATCCTGCACACAATGCAGCACTGTCATCTCATTGTCCCTATACTCCACATCACTGTGCATGTGTTGCAAATCATCCTATAGAACATGCAATACTGCCTGCTCCTTGTCCCTATACTCCATGTCACTCTGCAGGTGCTGCACATCATATACCATGCAGCACCATCTGCTCCCTGTTCCTATACTCCATGTTACTATGCAAGTGCTGCACATCATCCTACACACCATGCAGCACCATCTGCTCCCTGTTCCTATACTCCATGTCACTGTGCAGGTGCTGCACATCATTCTACATACCATGCAGCACCATCTGTTCCCTGTTCCTATACTCCATGTCACTGTGCTGGTGCTGCATATCATCCTGCACACCATGCAGGACAGTCTGCTCCCTGTTCCTATACACAATGTCACCATGCAGGTGCTGCACATCATCCTACACACAATTCAGTACTGCCTGCTCCCTGTCCCTACACTTCAAGGTGCTGCATATCATCCTACACACAATGCAACACTGTCTGCTCCCTGATCCTATACCCCTTGTCACTGTGCAGGTGCTGCATATCATCCTACACACAATGCAGCACTGTCTGATCCCTGTCCCTATATGTCATGTCACTGTACAGGTGATAGATATTATTCTACACACCATGCAGCACTGTCTGCTTTCTGTCCCTATACTTCATGTCACTGTGCAGGTGTTGTATATCATCCTACAGAACACACAGCACTGTCTGCTCCCTGTCCCTATATTCCATGTCACTGTGCAGGTGCTACACATCATACGACACACAATGCAGCACTGCCTGCCCCCTGTCTCTACACCTCAAGGTGCTGCATATCATCCTACACACAATGCAGCACTGTCTGGTCCCTGTCCATATACTCCATCTAAGTCACTGTGCAGGTGTTGCACATCATCCTACAGAACATGCAGCACTGTCTGGTCCCTGTCCCTATACTCCATATCACTATGAAGGTGCTGCACATCATCCTACACACAATGCAACACTGTCTGCTCCATGTCCCCATATACCATGTCACTGTGCAGGTGCTGTATATTATCCTACACACCATGCAGCACTGTCTGTCCCTGTCCCTATACTCCATGTCACTGTGCAGGTGCTGCAGATTATCATACACACCATGGAGCATTGTCTGCTAACTGTCCCTACACCTCAAGGTGCTGCATATCATCCTACACACAATGCAATACTGTCTGCCCCCTGTCTGTATACTCCATCTAAGTCACTGTGCAGGTGCTGCACATCATCCTACAGAACATGCAATGCTGTCTGCTCCCTGTCCCTATACCCAATGCCACTTTGCAGATGTTGCATATCATCCTACACACCATGCAGTGCTGTCTACTCCCTGTCCTTATATGTCATGTCACTGTGCAAGTGCTGCATATCATCCTACACACAATGCAGCACTGTCTGCTCCCTGTTCCTATATTCCATGTCACTCTGCAGGTGCTACACATCATCATACACACAATGCAGCACTGTCTGCTCCCTGTTCCTATATTCCATGTCACTCTGCAGGTGCTGCACATCATCCTACACATCATGCAGCTCTGTCTACTCCCAGTCCCTATATGTCATGTCACTGTGCAGATGCTGCATATCATCCTACACACCATGCAGCACCGTCTGCTCCTTGTCCCTATATGTCATGTCACTGTGCAGGTGCTGCATATCATCCTACACACAATAGAGCACTGTCTGCTCCCTGTCCCTGTACCCCGTGCCACTGTGAAGATGCTGTATATCATCCTACACACCATGCACCTCTGTCTGCTCCCTGTCCCTATATGTCATGTCACTGTGCAGGTGATAGATATTATCCTACAAACCATGCAGCACTGTCTGCTCCCTGTCCTTATACTCCATGTCATTGTGCAGGCAGTGCATATCATCCTACTGGGCAGACATGCAACACACTCATCATCTCTGCAGTGATGTTGGTAACAGCTCTCTGTGCCTGGGTCACTGGCCCATAAATCCATTGATTAATGCCAAGTGTTACAAACAGGTCAAGAACTTCCTAAAGTCATAGTGGAACCATAGACTACCATGCTTTCTCTCTGTGGGATATTCACACATATCAGAGGCACTGCAGCTCACATATGCCATCCAGGCTGGATATGCTTCAATAGCTTCATGAGGCTGATAGTTACAGGACATCTTCCAAACAGTGGTAAGTCTGGAGTTAGGTCTTCTCACTCCACAGGGTCCTTATGTGATAGGGATATGTGTTAGCCCACCACTGTTAGCATTAATGACAGTGACAATGTGTAATCAGATTCTGATATGTGCATACTGTCATTATCATCAGCTACAAGTGCCCTGCTGACATCAGAGCATGTTGTTCAATTGTGTAGAATCCATGAAAGAATAAATACAAGTGGTAACACAGAAATAAATATCTACCCCCCCCCCCCGGCAAGCTTACTGATAGATCACACAATGTACCTTGTTTTCCAGGATATTTCAGTGGCTTTCCCAGAGGTACCTGGAAGACAGATATGCAGAAGCCTCTTGCTGGATAAGTTCTGCCTTACATACAGTGTGTTGTACAGTAGTAATGTAAAAAGATAATATTAATCTGGTACATCCTCTAGAAGCACTCATACAGGCATTAGCAGCTCCACTCTCACATTCATGCCACCAGTGACTATTAGAGACTGCTCACCCTCATTACACAGGGACACCAAGAACTCCTTCAATTGTGTGAGCTGTTTCTATGTTGTGATCAACCTGCTGTTGTGGACATGTTCTTGGGAATGAGCTTGATCTTGCCATGCTATATCCACTGAGCCTGATGTACAATCCTATAATGCCCACCCACAGCACCCACAGCATTGATCCTTTACACCACTCCTTGCCATGCCTATTCCTGACAAAACCATGTCTGCATTTCCTTTGTCCAGGATTCAGATGTTGTGTGGATTCAGGATGTGGAATGACACCTCTGTTTCCTAGATGATGAACAGTTCCTGCCATTGACTGTCTTGTCAATGTAAACATGTCTGCACCTGTGGAGTACCCATGTCAGTCAGAGAGAGAGAGAGAGAGAGTGTGTGTGTGTGTGTGTGTGTGTGTGTGTGTGTGTGTGTGTGTGTGTGTGTGTGTGTGTGTGTGTGTGTGCATGTGCGTGTGCGCGTGTGCATGTGTGTGTGTGTGTGTGTGTGTGTGTGTGTGTGTGTGTGTGTGTGTGTGTGTGTGTGTGTGTGTGTGTGTGTGTGTGTGTGTGAGAGAGAGAGAGAGACAGACACTCTAACATATCCGTATGCTGCTTCCTTTCCCTATATGGTGTGCATTCACATATCCTGTGTTGTGCTGTCACCATTTACTCTTTCCAAAACAAACTGCAATAAAGAGTATATTATTATTACTTCCTTTCCTGCAGCAACATATTGGACCCCTGTAATCCTCTGCATATCCTGTGCTTCCACATTATGCATTGCCATTCCTTACCCTATGTATGAGACCATCATTCCCTTTCTGGCATGAGATACTCTATTTTCATATTACCGTGTGTGCCTCTCCATCCCAAGCTAGACATGACGTACACTAGTTCCTTTATACCCCTGTCACTGCCTTCTCCAATGTGTGTTTAATACAGTGTAAGAGTACATTACCAGGTGTCTTGTCTTCTTTCACTGTGTCTGTTTTAAAATCCAATATTTTAATTTAGTAAACTGATTCCATAGTTGCTTTCACAACATGGTGTACAAGCTTTATATCACCCTAATACAGACTTCTTAATGCTGCAGTTATGAAAATGAGAGAATATAATGTAACTGTCTGAACCAGTGGCTTAAAACACCACATCATCCACACTAAAGCAATGTTAACCTATGTGCCCCTACTCATCCTGGGCCTGAGAACATGAATGTACTACGTTTATGAACAAAATCTGTGATGCTTATACTGACATAGCTGTGTAACACAGATGTGCATCACATGACACCAAATCTGCGTTCATGTACACATAGGTACCATTTTGCTTCATGAGTAGATGTGACTAAGTGATTGCAGCTGCTTCAGGTGCTAGGATCAGCAGGACTCCTGCATGGTGCCCGAGTGAAAGCAAAGTTTCTTCCCCCACAAACACTTCTGTGAGTGGTTGCTAGGCCATTATACAAAGCAGATGCATGGTACATGCCTGACAGTATTGTGACTGGTGCCACTGGCATCCCTCATTCAGGTAAGCTGTGCAAACAACACTACAGTGACCAGCCTACTTAGCCAGTGGGAAGCAGAGATTAATACAGAGATCTAGAGTTTTACTGCAAAGAATTTTTTCCTGTTGTTGTAACAAATCCACCATAAATTCTTCTGAATGTATCTTACTGTAGGCAAGGAATGGCAAGCCAACACAGAGGGATGTCACAGAAAGCAGGAGTTCCTGACCTTGCAGTAGGGTGCATGTAAGATGTGCACTATTGTAGTGCACTGCTGTAATTTTATGCGCAACATATGTGTGCAGTAATGTGTTTTTCTTGTTTTTCTCTTCCTTCTGTAGGTCCAGTTGTGGATGAGCCCTCTGCAGGTTTAGCCGTGGATGAGGAAGAGAGTCAGCAGTGGTTAACTTAGATGGTGCACTGGCTAATCCCTCCAGTGCTGTATCACCCATGATCACTAAGCCAAACTCTCAATAGGGAGATAGAGGTCTGATTGCTGAGGCTACTATTCAGAAGTTTAGCAGGTGGTTGTCTTCTGATAGTGACCTCTGGGTCCAGAGTGGTCCTTAATGGCAGCTCTGTAGGTTGGTGTCATGTCAGGTGCACTGACAGTTGGATACCCTCCTCATCACTATGAAGGTCTTCCTGTCCAATAAATGGGACTGACAGACCATGTCCATTGGGCTACTAGAGGCACCCTCCCCCCGTGTATTACATCAGGTGATTCATATCTGTAAGACATATCCTCTGAGCAAGTCTGATATTCACTGTATACCCTATCTTATCCCCTATTCATGAGTTCTTTTGTTTTGTGTGTCATTTCCCATACCTTGTGCTTTGTCCAGTTCTCTTCATCAATATATTCACCACTGCTGTTCCCCCTTTTGAGTCACTACCACCACTGCTTGCCTGTCTGTCTGGCTGCAATTTATATTTCATTGTCTACCCCTCCAACCTTCCCCAGATATTCTTTCCTCTTCTTTTATGAAAAATGGGAGCCTTTCTTATTAAAAAAGTCGTTCTTCATCCTCTCACTTCTCATTCCTTCAGGTTACCCTTGTCAGCTATCCACTGCTTGGTATTTCCATTTTTCTAGCTGGGGAAGAAATATCCAAGGAATTGTTATGGCTAAGCTTGTATAGGCCCTTGGGCCGGTAGCCTAGTAGCAACCTATGAACCTATGAACCTATGTCCTATTTCTCTCTTTGCTCCATGTTTATGTGATGGACTGGGTGGGCACTTACTCTGCTGATCCTCACTAATGTATTTTATAGATGTGTGGCAGCAATGTGGCATTTCATTGTACATCTGAACACATGTAGACTTAGCTATGATTGGGCATACTCGCCTGCCTTTCCTGTGATGTCAGACACTCCAATCATGAAACCTTTGCTTACACAGCTCCTCCTCCACTGATCAAGCCTAATGCTCATTGTCCCCGTAAGGTAACTACATTATTATTTTTTGTTATTGTTGTTCCTTGCTGCCTGCAGGTCATCATCTCCCTGTGGTCTATTGGTCCAGTAATTCATTCCTTCCAGGGTAAGAGAAATTCCCTATCTGTTTGCCCCAGTGAAGACAGGCAATCAGGGAGCATCAATCTTGCAGTCCTCAGGTATTTTTTTTTCTGCTTATAGCTTTAACTTCATGCTGGGCTGACGTGGTGGTGCAGCGGTTAGCATTACTGCCTCACAGCAAGAGGTTCTCTGGTTCAATCCTCGGCTAGGGTGGCTTCTGTGCAGAGTCTGCATGTCCTCCCTGTGGTCGCGTGGGTTTCCTCCCACATCCCAAAGACATGCTGTAGGTGGATTGGACACACTAAATTGGACCTAGGTGTGAGCATGTGCATGTGTGTGTCTTCTGTGGAAGGTTGGGTGCCGGGCTGGCAACTCAACACCATAAAAATTCCACTGCTAATCATGAGTGGACAGGTGATCTGCTGTGGTGACCTGTAACTAAGAAAAGCCGAAAGAAGAAGATGAAAAAAAAGAATAGCTTTAACTTCATGCTGTGATGGCTGATGTGAGCACCCATGTCATCACAAAAGGTCCAGCTATGCTTTCGCCATGTGTGCATACCTCCAGACATACACTGCAGAGGTCTGCTATCTCTGGCTTGTAAACGAAGGTCAAGTCCCCAGTCTATAGCCCTCTTTGTTGCCTGCAGGTCCCCTGCATGATGGCAGCCAGCAGCTCACTTTGGCCCCCCTCTCGCCCTGCTCTTCCAGTACGTGAACTGCTAGTCAAAGTAAGGTTGTGTGGGTTGTAATCAGAACTTCATTCGTTGATGCTAGAGTGATACACTGAGTTTACATTTTAGTACGTTTTTGTTGGATTTGGTAAGGCTCAAGATCTCAAACTGGCTGCCAGAATAGACAGGATTAATTACTTTCAGAAGCTAAGGCAGGGTAGTTATGCAGTCAGGGGACACTAAGGTAGGGTGGTTATACAGTCAGAGGACACTAAGGTAGGGTGGTCATACAGTCAAAGGACACTAGAGCAGAGTGGTTATACAGTCAGAGGAAGCTAAGGCAGGATGGTTATACAGTCAGAGGACACTAAAGCAGGGTAGTTATACAGTCAGAGGAAGCTATGGCAGGGTGGTTATACATTCAGAGGACACTAAAGCAGGGTGGTTATACAGTCAGAGGAAGCTAAGGCAGGATGGTTATACAGTCAGAGGACACTAAGGCTGGGAATTTATACAGTCAGGTGACACTAAGGCAGGGAAGTTATACAGTCAAAGGACACTAAGGCAGAGTGGTTATACATTCAGAGGACAGTAAGGCAGGGTGGTTACACAATCAGGGGAACTAAGGCAGTTTGGTGGTACATCAGAGGAAGCTAAGGCAGGGTGGTTATACAGTCAGAGGAAGCTAAGGCAGGGTGGTATACAGTCAGAGGAAGCTAAGGCAGGGTGGTTATACAATCAGAGGAAGCTAAGGCAGGGTGGTTATACAGTCAGAGGAAGCTAAGGCAGGGTGGTTATACAGTCAGAGGACACTAAGGCAGGGTGGTTATACAGTCAGAGGACACTAAGGCAGGGTGGTAATACAGTCAGAGGAAGCTAATGCAGGCTGATTATACAGTCAAAGGACACTAAGGCAGGGTGGTCATACAGTCAGAGGACACTAAGGCAGGGTGGTTATATAGTCAGGGGAAGCTAAGATGGAGTGGTTATACAGTCTGAGTATACTAAGCATGGAGGTTATACAGTCTGAGGACACTAAAGAAGGGTGGTTATACAGTCACAAGACACTAAGGCAGGGTGGTTATACAGTCAGAGTAAGCTAAGGCATTGTGGTTATACAGTCAGAGGAAGCTAAGAAAGGGTGGTTATACAGTCAAAGGAAGCTAAAGCAGGGTGGTTATACAGTCAAAGGCCACAAAGGCAGGGGATTTATAGAGTCAGAGGACACTAAGACAGGGTAGTTATAGAGTAAGAGGAAGCTAAGGCAGGATGGTTATACTGTTAAGGGACACTAAGGCAGGGTAGTTACAGAGTCATTAAGGCAGGGTGGCTATACAGTCAGAGGAAGCTAAGGCAGGGTGGTTATACCATCTGAGGAAGCCGAGGCAGGGTGGTGGCACATCAGACAAAGCTAAGGCAGAGTGGTTATACAGTCATTGGAAGCTAAGGCAGGGTGGTTATACAGTCAGAGGAAACTATGGCATGGTAGTTATACAGTCAGAGGACACTAAGGCTGGGTGGTTATACAATCAGAGGAAACTAAGGTAGGGTGGTTATACAGTCAGAGGGCACTAAGGCAGGGTGATTATACAAACAGAAGAACCTAAGGCAGGGTGGTTATACAGTTAGAGGAAGCTGAGTAAGGGTGGCTATACAGTCAGACAAAGCCAAGTCAGGGTGGTTATACAGTCAGAGGAAACTAAGGCTGGGTGGTTATACAGTCAGAGGAAACTACAGCAGGGTATTTATACAGTCAGAGGACACTAAGCCTGGGTAGTTATACAGTCAGAGGAAATTAAGGCAGGGTGGTTATACAGTCAGAGGAAGCTGAGGCAGGGTTGTTATACAGACAGAAGAACCTAAGGCAGGGTGGTTATACAGTTAGAGGAAGCTGAGTTAGGGTGGTTATACAGTCAGAGGAAGCCAAGTCAGGGTGGTTATACAGTCAGAGGAAGCTAAGGCAGGATGGTTATACAGTTATAGGACACTAAGGCAGGGTGGTTGTACCATCAGAGGAAGTTAAGGCGGGTATTATACAGTCAGAGGAAGCTAAAGTAGGGTGGTTATAGAGTCAGAGGACACTAATACAGGGTGGTTATAGAGTCAGAGGACACTGAGGCAGGAAGGTTATAATGTCAGAGGACACTAAGGTAGGGTGGTTATACAGTTAGAGGAAGCTAAGGCAGGATGGTTATACAGTCACAGGAAACTACGGTAGGGTGGTTATACAGTCAGAGGAAGCTAAGACAGGGTGGTTATACAGTCATAGGAAACTAAGGCAAGGTGGTTATACAGTCAAAGGAAACTAAGGCAGGGGAGTTATAGAGTCAGTGGACACTAAGGCAAGGTGGTTATACAGTCACAGGAAACTACGGTAGGGTGGTTATACAGTCAGAGGAAGCTAAGGCAGGGTGGTTATACACTACAGTCAAAGGACACTAAGACAGGGTAGTTACAGAGTCAGAGGACACTAAGGCAGGGTGGTTATACAGTCAGAGGAAGCTAAGGCAGGGTGGTTATACAGTCAAAGGAAACTAAGGCAGGGTGGTTATACAGTCAGAGGAAACTAAGGCAGGGTAATTATACAGTCAGAGGACACTAATGCTGAGTGGTTATACAGTCAGAGGAAGCTAAGGCATGGTGGTTTTTCAGTCAGTGGAATCTATGGCAGGGTGATTAAACCATCAGAGCAAGCTAAGGCAGGGTGGTGGTACATCAGAGGAAGCTAAGGCAGCGTGGTTATACAGTCAGAGGAAGCTAAGGCAAGGTGGTTATACAGTCATTGGAAGCTAAGGCAGGGTAGGTATACAGTCAGAGAACACTAAGGCTGAGTGGTTATACAGTCAGAGGAAACTAAAGCATGGTGTTTATACAGTCAGAGGAAGCTCAGGTAGGATGGTTATACATTCAGAAGAAGCTAATGTAGGGTGGTTACAAGTCAGAGGGCACTAAGGCAGGGTGGTTATACAGTCAGAGGAAGCTAAGGTGCAGTGGTTATACAGTCAGAGAGCATTAAGGTGGGGTGGTTATACAGTCAGAGGAAGTAAAGGCAGGGTGGTTATACAGTCAGAGGACACTAAGGCAGGGTGGTTATACAGTCAGAGGTAGGTATGGCGGGGTGGTTACACAGTCATAGGACACTAAGGCAGGGTGGTTATACATTCAGAGGACACAAAGGCAGGGTGGTTCTACAGTCAGAGGGTACTAAGGCAGGGAGGTTATACAGTCAGAGGACACTAAGGCAGGGTGGTTATACAGTTAGGGGACACTAAGGCAGGGTGTTTATGCAGTCAGAGGAACCTCAGGCGGGGTGGTTATACAATCAGAGGAAGCTAACACTGGGTGGTTATACAGTCAGAGTATACTAAGTCAGGGTGGTTATACAGTCAGAGGAAGCTATGGCTGGGTGGTTATACAGTCAGAGGACACTAAGGCAGGGTGGTTATACAGTCAGACGAAGCTAAGATGAGGTGGTTTTACAGTCAGAGGAAGCTATGGCAAGGTTGTTTTACAGTTTGAAGACACTAAGGCAGGGTGGTTATGCAGTCTGAGGAAGTTAAGCCAGGGCGGGTATACAGTAAGGGGACACTTAGGCAGGGTGGTTATACAGTCAGAGGAAGCTAAGGCAGAGTGGTTATACAGTCAGAGAACACTAAGGCAGGGTGGTTATACAGTCAGAGGACGCTATGACAGGGTGGTAATACAGTCAGAGGAAGCTAAGGCAGGGTGGTTATACAGTCAGAGGAAACTAAGGCAGGGCAATTATACAGTTGGGTGACACTAAGGCTGGGTGGTTATACTGTCAGAGGAAGCTAAGGCAGGGTGGTTATACAGTCAGAGGATGCTAAGGCAGGGTGGTTATTCATAGGTTCATAGGTTCATAGGTTCATACTAGGCTATCTGCCCGAGGGCATTTACAAGCCTAGCCCATCGTTTTGTGGCTTAGGCCACCCCTTTAGTATGGGGAACTATACCCATTATTTTTCTGTGCCTCTGTCGAGCAGTGACACTGAGGTAATCCCTGGGGTATATCTGCGATCTCCCATCCATTGGTCAAGATTTCTCTTGAACAAGGCCAGCGAGGTGCTCTGCCTCACATGTACCGGGATTTTGTTCCACAGCATAGGGAGTCTTTGGGTGATGAATCTATCCCTCCAGCACGTCCTATTAATAGCCGTGTCAAGGTTTAAGTCTCCCGCCCTTGTGGCTCTGATGGATCTAGATTTTTTGAGGTGAAGCATATTCATCAAATCTGGGTTTGACATGGCCTTCTATGTTAGGCAAAGGTCACCTCTGAGCAAGCGTGGCGACTGAATAGAGCTGGAGTTCTTTCAGACGGGCAGCATAGGACAGATTTTTGAGACCCTTTATCCTTTTGGTGAGGAACTTTTGTGGCCTCTCCAGCTGCTGCAAGTGTCGGGTCAGATACATTCCGAATGGGGCATTGTACTCAATCATTGGTCTGATGAGTGATGAGTAAAGGGAGACTATGACCTCCCTTGATCTAGATGAGAATCCCTTCATGATAAGGTGGGCAATGTAGAAGGTCTTCCTAACTACTTTAGCTACATGGGTGTCGAATGACAGACTACTATCAACCTGGGTCCCCAGGTCCCTGATAACTTCTTCTGTGCTCAGTGGATTGCCACCTATTTGGTAGCTAGGGGTAACCTTGTTTTTCCCGAAGGGTATGACTATGCATTTTTGGCATTTAACTTTAGGCCGTGGCTCTGGCACCAGTTATCCGCTTCTGTGAGACCCTTCTGAAGGATATCTGTGTCAGATGTGTTTTCTACTATGGCCAGTTTGCAGTCATCTGCAAACTTTGTCAGCCATAACCCTCCTGTGTTTGCTTGTACTTGGAAAAGTAGATGCCAAACAAGAGTGGGCCCAGGACTGAGCCCTGTGGGACACCACTTGTGACAGGCTTTGAGTCTGACATGGCGCCAGCAGCTCTGACCCTGTGGGTTCTGTCACTCAGCCAGTTTGCAACCCATCTTGTGATGTATGGGTTGACATTTAAGCTGATGAGTTTTTCAATGATACCCGAATGGGGTATTGTATCGAAGGCCTTAGCCAGATCGAGGTAGGCTGTATGGACTGCCTTTCCCTCATCAATGGCTTTGGTGACTGTTTCAAAAGTCAACCAAGTTTAAAGGCATGATCTGCCTTTGACAAAGCCAAACTGGGTTGGATCCAAAGTCTGCAAATTCCCTATGTCTTTATTTATGAGGTCCATTATGATCCTCTCCATGGCTTTGCAGATAAGGCTTGTCAAGCTAATGGGCGGTAATTTCCAGGGTCGGTGGAGGCACCGCCTTTGTGAAGTGGTACCACAGTTGCAGTGCGCCACTCCTGGAGTGCGTATCCAGAGGTAAGACTTTGATTAAACAGCTGTCCTAGCTGTGGGTTTAATTCCTCATTGAGTTCATGGAGCACACAGCCGGGGACACCATCAGGTCCCATGGATGCTGTGTTTTTGCTTTGGAGAGAGCAGTTCTCACTTGGGCGCTGGAGATGTTTGGGGGCTGCAATCGTTTGGTATAGATATCTCTCCTTTTGGGGAGGGGAGAAGTTTGCACTGAACCTGTCAGCCAGTATGTTGGCAATGTCTGTAGGATCAGTAATCTTCACATCATTTTGAACTAGCTCTGAGCATATCTGGGAGTTTCCTCCCAGGTTTCTAACATAGCTAAAGAAGGCCTTATGATTGTCTTTTGAGTCTTTAGCTATTTTTCTCTCGAAATTTGCTTTGGATGATTTTATGAGAGCTCTTAGTTTTTTACTTATAGTGATCAAGGGTGTCTTACCTTTTAAGGATTTTGCTCTATCTTGTAGTAGCTTCCTCCTTTTGTTGTAGAGTTTGTTTATGGCTGGGGTCCACCAGACTGGATGCTTGCCTTTGGTACAAAGAGTCTTTGTTTTGCTTGGGATTGCCTTATCCATGCAGTCCTGCAGGTGCTGGTAGAAGGAGCAGAGGAATCTAAGGCAGGGTGGTTATAACATCAGAGCAAGCTAAGGCAAGGTGGTGGTACGTCAGAGAAAGCTAAGGCAGTGTGGTTATATAGTCAGAGGAAACTAAGGCAGGGATGTATACAGTCAGAGGACACTAAGGCTGGGTGGTTATACAGTCAAAGGAAACTAAAGCATGGTGTTTATACAGTCAGAGGAAGCTCAGACAGGATGGTTATACAGTCAGAGGAAGCTAAGGTGCAGTGGTTATACAGCCAGAGGGCATTAAGGTGGGGTGGTTATACAGTCAGAGGAAGTTAAGGCATGATGTTTATACAGTCAGAGGAAGCTCAGGCAGGATAGTTATACAGTCGGAAGATGCTAAGGTAGGGTGGTTACACAGTCAGAGGGCACTAAGGCAGGGTCATTATACAGTCAGAGGAAGCTAAGGTGCAGTGGTTATACAGCCAGAGGGCATTAAGGTGGGGTGGTTATACAGTCAGAGGAAGTTAAGGCAGGGTGGTTATATAGTCAGAGGACACTAAGGCTGTGTGGTTATACAGTCAGAGGAAACTAAAGCATGATGTTTATACAGTCAGAGGAAGCTCAGGTAGGATGGTTATACAGTCAGAAGATGCTATGGTAGGGTGGTTACACAGTCAGAGGGCACTAAGGCAGGGTCATTATACAGTCAGAGGAAGCTAAGGTGCAGTGGTTATACAGCCAGAGGGCATTAAGGCGGGGTGGTTATACAGTCAAAGGAAGTTAAGGCAGGGTGGTTATACAGTCAGAGGACACTAAGGCAGGGTGGTTATACAGTCAGAGGACACTAAGGCAGGGTGGTTATACAGTCAGAGGTAGATAAGGCGGGGTGGTTATACAGTCATACGACACTAAGGCAGGGTGGTTATACATTTAGAGGACACTAAGGCAGGGTGATTCTACAGTCGGAGGGTACTAAGGCAGGGTGGTTATACAGTCAGAGAACACTAAGGCAGGGTGTTTATGCAGTCAGAGGAAGCTTAGGCAGGGTGGTTATACAGTCACAGGAAGCTAAGGCTGGGTGGTTATACAGTCAGAGTAAACTAAGGCAGGTGGTTACACAGTCAGAGTATACTAAGTCAGGGTGGTTATACAGTCAGAGGTAGGTATGGCGGGGTGGTTACACAGTCATAGGACACTAAGGCAGGGTGGTTATACATTCAGAGGACCTTACCTTAGCTTCCTCTGACTATATAACCACCCCACCTTAGCTTCCTCTGACTTTATAATCACCCTTCCTTAGTTTCCTCTGACTGTATAACCACCCTGCCTTAGCTTCCTCTGATTGTATAACCACCCTGCTCTGACTGTATAACCTCTGCCTGCTCTGACTGCACCCTGCTCCTCTGACTGTAACCACCCTGCCTTAGCATCCTCTGACTGTATAACCACCCTGCCTTAGCTTCCTCTGACTGTATAACCACCCTGCCTTAGCTTCCTCTGACTGTATACCACCCTGCCTTAGCTTCCTCTGATTGTATAACCACCCTGCCTTAGCTTCCTCTGACTGTATAACCACCCTGCCTTAGCTTCCTCTGACTGTATAACCACCCTGCCTTAGCTTCCTCTGACTGTATACCACCCTGCCTTAGCGTCCTCTGACTGTATAACCACCCTGCCTTAGCTTCCTCTGACTGTATAACCACCCCGCCTTAGCTTCCTCTGATGTACCACCAAACTGCCTTACAGTCAGAGGAAGCTATGGCTGGGTGGTTATACAGTCAGAGGACACTAATGCAGGGTGGTTATACAGTCAGAGGAAGCTAAGATTAGGTGGTTTTACAATCAGAGGAAGCTATGGCAGGGTAGTTTTACAGTTTGAGGACACTAAGGCAGGGTGGTTATACAGTCAGAGGAAGTTAAGCCGAGGTGGGTATACAGTAAGGGGACACTTAGGCAGGGTGGTTATACAGTCAGAGGAAGCTAAGGCAGAGTGGTTATACAGTCAGAGAACACTAAGGCAGGGTGGTTAAACAGTCAGAGGTCACTAAGGCAGGGTGGTAATACAGTCAGAGGAAGCTAAGGCAGGGTGGTTTTACAATAAGGGGACACTAAGGCAGGGTGGTAATACAGTCAGAGGAAGCTAAGGCAGGGTGATTTTACAGTCAAAGGGCACTAAGGCAGGGTGGTCATACAGTCAGAGGACACTAAGGCAGGATGGTTATACAGTCAGAGGACACTAAGGCAGGGTGGTTATACAGTCATAGGAAGCTAAGAGAGAGTGGTTATACAGTCAGAGGAAGCTAAGGCAGGGTGGTTATACAGTCAGAGGACACTAAGGCATTGTGGTTATATAGTCAGAGGAAGCTAAGAGAGGGTGGTTATACAGTCAGAGGAAGATAAGGCAGGGTGGTTATGCAGTCAAAGTACACTAAGGCAGGGGATTTATAGAGTCAGAGGACACTAAGGCAGGGTGGTTATACAGTCAGAAGAAGCTAAGGCAGAGTAGTTATACAGTCAGAGGACACTAGGGCTGGGTGGTTTTACAGTCAGAGGAAACTAAAGCATTGTGGTTATACTGTCAGAGGACACTAAAGCAGGGTGGTTATACAGTCAGAGGAAGCTACGCCGGGGAGGTTATGCAGTCAGAGGAATCTAAGGCAGGGTGGTTATACAGTTAGAGGACACTAAGGCAGGGTGGTTATACAGTCAGAGGAAGCTCAGGCAGGATGGTTATACAGTCAGAGGAAGCTAAGTTAGGGTGGTTAAACAGTCAGAGGACACTAAGGCAGTGTGGTTATACAGTCAGAGGAAGCTAAGGTGCTGTGGTTATACAGTCAGAGGGCACTAAGGTGGGTGTGGTTATACAGTCAGAGGAAGCTAAGGAAGGGTGGTTATACAGTCAGAGGACAAAAGGGCAGGGTGGATATACAGTCAGAGGACACTAAGGCAGGGTGGTTATACAGTCAGAGGTAGGTAAGGTGGGGTGGTTATACAGTCATATGACACTAAGGCAGGGTGGTTATATAGTCGGAGGGTACTAAGGTAGGGTGTTTATACAGTCAGAGGACACTAAGGCAGGGTGGTTATACAGTTAGAGGACACTAAGGCAGGGTGGTTATGCAGTCAGAGGAAGCTCAGGCAGGATGGTTATACAGTCAGAGGAAGCTAAGGCAGCATGGTTATATAGTCAGAGTATACTAAGTCAGGGTGGTTATACAGTCAGGAAGCTATAGCAGGGTGGTTATACAGTCAGGAAGCTATAGCAGGGTGGTTATACAGTCAGAGGACACTAAGGCAGGGTGGTTATACAGTCAGAGGAAGCTAAGATGAGGTGGTTTTACAGTCAGAGGAAGCTATGGCAGGGTGGTTATACAGTTTGAGGACACTAAGGCAGGATGGTTACACAGTTAGAGGCACTAAGGTAGGGTGGTTATTCTGTCTGAGGAAGCTAAGGCAAGATGGTTATACAGTCAGAGGAAGCTAAGACAGGGTGGTTTTACAGTCACAGGACACTAAGGCAGGATGGTTATACAGTCAGAGGTCACTAAGGCAGGGTGGTTATACCGTTAGAGGAATCTAAGGCTGGGTGGTTGTACATCAGAGGAAGCTAAGGCAGGGTGGTTATAGAGTCAGAGGACTCTAATGCAGGGTAGTTATAGAGTCAGATAACACTAAGGCAGGGTGGTTATACCGTTAGAGGAATCTAAGGCAGGGTGGTTGTACATCAGAGGAAGGTAAGGCAGGGTGGTTATAGAGTGAGAGGACACTAATGCATGGTGGAGGTATAATTAGTGGCTCTAAGCAGGCAGCTGGTGCTTCTGCAGGAGTCTGTTACCTTTGCAAAAAGAGTAATTTTCTTTTGTGAAAAAGGAATATTTTACCCAAGGGAATTTTTATCCTTTGTTGACCAGGTTAGTCCCACTAAGCTAGTGGCCATTTTTCAGGGAAGATGCAGGGCTGCATTTCTACTACAGGAGAAATCCGGCCAGGACACATACCCTTCATCCTCTTACAACAAGAAATCTGAACACAGCCTAAAATAATGGGGGGGCAAAGAACAAAAAATAGGAACAGATTTTAAATATTGCTCTTATAAACTTAGAAAGTTGTTAGAATAACATGTTTTGTACTAGTGTGGATTTTCTGGAGGATGTAAAGTCTGAAACTCAAATTTATGCCATCAATCAGTCCTCAGTGATTTGCCAGAAAACCAAATATTTTACAAGGAATAGACCAAAAATGTGAGGCAAAAATCTTGACAGTTATGCCAGGGCATTTGGAAACTTTCTATAATCCTTTTGCTAGGCACAGTGTAATCTTTTATATCCATCTCAAGCATAAGAGTCTTTGGTTTAAATTTGACATCCACTTATGCTGCGCTAACATATCAGTCACCTGCAGTAGGGATATAACCCACCACATTCTGGTCTTCCTGCATCAAAGGTGATGCTCCTATTTGGTGTGCGACTGACACTGCAATTTAAGAGTTGAAGGCTACTCGGTTTTACAGTTGAGTGGAGGAGCTTCTGGGTAAAGTTCTGAATGTTAATTCTGCCTGAATTAAAGCAGTGGTGACTCGGCTCTTTTCTGTTGCTTATGGGCCAGATAGAAGAGAAGCCTCTGCTGATTCAAAACCTGCTGATTATTTATACGGTTCATGTTGGAACTTGTTATGTACTGGGAAAAGTCGGTTTACTTTTGCCTTCTGAATGAATCTGTTTACCTTTACCTTCTGGATGAAAGCCTGAACTGTCTAAAGACTATGTTTTACAAACGGCTCTGCTACAGGAACTGTATTATTTTCTATTATTAAACTGTGTTGTGAGCAAATGAAATGAGCCAATAACCTTTAAAGGAGTTAAAAGAACATTGAAAGAAACCATATTTATGCAACTGTTTAGCTTAGGGGATTCACTGTTCTTATGTTAACTCATACTTGGTAATTTCTTTCAGTGAAACTTAAAATTTGATTTAAAAAATGTTAGAACTGTGTTTGTTTTATTCCCTAGTCCTGGACCAAGAGGCATCAATATGTCACTTACGGAAGAGAAATGCAGTGATCCATGTTTGGCCCTAAGCTACTGATAATATGCACCAAAAACTGCTGACTGTGTATGCTGCTTGCCCTCACCCCCCCCCCCCCCCCACAAACTAAACATCTACTGTCAGTTGGTAACTATATGTGGAAATTGGGACACTAAGAAATAGTAATGAACTGAGACCGCTTTAACAAAATTATTCATGACTGCTAACCGGAAAGTCACCCCAGGGGTTCCACCTGTGCCCCTCTTGGACAGGGGCAATAGGTGCTGATTTTAGTATCTGCTTGAACCAGACACCATTGGGAACACTGGTTGAACTTGGCTAGGCTTGTAAGGGCCCTGGGGCTGTTAGCCTAGTAACCTCCTATGCTCCTATGATCCTGACAACTTGAATGGAGCTTCCTAATGTCACAACTCAAGATAACAATTTTGTTTGCTTATTGTTTGTACCCTGTGCCCATACAAGGGAAATCCTTGTGGCAGCGATTGGATCATTTCTCATTTTGATATAACCGATGAATTGTTTTGTACCCTATGCCCCTGCAAGGGAACCCTTGTGGTGACTAAATGGCTTTTTGTTGTTTGGATAGAAGTGTTGCATCATACTGGAAGATCGACATACATCGCTACTGAATCTTTATTTTAGGGTTTTCTGGAAAGACAGTCATTCATGCAGGAAATAACTCAAACTTTCTCTTTAAGAGTTACTGAAAGCATGGGAAGCACTTCAGCAAAATATTTCTGCAGGCCAGCATAATATTTTAGTTCAACAAGAAAAAAAAAACAGCCTCTACATACAGTTATTTCTAATCCAGCAAGGCTGTCTACACCTACAGGAGTATATTGTATTAAGGGCGTATCCTTTCTTTTTTTTTTTTTTTTTTTTTACAGAAGATGAATGCAAGTGATGATATAGAAGCCTTCCTCCTAATATTTCAAAAGGTCGCTCAGTATGAGGGCTGGCCTAAGACTGAGTGGCCCAGGGGTGCCACTTCATTTTTTTCTGAGGACGAACAGAAGGCCTACTATGGCCTAGAGGATGTCAATGCTAATAATTATGGCAAATTTAAAGTGGAAATACTGACATGGAGTGCTATAACACCTGCTGCAAAGGCCCAGAAGTTCCATGCCTGGATCTTCAGTTTGGAGAAGCCACCTCATTCAGATGTGTGATATTCTTCATAAAGCTCATAAGCAGTTCCATCTGAAGGTCAGCTGCAGCCCCAAGATTGTGGAGATGATTGTTATCTTGCAAGTAGTTTGTTGTTTAAAAATGAGCTTAGATTTAGTAACACAGAAACATTGTTTTTAATATTGCTTTAACTGAGTCACATGTTTTACGTTGTGTAATTATTGGCTGGCTGACTATTTAAATATGGACTTTTCATGATGTGTTTTATGCATTGAAAAAGAGTTTGTGTTTCAAAAGCTTTGCTGTTGCTACATTTTATTAAACTCTACAAATTTTGGAACGTGGTGTGGTCTATTGCTGTATATGTTGTTTAATCACTGTCCTTTTAGCTACGTGGAGTAGACGTTTTGGTATTATTTAACTAATGATGTGATATTACATAAAGATTTTCATTATTTCCTAAGATTGTGGAAAACGGAGTATGATGAACCCCAATCTAACTCCATTTGCAAAGAAGTAATTGAAGATGGAAAGTTATATCTGGGTGGCAGGACAAAGCCATTTTATGGCTCAAGGTAATATGCTGTGCACTAAGTCAGAGACAGAAGGACACTGATCAGTAAGGACAGAGTGGCACTATATCTGCATCAGATGGAGAAGGACCAAGTTCTTCCAAACTTTAGTCAGAAAATTTAGAGGAGAATGAAAGATCTGGTCCATCTATGTCTGATGCAGATACGTCTGAAGAAGGGTGAATACATTAAACATTAGGCAGCCTAATTTTAAGAAAGCACATTGAAAAACCCCTACACTTAAACAGGCTAAAACAAATATTGAGATGGTTGAAAGGGAGATTGATGATCCAGACCCTTTTATTCCACATCCATACTTTCAGCTTTACCAGTAGCCTCCTCTGTTAGACAAAGAAAAACTGAGAAAATGTAGCAAGACAGTTACTGCTACCTCCAACCACGAGGGCAGCTTGTAATAAAGATTTCTCAAAGTCATGTATTGGTGTGACATTCAGATACAGAAAAAAGAAAACATGGAGAGAGTCTCAGCAAGATTCTGTCGGGTCAGTGTTGTCTCAGCATTTGAAAAATATTATTCTGCCTAACCTGACTGTCTAAGACTAGCACAATTCAGTTGGTCATGTGTTGTTGCAGCAAATGAAAAATATTGTTCTGCTTACCCTGACTAAGAATAGCTTCAGCCATGGGTTTAGGAGTTCCCTGGTCACATTGCTCACTACTGGAGTACCCACTGAGAGATAACCATGGATGTAGTTGTATTTTTAGTTAAAACCACAAAAGGGTACCATGGTATATTGGTGATCATGGATTACACTAAACATTCCCATTGGCTGTTTCTATGTGGAGAGTTACAAGTAAGGCTGTTCTTGGTACCCTAATGGAGATATTCTTCTTCAGATGGACAGACAATGCTTCATCTATGTGAACTTCAGGTTCAGAATTCTGTACCTGTATCAGCAGTGTACACCTTAATTTCAGATGACTGTCACTGGTGAGGTGATACCACGATCCCATGTGCAAGATGGGAAAAAGGGGTTGTGTATGTATGGAAGAATTGGATGGATGGAGATATTCTTTACAGCTGGAATACATAAAACAATTGTAACTGAACACAGAAAACCTTTTATTATGTCAAAGTTCATAACGGAACTATGTAACTTTTGAAGTCGATATTATGAAAAAGTCATGAACAAAGATGGGAAAAATCTAGGACTCCCTTTTACCTTATCTTATGTTTGCTATCAAAGAAGGCCCCTAATCCTCTACTGGATTTAATCCATTCAAACTATATATGAAAGACAACCCAGAGGATTCTGGATATAGCAAGAGAGAGTGGGTAGGAAGAGATTACCCTTTTAAAGTTCTTATACTCACTTTCCTCACTTATCTAGAGGAAAGTAGTTTTTTATTTAGGTATGTCCAAGGGTCAGCTCCCAGTGTTCTCTCCTGTCTATCTGATGAATCTGGGCATCTTGGGGCAATGTAGCAATTGCCTCATGTACACAGACAACCCTCTCCTCCTACCACTGAATGCCACAACCTGTGAGAGATTCACTTATCTAGCCAAACTGGAGGTAAAGCTCTCTCCAACCAAGATTGAACTTGATAGTCAAGAGGAGGAAGTAAACACTTGCACTATACCATACTCATCACATAGTCCCACTAAACCTACACCACCAAAATCCATGCATAGAAACAGAAAAACATTTGCGGAGGCTCTCAATAATAATCTGCTCAAGCAACAGAAACCTCCAAAGCAGAAACGCAAGCAACCTCCACCCCCCCAACACAACCCAAATGACACATAGCCCACAGACTCAGTGTGCCACTCAACCACAGCCCATAAGGCAAAACAACGTACCCAACACACTAGTCATAGCTGACTCTATAGTCAGGCACACTGATGTCCCACTCACCAGGCTAAACAAGGAGAAGGTTACTGTCAGCTGCCTGTCGGGTGCCAGGATCTGCCACATAACCCACGCACTCAGGTCACTCCACAACTAGTACAAATATGACTCTGTCATTGTCCATGTTAGTATGAATGACCTGAGATGTACTTCCCTGGACTACATGAAAAAAGACATGGAAGAGCTCTCTGATCTTGTAGCCAAGGCAGGGATAAACCATAGCCCTGAGTAGCATCCTGTCATCACCCAGAAGGATACCGCAGTACAAGGGCAAAATGATTGACTTCAACAATTGGCTAGGCTTCTGGTGTCATTCTAACTGGATCCAGTATCTGTCTGCCTGGGACGACATGATCGACAGACCATGATGCTTTGTCAGAGATGGCTTGCACCTGTCATGCCTGGGATTCTGGATACTGGCTAAGGCTCTTGCTGCTCCTATAGTGCCTTTTTTAGGCAAGGTTCAAATGACAAATTCACAACTGTAACAGGAACAGGCAAGCAAAAACTGAGGGTAATGCTATTCAGTGCTAGAAGTCTAAATTTCAAAATGCATTTCCTTGAGGCACTCCTTAAAATGGAGAACATCGATATCTGTGCAGTGACTGAGACCTGGTTCAAGGCTCCAGAGAGCACCCCTGCATTACCAGGCTATAACTCATAACACACTTTTCGGCCAACTAACCTGGACCGGAACACTAAAGGCGGAGGTGTGTCCATATTCATTAAGGATATCCACACCTCCAGGCTAGTTGTTCAGCATAATGCATCTGAGGTTATCCACATGCAATGGGCAAAACTGCAATCCAAATTGTAGCTTGCTACAGATCCCCACCATGCCCCAGTATTCCCACTCCTCTTTTCTTGATATACTGGAAACAATTAGGGTTCAACCAAACACCCTAATGATGGGTGATTTCAACTACCCCACCATTAACTGGGAAAACTACTCATGTACCAACTCCTTCACTCAACGCTTTCTGGAATTCATAAATCCCAATGCCCTGGATCAATTATCCACACCCCCACCAGGGGCAACAATATCCTAGACCTAGTCATTACCAACATGAGTGACCGATGTTCCACACCTGAAGTTAACTCCTCATTGGTCAGATCCGACCATAAGCTAATGACCCTAGATATCCACATCCTACCCCCACCCTCAATTAAGGAAATCATGGTAAAAAATTTCTCCAAAGCCAACTTCATGCTTCTTAAGACAGAAGTGGTGAACTTCAAGACACCCATGCAGATGGACAATACACTTATGACTGCTGAATCCTACACAGATGCACTCCATAAGCACTTACACGAGTGCATGGATCATGCTATCCCAAACAAAACCAAGACACAATCCTCCAAAAAAAGGAAGCCAATCTGGTGGTCCGCTGCCATAAACAAACTCTACAACAGAAGGAAGAAACTGTTGCAAATGAGAGTAAAATCCCATGAGTGGAGGAGTTCCCTGGTCAGCCTCAGTAAGAAGCTGAGATCCCTTATAAGATCCTCCAAAGCTAGCTACAAAAATAAAATTACCACTGATTCTAGGGACAACTACAAAGCTTTCTATAGCTATGTCAAGAATCTCAATGGCAACAACCAGATCTGCTCTGAGTTACACCACAACTGCATGAAAATTACAGAAACAACTGATATTGCCAACGTCCTGGCAGATAGGTTCAGTGTTAACTTTATCCCCCTCTCACCCACTAAAGGGCCCATATCTATACAGGAAGAATGCAGAGTCCCTGTAATCATAACTACCCAGGTAAAAGCTGCACTCTCTAAAGAAAAAAACACAGCATCCATGGGACCGGACAACATCCCAGGCTGTGTTTTACACAAACTTCAGAACGAACTGGCTCCCCACCTAAGCACCATGTTCAATTATAGTCTCACATCAGGCTTTGTGTGCACTGAATGGCACACAGTAACAGTTATCCCACTCCACAAAAGGGGAGCCACCACTGATCCTGGGAATTATCACCCTATTAGCTTGATGAGCCTGATCTGTAAGACCATGGAACTTATCATCATGGAACTCATAAACAAAAACATTGGTAACCTCCAAACTCTGGACCCCACCTAGTTCGGGTTTGTAAAAGGCAGATCATGCCTCCTGAACCTGATCGACTTATTTGAGGCAGTCACCAAAGCTGTTGACGAGGGTAAGGTGGTTCACACAGCCTATCTTGACCTCGCCAAGGCTTTCAACACCATCCCCCATTCTGGAATTATAGCTAAACTCACTAAATTAGGTATAAATCCCTACATCACAAGATGGGTTGCCAATTGCCTCGCTGACAGAACCCACACTGTAAAAGTTGTAGACTCCAAATCTGACTTCAAACCAGTGACAAATGGAGTACCACAGGGTTCAGTTTTGGGACCTCTTCTGTTTGATATCTACTTCTCTGAAGTACAGGCTAACAGAGAAGGCCTATGGCTAATAGAGTTTGCAGATGACTGCAAACTAGGAGCCATAGTTGAGTCTCCAAATGATGTGTACATCCTACAGAAGGGTCTCACTGAGAGAGATGCCTGTTGTCAGAGACATGACCTCAAGCTCAGTGCCAAAAAGTGCATTGTCATCCCCTTTGGTAAAAACTATTTAACCATAAACTACCACATCGGTGGCAGTCTACTTAATGCCGAATGTGTGATAAGAGATTTGGGGGCCCAGGTGGACAGTAGTCTCTCCTTTGATAATCACATTGCCACAGTAGTCAGGAAATCCTTCTACATGGCACACCTCATCACAAAAGGGTTCTCATCTAGGAAAAAAAGAGGTCATTGTTCCCCTCTACTCAACACTCATCATACCCATTATAGACTACAACGCCCCTTTTGAAATGTACCTCACAAGACATCTGTAGCAGTTGGAAAGGCCACAGAAGTACCTCACAAAGAGGATTACTGGCCTCAAACAGATGCCCTACTCTGACCGTCTCAAAAAACTCCAACTTTACTCCGTAGCATATCACCTACTCTAAGGTGATCTCTGCCTAACATATAAAGCTATGTCAAACCCAGAGCTGTTGGATATGCTACACCTAAAGAAATCCCAATCCCTCTGAGCTACATGCCCTAGGGACCTAAACCTTGTCACTACAATAAACAGGACATGCTGGGGGATAGATTCCTGTCCCAGAGACTTCCCATTCTCTGGAACAAGCTACCCATCTATGTCAAGCAAAGTTCCTCATTAGCACTCTTCAAGAAAAATCTTGATAACTGGATGGGAAATAGAAAATACACCCCGGCGATCACTTCTGTGGCTCTGCTTGGCAGGGACACAGGAAAATAACTTTGGGTTATTATTTGGGTGGTGTAAGCCACGGAACCTGGTTGGCTAGGCTTATTTAGGCAGTTGGGCCAATAGCCTAGTATTTACCTATGAACCTATGAACCTAAAAGTGTTATTGTCCACTTTTCAGACTCACAAAAAAAGCTATTGTTATCTATTGTTTGCAAACACTTAGAGCACTATGAGCTGCATAGCGGTACAGTTACAGCAGAAACATGACTAAGAAATATTGAATTGGAGGACAAATTATTACTGATGGTCCTTATAGCCAAGAATGCATGGTAAGGGCCATATGAAGTGTTTGAGAAAATAAGTGATATAGATGATACAGACATGCAGAATTGAGCAAATATATTACATTAATATTTTAAAGCTCTGTATGGAATAAGATGATTTTTGCAACCACTATGACCAAGGACAACATGAAGGTTGTTAATTAGAATCTGAAGAGCTGATAGAGGTGCAGAATTCTGAACCTGAAATGCACATATATGAAGCATTGTCAGTCCTTCTGTGGAAGATGATGAAGGTGCAGGACTTTTTTCAGAGAAATAACAATCCCCAGGATTTAATAAAATCTATGTAGGCACCATGTAGAGGCTACTCGGAATGTATCCATGTTCTTGGCCATGGTTCCCCCTAAAGATGGTAGATTGCCACAGTTATTGAATCAGTGTAGGGAGAAGTGTAGTGCTACCCATGGATGCAGATGAGTTTGAAACTCCCTGCAATGGTCCCTGCTGCTGTAGCAATGTTGTGCAGTGTGTCAAATGTTGAATGTGTAAACATTATGCTGTTCTATAATTTCCTATGTTTGTTTTATTTTATTTTTTTTTTAATGCATGTTTGCACTGCGTAGCTCAGAGTGCAGCAATACCAAGCTGTGTTCACATGTAGACAGCTGACACCTGCCAGACATCTAAATATAGAAACCGGATGTAATTAATAAGCATAATGACATTTATAGTTTTTTTTTTTAATGTGGCATTTGTGCAGTGGCTGAGGTCTGCTGAGCCAAGTGAAGCTCATACACACATAGCCAACATCTGCCAGACATATAAAAATAGAAATTGGATGTAATTATTTATTTAATTAGAGGTGTGTTTAAGCATGTTTGCAATCAGCAGTGCTCAGCACTGCTGATAGGTAGCCTAGTGGTATATGTGAAGGTATACCAGATTTCTTAATATCCATGTAGCTAAATAAGTAGAGTTACTAGTTTGGGGATAGTAGGTCCAGGGTTCAAATACATGGAAGGGAAAACATGTATTTATTTTTGATATACACATTATGCCCACAATTTTAAAATATGGCCCCACTGCACTCTGCTCAACTGTGCTTAAATCTACTAAGCACTGCATAAACATGGCAATGGCTGTCAATGTTTGTGCACTGCTCAGCTCTGCTTGGCTGGTGTGCATGGTGTTAAGCGTCAATAAAACTATGGTTTTGCGAGTTTTTGCACTACTGAGCTCTGCTGAGCTGGTTTGCATACTGCTAAGTGATGCTGTGCTTTTTTGAATGTTGCCCAATGATGTGTAAGGGTGGGACAACAGCCTATATTAAGCCCAATAGGTGGGAATTCAGCAGAATCCATTGGAGTTCGATCAACTGAAGGTATGGTTGGTGGTGTTGGTGAAGGTGCATGCTTTTGGGTGCAGGGTTGGGGCATTCTGGAGTCCAGGGTCATGGTTTGGCTCCTCATCAAAAACCATGATGATAGGCTGCTGCAGAGTGGTTTCCATGGCTTGGAGTATAAAGCTAAGGCCTGGGACCGGTTGGCCGGAGAACTCATCAACGTTACTGATATCCCCCGGACAGATGAACAGTGTCATCAACACCAAGATGACCTGAAAAGAAGAAAGAGTGGGACCTTGGACACCTGGGTCCAAGAAGTGAGGGAAGGGAATACCCCACAAGTATGTAAGTATGTTTTCTGCTGTCTTAACAAAATGCAAGCTGAATGTCTGCAAAACTGGTAAACATAATGATGTTCTTTTCTCTCAACAACTGCAGCTGAGAGGGCTCACAATGTCGAGTCTCACACTGGGCGCTTGGCCAGGTTGCACCGTGAGCATGATGAGTATGGATGTATTATACTAACTGTGGTGCAATAAGCAAGAGAGAGTAAAGCATTAACTGCAATAAAGTATATTCAATAAAGTCTGTAGTGCAATAAGAGTGGAATTAGTGCTGTACTGCAATAAATGAATAATAAAAATTGTAGTTCAATAAAAACAAGAAACAATACCAATAACAGCAAGGAAAATGGTGTACATCAGGATTGCCTTGTCATAACTATTGCACTAGAGCTGTATGCATTGAGTCTGCAGAAGTCAAGTATAATACTGTAATAGCTGTAGAATGCAAATCTAATAGCTGCAAACTGTATTTTTGAACTCATTGTACTGTTCAAGGCAGTCTCTAGGCCAATATCAGTCACATAATGCTCTGTCATCAACAGACTTTAGGTAATAAATGTATATGGGTGAGGTATCCCACTCCATGAGCTGATGTTGTTTGCTGACTTCAAAGGTGTTTAAAACCACTAACAATAAAATGTGTACACCAGCATTGTTGATACTGCAATAAAGCATACTCACTATCTGTGTTATGCTTGTATTCCATGCATGTGCGTTCTACTGTCAGTGCAGTCTAGTATATCACTGTAGTAGTAATACCAAGTTGTAGTACGGTTCTAGTTGAGCTTTAGGCAAATATCAGTCATTCACTAATCAACAGTGACTTAGCAGATCAGTCTGTTAAATGCTATGTTAGTAGTACATTTTGCCACACATAGACCATGGTTCGAATCCAGTGGTATGTAGCAGTAAATATTACAGTAGCAGTCACCTAATGCTCACAGTTTTTTCTCTCCACAGGAACTGCATCTCAATGGGTGAGGTAGCTCATAGTATGAGTAGATAATTGTGTGCTTGGATGTCACAGACCGTTAAAATCAGTATTAAGAATGTGTACATCAGCAATGTTGGGTCAGAAATAAAGATGTGTGATCTCATTATGGCTGTGTTCCTGGAATGTCTGCTCAAAGTTGCTGCAGTCAGTTATTACATTCTATGCAGATGTGCCTCCAGTCACAAATATTGGGTTCTAGTTCCATGCCTGCCAACCAAGGCATGACAGCTGGTTAGTATATGTACTGTACACATACATGTCTCTCAATTGTCACAATTTCCCATACTATAATTAATATTGCATAATCTGTCTGTCACAGGATGACCACAGAAATGATTACCTGCATTGCAAAGTATTACCAACTCAGCTCTTAGAACATATAGCTATATAGGTCCAGCTGATGTGCATGTGTTCTGTGTACTTGTGTACCTGCCACTGTTATTGCTTGGGTCATATGGTCAGATAGCTTGAGAGGTACGTATGTGCTACATCAGCTATAGGAGTCTGGTAGTCACTGTATACATAAATGGATATACTGACCTGTAGAGTAAATAGTAGTACTGTTGTTAGAGATATAACCTGCAGTGTCACTAATGGACTGTTTTTCTCTTTCCCCCACCCCTTATCTTCATTTATTTATTATTGTTATTTATTGTTATGGTTTACTATTAACATACTTTGTTACATTAACTGTATTTTGGGAAATGTGTTTTATTATTGTTATGTATGATAATGGTTGCATATTAACATTTCTTGCTGAATTACCTGTTTTGTTGTCCTTATGCTGTAACTGTTACTAACATGCTGTTAACATACTGACTGTTCTGATATTTAATGTTCTATTACACATAATATGCATTGCTGTGTAAATGTTTTTTTTCTACTGTTCTGGCATGCAGTTATTACAAACAATGATTTGTTTATAACTAACCACTACTTACTCCTACACCTCAATTACCACAGTAGGTCAGGGTAGGCCGGTTCCGGCTGATCTGCCTACCTTGCCTCAGCCGGCCATGGCACTGTGTCCTGGCAGGATCCAGACCGGTGGTGCCCTCTCTGCTGCCCCTGCACTATAGGTTCATAGGTTCATAGGTAGATACTAGGCTATCTGCCCTAGGGCATTTATAAGCCTAGCCAGAGTGTATTTGGCTTCTGCCTCCCTATTAGATTAGCCTACTGTGACTCTGTAAAGTAGGTCACAGAAGGTATCCTTTTAAGATTAGTTTACTGTGCCTCTGTCTAGCAGGGACACAGAAGAGATCCCAGGGGTGAATTTGCGATTTCCCATCCACACGTCCAGATTTCACTTGAAGAGGGTCAGCGAGGGGCTATGTCTAACATGAATTGGGATTCTATTCCAGAGTGAGGGGAGCCTCTGGGAAATGAATCTGTCCCTCCAGCATGTCCTATTTATTTTTGTGCTGAGGTTTAAGTCCCTGGAGCGTGTAGCTCTAAGGGACTTGGATTTTTTGAGGTGGAGCATGTCCATCAATTCTGGGTTTGACATGGCTTTGTACGTCAGGCATAGATCGCCTCTCAGTAGGCGGTAAGCAACTGAGTAGAGCTGGAGTTTCTTTAGTCGAGCTGCATAGGACATCTGTTTATAGCCCATGATCCTCTTGGTGAGGTACTTTTGGGGTCTCTCCAGTTGCTGCAGGTGTCGGGTAAGGTACATCCCAAAAGGGACATTGTATTCAATTATGGGCCTGATGAGTGATGAGTAGAGGGGCACAATGACCTCTCTTGATCTAGATGCGAACCCTTTCGTGATAAGGTGGGCTATATAGAAGGTCTTTCTAACCACTTTGGCAATGTGATTATCAAAGGAGAGATTACTATCTACGTTGGTCCCCAAATCTCTAATTACTTCTTCCGTACTTAATGGATTACCACCTATGTGGTAATTTGTGGGCACCTTGTTTTTCCCAAAGGGGATGACTATGCACTTTTTGCATTTAGCTGGTGTCGGGTAGTACCATCTAGAGGGGGGCCAGGAGTGGTGGTGGATGAGACGTCGTCACCCAGACTCAGCTGCTGGTCATGGTGCACAGGATTGTTTATCTCAGATATGAATGACATCTGCAGCAGATTGAGGACACTCTCACCAACTTGGTGGGGCAGCCTCACACTGGTGCCCAGCCTCCAGCACAGCCACCCTCAAGGCAGTGAAGGAGCAGTGCCAAAAAGTCCCAAGAGTGGGACTTAAGTCTCACTGCTGCTGTCTGAAGGCATGTGGGACTAGGATTCCACAACACCCTACCCATCCAAGGTGTTTACCCCCCCTCATGTGTCACACACCTCCCCTGTCTGCTGTCTTGTCTGTTTGTGAATGCATCCACTCCTACCCAACTTACCTCCACACACGTACCTATGTCCCTTCCCCAACATTGCACTTCACCTTAAAAAATGCGTACCTGTCACCCCAAAAAAAATATCGCCCCATACATAGCTCTCAGTTTCGCACACATGTCCACTGGACACAAGTAATTTGGTCCAGTTGGCTTGACAACATGGCTATGTTGTCGTCACCCTTCTCTCTGGGGTCCAAATTCATCTGCAAATTCTGTAAAAGTGCACAACACAACTGTTACTGTAGAAGAAATGGATAGCGATTGTTCTTTCCTACACCCTTCCTACACATCCCTACCTGCCTTTCACTATGTTCTTCCCCCTGCTTGCCCCCATTTCACCACTTTCCAATCACCCTCTTTTTCTTTTCTTTATATTTTTTAGTGTGGAATTGTGCAGAGCTGCGCATCACACCACGCTGCTTAGCTCAGCTTAAATAGAGCTTTAATGATTAAACTTGTTTATAATATTGTCAGACACATTTATCAATTAAAGACCTCTGCCATGTTTCAAACCCAAGCCCATCACCTCTACGGCACACTGCATTAACCCACCACACCACACAGATCTTAATTAAAACAGGTGTTTTCATCAAAACATAATGATTGCCACTTACAGTCATTAGGCATGTCTCAGCAGAGCTGCTCACTGATCTGCACTGCACAAACTGGAATAAAAACTAATGGGAAAATGGGAGTATACCTTGGACTCTGGTACAATAATATACCACTAGACAGCCAAAGACATAATACTGGATGTAAGTGAGCCCTATGATAGCAGGTAAATGTGCCCTTTTATCAGCAACATGTAGAAAGACACCTGCTAAGGCATCACTGACAAAGTACTCATTCAACTGGGACACTGGTGCAGAAATACATAGAAAGCCATAGAAAGCCATGGACATACTGATGGATGCAGACAATGTGTGTCACAGCCTGTATGTCTGCACATATACCTTGCAAATAGACTGGCTGTAACAGTGACTCAGGAGCTCTGTCTGTTAAATGCCTTGTCTACAGTACATTTTGCCACACAGTCCTGGGTTCAAATCCAGTCTTGTGTTGAAGTTCACTTGCATTATTTTGAAGACAGCAATTAATGACTGATTCATGCAATCTTTATCCGCACAGGTTACTGCTAACTAATGAACTGCTATCCAGTTTTGCAAGTCAAAAGCCTGCAGGTAGGGACACACTGCACATATCTATATAGCCTAACTATATGTCACCTGCTACACTGTTATTGGCAGTGTTGCATAACAGACGTACCTTAGTCACATGCCTCGACTGGACTGTAAAGGGTATCCTTACGCTGGCTCTGCTGTAATGACAGGGCTGCCACAGTGACACATCCTGCTTGTTGTCCTCCAAAGTGTTCACACTCCCCCCTATGTGTCTCTAGGCTGGAGCAGCAGCTGGAGCCTGTATCATACACAGCTGTATGTAAAGGTAGCTGCTACAGACCTACCATACCTCCCGTACCCTAGAACAAGGAATTCAGACACAGCCATACTTAAAAGGGTGGGACAAAGGCCCAGAGATAGGACATGTTTTACAGTTTTCCCCTACAAAGATAGTAAGTTGACAGAATAACAGCTATTGCATTAGCATGTATATTCTGATGGGTATGAAGTCTGACACTCAAATGTATGTCTTTCATTACTGATCTGAACCCACAATGTTGGCCAGTGAACTGCCAGTTGACCACAATGTGATGAGACACTGACTACATATGAGGTAAAACTGTGGACATACTGCATAAATCTCTATAGCTGACAGTTATGGTACCTACCATCTGTGATGCTATAGTCTCCACACCTCAGTAATGTCCATCTTAACAACTAAGAAAGGGGCCCAGGTCGACATGAAGACTTATATATTGCACTGTGGTGGCATGTCATTGGCTAATGATAGTGCAATTCAGCTGTTTTGGCTGTAGTTAGCATATCAGACCACAGATTAGTGCAGAGGCAATTACTTGCTAATGAGCAGTACCTTAAAAAGTCAAACAGCTGGTTATGGGGAATTGAGTCTGTATGAGACTTAACTCACACAGAGAGCATATTTTCAAAAGACTACCGGAAGCAAAGTTTAACATAGGAGTACTGCACTCTACCAGGTATGTAATTGATTTCCACATATAACAGGATGCAGATGGATGGATGGAGATATGGGGAATATGGATTACAGCAGTACACCTGTCTTAGATCTATGGTAATCACATGTCATTGATACTCAGCTGTCCTACACCTACAGGCATGCCTCTCAACTGTCCCTGATGTCAATCACATCTTAGCTCTGTCATTCTTACTCCCTCCTACAATGGATGGCTATTGTAGGAAAGCTAGTGAATTACACATAATACATAGTGACAATAAGTAAGGGTGTACACTCCTGTAACGTTAAACAATGTACAGTAATTCATCTCCTCTCATTCTGTCAATGTCTCACATAAATAGTTCTAACATTTTATAAGTGTCCCTGAATGTCCCTGATGTACTCTAGCTAAGTCCCTGATTCTGTTGACATTTGTTCCTATTTGGTTGAGAGCTATGCCTAACATACATGTCAACCTCTTACACAAAGAAATCTGAACAAAGCCATAATTAATGGAGAGACAAAGGCCCAAAATTAGGGACACTGTTTAAATATTGCTCGTACAAAGGAAGAAAGTGAATAGAATAACAGATATTACAGTAGCATAACTATGTTCTGAACGGTATGATGTCTGAAACTCAGATGTCTGTCTTTATTTTCTGACATCAACCACCAATGATTGGCCAACCATTTGTCAGAAATCTACAATTTTGTGTGAAAATAACAAAAACTATGAAGCAAACATCTTGACATTCTGCAAACATCTATATAGTTGAGAGGTATGATGCCTACAGGGAACATATACTACAGCAGGTTTACATTGTTTTCTGTCATTGTGACACATTGGTGTTGCTGAACTGTCCCCATATAGTGGTGTAATAGCACACTGCTATTTGCCTGGTAGTGGCCATATGACATATTAGTGGGAGGTTGCCAATAGGGGACACACCACAGTAGACTGCAGTGCTCAGTGTAGGAACATACAGCAGAATCTGTTATGGCACACAGGAACATACCCCAGTGTTGCTACTATCTTGGTGGAATCCACACATGTAGTGGGTTGCAAGACTGTATGGTATGATGTGTGAAGGAGCAGTAGGTAATGCAGGCCATTATGGGTATGCTGAATCTGTACATAGTGGATGTCCATGTATCTGGTCCTGTAATGTGTTTCCCTTTTGTCGTCTTTCAGGAACCATGTATCGCAGATGATATGCTGCCTTCTCAGATGCAGAGAATGAGGTAATAGTGGATGCACTAAGGCAGCATCATCAGATCTTGTTGTCCGGGGGGGGCATAATTGTAAACAATGGGCAGCATTGTGGGCAGACTTTGTGTGGGATGTCAATCAGATTGGCCAGCTATGAGCAGGTCCGACACCTAGCCACAGATATGGTGGATGCTCCATGACGAAGGACAGCTGATGTTGCCAGGGATTGTGCCACCATCGATGGAGAGATTGAGAGCCTGCAGTGGAACAACCACTCTTGGCTACAGAGGAATTCCTGGTGAACCTAGGCAAACACGACAGCTCCCAGCCATCCATCATACCACACATTGTGGAAGTGAATGCCACAGTGTCCATAGCACAACAGCATCCAGGTAAGCTTACTGTGTTCACCAGTTTAATACTGTACCAGTCATTGTGACAGGCTGTACATACCTGTACATGGGTGTCAGGTCTATCTGCACTGGAGGGGTGGGGTTTAAGCTCAGTTGTGCATACATACTCTGAATCACAGCAATACACCCAGTAACAGTGGCTACTGCACAGGTGGATATATGCACATATTACCTTGTAGTGCTGCAAAATATGGTAGTGCTGACAATACCTCTTCCTCACCCTTTCATAGGTCTGTCAGGTGTTGCACAAGCCCATGGTCCTCTACCTGGTAAGCATGATACTGTTGTTTTATGGATCATATATATCCTATGAAAGTTAAGGGCTGCTATATTGGCCTATGTACAAATGTTGTGCTTAGCCAGAGTAGAATATTTGTATGTACCATTCTGGAACTGTTACCTACAGTTCATAGACTGGGCAATCACAGGTGTGTATTTGAATGGACATTAGCACATTTGCACTTATAGTTAGCAGCAACTACACAACCTGTTATACATGAGGCAATTTATCCAAAATGCCAGTTCAAAGACAAAAGGTAGATGTTACATACCTGAGCAGTGACACTAGTACTGGCATATCATTCTCAAGATAGGTACAATGGATTTTATGTGTAGTTCTATCACATATAGTGTTCTATTGCATAGCTTACAGGTATATTGTACTTGCAACTTTAACTGGATGTAGCTGATGTGCACGTTATAAAGGATTTGACTTGTATGTGTATGTTGTGATGTTGTCTATTGTGCATGGGAGCGGAGATGAGATGTTAGACTGGTAATGCAGCTGTGGATCCTCATCTGTATGAGTCTGTGTGGATTACTATACATAATAGTGCAGGTAGTAATGTATTGCTTTTTCTTGGTTTTCACAGGTGACCGGGGGGGTTGGAGTCTGTCCCCCTCACATCCTGATGTCAGTGTCTCATCGGACTCTGATGATGATGGTGGCCATAATGAGGCACAGGTGGGGCTGTTCAGGGCTGAATCTGTCCCAGAGGTTGACATTCCTCTTCTGCCCCCATTGTCTCCACACACAGTCAGTATGCCCACACATACCCTGTCCCCAGAGGCCACAGATATTGGACAGTCAGACTGTGGAGACATTGAACAGGGAAGTGTGGCAACTATGCTCCCAGTGAGTGTAGTCACTGGCCGTAGCCAGAGAGCTGGCAAGGTCCCACACAGGTAGATTGCAGGGGTGCTTGTAGGAGGCCTGCTGTCTGTCCACCACCTGTTGCTGGTGTCACATCTCGAGTCACTCGATGTATGTTTCAGGCTGTCATGGAGGTACAGGCACATTCTGAATGGAACACCAGATGTACACTCAGGGTTATGGATGCTGCACAGTTTGACATCTGTGACTGCCTCCACCACACTGGGGACACCCTGGATTGGTTCACTGGTACAGTGGATGGATGGTGGGCTGAGCCAGTGTCTGTCTTAGACCACACATTGTCTGTGCTGCAACATCTGGTCGGAGTTGGGTGTCAGTCTCATGGACATAGGTCAGCAACACCAACTGCTGAGAGTCCATGTGGCCATGCACAGTCATGCTCCCATAGTGGCAGTACCCCCAGCACTACAGGGGGAAGTGTGCTGTCCATACCACAACATGACAGGCCATGGGCATGTGGATGTGGGTGCTCTGGCAGGGGACACAGACCCAGAGGATAGCAGTCACAGTAAGATACTTGCACAGCATCTGACTTTGGGCGTGGTGGTGCCACTGCTTCATCTGGTAGAGCCAGTTCCTGTGTTTGAGCCTGGAGATGGTGAACTGTCCACTCTACCATGTATGGTCAACAGCTGTCCAACATATACATATGTAGGGCTAGCACTGGGCTTGACTGTGTAGACTCACACACACTCAAACACCACTGTCACATGCAGGTCACCTACAGACACATACAGCACCTCTCCATGGCCCATCTAGCCTTCACCCCTTCCTGTCTCACACACATGCTGTCAACTGTTTGGCACAGCCTAGACCTCCAGCACCCCCACACCACACCCTATGCTTGTGATGATGCCACATCCCTGTCATCCTTGCCATCAATGCAGGAAAATGAAGCTATGTGTCTGATGCACAGGGTGACTATATTACTTGACGTGTACTTGTGTAATGCAATATTGTTTTGCCATGCCACTTGTGGTCAACAACAGATACTGTATGCTGGCATGTGTCATGACTATGCACCAAAGTTTGTGTACATTATGTTGTATGATGTTGTACTGGCGGTAGTGTTACAGAATGACATGTGTCTCATGGACCTGTGTATATTTCTATTCCAGGAGTCTGAGGGGAAAAACTATGGACACATGGTGGCAATACAGTTGCACAGGAAGACATAGAAGCACAGCAGAAATATGACATCAGCAAGGTATAGCAGTATATGTGCATGGCTCCCTAGGTGCATATGTGTATAACAGTCTAACAGGGACAACGGGACAGTCAGCGTAATCATGCATTCATACTTAGTGATAAGGTCTGCTACCCTTAATACATGTCACCTAGGCTTTCTCAACTTCATCTACAAGGTGTGGTGATGGAGTTGACACATCTACAAATATTCTGTGTCTGGTTCAGACAGGTGGTGGGCATAATTTATGATTGTCATGTTCTAAATCCCATTGTGTAACCTGCACATGGTGTGTATGACAGCAGATGTGTGCTTTACGTGCATGGGGGGGGGGGGGCTACGTCATGCAGGGTGCACTGTCTGTGTCACATAGCAGTCTCCCCAGTATGTACTATGTCTACCACATTGATGTCGTAGGTATGTAGCACACTTGGAACATGTGTTACTCCTATCATGGCAATGCGGGGGATACACAGTGGGAACTGACACCTTTCCTGTATGGGGACATACACATCCCCATCATAGCAATTAGTGGACGGACTAAAGTTGCATATTATCTACACTGTGTATTCCTGTACCATGGCACCTGTGTGGCTGCTACAGTTGTACATTATGCCTGTGTGGGGACATGGGAAGGGTGACATTGCACACAATAATGGTGTGCTGGCCACCACATTCAGTATAGCGGTGACAGTCTGACATTTACATCCATCCTGAACCTGTCAGTATTGGTGGCACAAAGGTGAATGCATCTCTCCATATCCATAAACAGTGACCATCAAAGTACAGCACTGTGTGTCCATACCTTCATGTTTAATGGCTCCAGTGTGTGCAGTGTGTAGACAGTACATTATTGTGCTGGGGTGGATTATATCCCACAGGATAGTAATGTGCAGTGGTTGGCATGTCATCTGTCAGTGGTGCAGACAACACCTGACTGTGGTTTAGGCCAGCCTGGAAAAACTGTTGGGTCTGTGTGGGTGTCACTGACAGGTAGTAATATGCAACCATGTACAAGTCAGAGGTCACTGACAGTGGCTATGACTACAGAGAGGGAATGCCTGGAAGGGGTACGCCATTAATGGCGGATGGTGGATCTCACTAGTGAGTGGTGTCAGGGCAGCATAGGTCTCCTGATACTATGTTCCCAGGGTTTGATTCTCAGACACTTGCGTATACACCAGCTGTACATAGCATACAGATTTAGCAGCATGTCATGCTGCCCTACTGTTGTCATAAATATTGTTATGACAGTCAGCAGGGACATGGGTGGAAGTACATCAGGATGTACAACACCCAGACTGAGCCAAGCCATCTCACTCTAATGCCCATTCAGACATGTACAAAGCACACACTTAGGTATCCACAATACTGCCAATGTGGGGGTCACTACATGACCCACTGTGGGCAGACATATGCGACATAAAGACATATGACTACAATAGCTGTTCTGTAAGCAGCAGTGGTCAACAGAGCACAGTCCCGGGTCCTGTATTGTTTGGACTGCATGTCTCCACAGTACTTGCAGGTACTGACTGAGTGTGGATAACCATGTTGGCTGCTGCCTGCTACTTGTGCCACTTGTACAGTCACTGTGTTTAGTCTATGTCTTGCATGATAGTATCACAAATATATGCCTGGTTACATCGTAATGGCCATAAACCCCAATCAAATATATATATGTACTATCCTTTCCATCGGGGAGACCTATGTCCCCAGTAAGTAGCACTGCAGTCCTTACATGTGATGTACTTATGTAGAGGTGGCAGGTATCCACACAGACCCGGCAACACAGGTGTACAGCTCATGTGCCACACATCAAAATGTCTGTACAGTGGTATAGCAAGATTCATATGGCATAGCTGCAGTCACAGTCACCGGTAGGTGACATATTCATACCCTCCATATACTCCTCGCTCAGCATGTCACTATCTGAGTACAATGGCCATGTGTTGAAATATTTTGTAAACTGTTTTGGCACTTGTAGATGACAGTATGGCCCCTCAGAGGGTTCTATGACATCATCAGTATGTGCTCACTGCTTTTCATCTGCAATGCGTGTCAGTGCCACCTGTGCCATTCAGCATATTCATAGGTAATCTGTGCTGTGCATACAGGACAAGGTGTGGCCCTGCTTGATTGTATATGCTGCCTATCTGTAAGAAGTATAGTAGATGGATTAGTCACCCTTAGGACATTAATGTGATGTTAGTAGTACATGCTTGTTGGAGACATTTGTGTAACAGACATAAGGCACCCTTAACACAGACCCTTCATACTGGAATGGTACATAGAGCACCTCAGTGCACCTCCACACATGCCATCTGTATGATTGGCTGGGTGGATGTCATCTCAACACTGGGGCTTTGGCTGCATCTCTCGTGGACTTGGGCAATATGTGCTGTTCCTGTAACGAAGAGTAGTAATGTCTCCAGTTGTAATGGCTATATGGCCATCATGTTACTGACATCCACATCTCCTATTGCTCTGTTACATGATGTACAATGCTGTCACAGCGTGACACGCACGCATGGCCACATTTAGGCTTGCAGCACTTTCACTCACTGCATACAGGACATGCCATGGTGCACACATAGTGCATGTTGGCTGCATGCACAGTGGAAAACTTACCTATGTAGTAGTACACAGTACAGATGACAATACTGGATGCACACACCACGCCTCATGTATGCTAGTCCTACCCATGTAGGACACATAATGCTTGTTGATATCAGCAGGCCATGTTGTGGTCCTTCATTGGGAGGCCACATCACCCATAACCAGTAAAATAATGCAAAACCCTACCAATGTGTATGTTACAAAGGTTATCATATGTATGCGGTATGGATATACACACACACCAAGTTGGTTGCTGTGAGATTAGAACCCCTACCTATTTACTGTTATACATCATTGCATGTGCCACAGAGTTTATCTGATGTTAGACTGTCAGGCAATGCTCTAAAGGTGGATGACATCAGCAGGACACGTGGAGGAGGGCAATTTAGAGGGTAGCAGCTAATTACAGGGCCCAAAAGTGCATAACTATTCCACAGGAATAGCTCATAAGAGCATGTCCATTCTGCTGGAAGGGGATATATTTACACACACACACACACACACACACACACACACACACACACACACACACACACACACACACACTCACTGAGTTGGCTGCTGTGAGATTAGTAGCCCTACCTATCTATTGTTACACACTATAGTTCGCAATAATTGTCGCATGTGCCACAGAGTTTATCTGATGTTAAGTTGTCAGCCAGCACTCTTAAGGTGGATGATATCAGCAGGCCATGTAGAGGAAGGCAATTTAGGGGGTAGCAGTTAGTTACAGGGCCAAAAAGTGCATAACTATTGCACGGGGATAGCCCATAAGGGCATGTCCATTTTGCTGCTAGGGAATATATTTACACACACACACACACACACACACACACACACACACACACACACACACACACACACACACAGTTGTCTGATGTGAGAGTAAAACCCCTACCTATCTACAGTTGCACATTATAGCTCACAGTATTATCGCATACACAACAGATTACATCTGTTGAATATGTGATTGCAGGCACTGTACTTGTAGAATGCACAAAGTAGGTTTGTGTTGGAAAACATGTGTGGCCTGCAGAGTGATATTGCTTGGTACTGCTATTGTATCTATTGTCCTAGGAGTGGGGTACCTGTTAATATCCCTTCTATGTGTGTACTGTCACCAATATGGTCATATGTGGCTGGTCAGTTATACAGGCAAACATGTGGCCAGGGACACTTTTCCCTGTCGAAGGCCTGCATTAAAACCATTATACATTACACCACCTGCTCACCTGTGTCTATCTACATGTGTGACATTCCGCAGGCACAGGGGTATGAGGGTGAGTGGAATATGTACTGTTGCAGCTTTGGTTTGATTCCTCTGGGCGACTCCATTGATGTGTGAGTGCAGATAACCTCAGCATTTGTAGTGTATGTGGAGAGTTCATACATCCCCACATACATATATTTAAATGTGTATAACAGGGATCTCTCTATGCATGTCACTGTGTGTATATGTTATGTATATGGACGGCGCAGTGGTGCAACGGACAGCGCAGTGGTGCAGCGGTAGCATTGTCGCCTCACAGCAAGAGGTTCTCTGGTTCAATTCTCGGCTGGGGTTCCTTTTGTTTGGAGTCTGCATGTCCTCCCTGCATTTGTGTGGGTTTCCTCCAGGTGCTCTGGTTTCCACCCATGTTACAAAGACATGCATCTGGAGTGTTTCTCCCTGGGCCTCCGTTGAAAATTGGCTTTGTTCCAAGTCGGACTTTCCCGGTTAACAAAAAATGTTAAAATGTTTGTTTGTTATATGTGTAATATAGATATATGTATAGAGTATCTGTATCACTGTAATATCTCTCTCTCTCTCTCTTTATATGTATATATATATATATATATATATATATATATATATATATATATGTAGATATTATATGTATTTGGGGTACATACTGATAGATACACTACTCATGCAAGTAGGGGTTAGGGACAGACAGAAATTATACGTAGCTGTCTGTATGTACAGATGTATTTCAACTTAGCAGGTCTTTGTGATGGAGAGGCAACAGAATTGCGCTCAAGTTAGCTAAGTGTAGGAGCATACCCAGTGGGACTGTCAGTACTTACAAGGTGACTCCAGGCGAGAGCTACCTGTACTCCAGTCTGGGGATTTTGTGTGCTGCAGACATTGGTCGCTGCCCTTGTTTCCACAGTACAGCACTTCCCTGAACCTGTCCATGACATTCCCCAGCTGTGTGCTGTACTTAATATGTGACTGGGGTACATGATGTAACACCAAACACTGGGTGGCAGTCTGCATATATCTCACTGTACATGTTTTTGAAGAATGTCCAGCATTTAGCTCCATATGTCTGGTCTGTTCCTCATACATCTGTGGTGTTCTAGTAAATTATTGTATACTGCAGTCAGTCACTGAATAGTACTTGCATTTAAGTGATTGACTTTACATCTTGCAGATATTCTGTTGTGATGCAACCCGCTGTTATACTAGCCACCTTCTAAGCTAATGAGAGCATGTGTAATGTCTGTAAGTGGTTATGGCCCTTTATCCCCCATTTGTTCTGACTTTGTCCAGCTGCTTTGCAGTAACAGACCGAGGAGTATGACAATCTGCGGGAATACCATCATATGACTACTTCACATGCAAAAGATGTGGATGCTGTCAGATTCAAACCATCAACACTATCACCCATGCTAACATCCCTAGCCCACTAAGCCACACAGGCTGCCAGACAGAGATGTGTCATTCATCACACAATCAACAGCATACAGACATACATTATCATCCCTGCTTGATGTGTGACATAACAGCATGTGCCCAGGTTATATGTCACAGCCCAGGGGTTGGCTGGTCTGCTGATATATCATTGCTGACATTCTGTTACAGCAGTTGTATGGGAACACTGATGTGTTGGAGGTGGGGGACAAGCAGCCCATGATCTGCTGGCATAGACAGTTGTGCAACTGTCCTGTGACCCCACTGTTTACCATCTCCCTTGACTAATGTAGTGGATAGTCCAGTCATATGGCCTAGTGAATATTATGGAGCACATACTATTGGACTGGGTACCTGTTGTCCCATGTGGCTGTTAGATCTCTCTAAGTAACCCAGTAGGCTACTATATTCTCTTGCATACATGCGGCAGGTCCATACATATGCTACCATTTTCTAGTACTCCTTACAAGTGGTGTATAGGTGAGTGACTTAACTTGTGAATGCAGTAGTTGACAGACCTGTAGTTTGGGGCTGACTCTGTCTGATGCATGCAGTGCACAGCCAATACATGGTTAGGTACAGGTTGTGTTGGCTGGCTGGCATGATTTTTACTATATGTATGTAAGTCAGAGTAAGGTGTCAGTCCCTTGGACCCTAGGTTGTCAGTGCATGTGCCATGCATTGTCTCTTGGCCAAGGCCAGGGCATACTGGACATGCCTATGTCTGCCTATAGGGACATCCTCAGGGGGTTCCTCCTCTGAGTCCTCTTGTGGGTGTGGCTGTGGAGACCTAGGCACTGGTGTGGGGGGCTGTGTCCCTTCCCTTTGCTGATCCTGCTGCAGCTGTTTCCACAGGATCATATTGTGTAACATAGCACATACTGTGAACATCTCTGCACATGTGGCTGGACAGTACTGCAGGGCTACGCCAGATATATCGAGGCACTGGAACCATAACTTCAGTAGACCAAACACATGCTCTATGATGTTCCTAGTTTGTGCGTGTGCCTCATTATGGAGGTCTTCCGTGTGCGTGTGTGTGTGTGTGTGTGTGTGTGTGTGTGTGTGTGTGTGTGCATTTCTGATGGGTGTCATCATCCACGGTTCCAGTGCATAGCCAGCATCCCCCAGTAAATGGACATGCAGGATTTCCCCCCTAATAGACATCTGGTACCGCTGTGATGCATGCCAGATATGGGAGTTGTGATCACACTGCCAGGGCTGCCAGCACACACATTCATGATAATGCCCTGGGCATTGCACATGACCTGGCAGTTGATGGAGTGATACCCCTTGCGGTTGACATAGATTCTACGCTCCACACCAGGTTGTGCCTTGATGCATACATGAGTGCAGTCTATGGCACCCAGTACCTCAGGGTAATGAGCTGCATGGTAGAAGTGTTGCATATTGGTGGCCCTCACCCCTGAGGTGAGGGAAAATACATGTGCTCACTGGCATGTGGTAGCATGGCATCCAGGAACTGGTGGGGTACCCCGGATGCTGAGGCCTGCGAGACCCCCATCATGTCCCCAGTTGGTCTTTGGAAAGTACATGTGGCTAGTATCCTAAGACCTACACATCCCTTTGTTTCCACTGGGATGGGTTCTCCTCTGTTGGCTCTGGGTCTGAGGTGAGGGTGGCAGAGCTCAGTGAGTTTTTGTAGTATGTCCCTGTCCACCCTGTAGTCCTCTACAATCTCCAGCTCATGTTGCTCCTGGTAGGCTACCCTGGGCCTGAACACTCTTCTCCTTCTCTGTCTAGGCCTATGGTCAGTATCAGCAGCAGCTACATTGACCTCAGCATCTAGCACATACAGATGCACCAGACCTGCAGCAGCCCCTAGCATTCCTTCAGTTAAAATTCCCAAGTCTGTACTCTACTGGTGCAGAGTGTGGGGGAGAAATAAGATTGTAGGGTATATGCAGCCTTTATTTGGCTCTGATGTAGGTTGTGTGATTGGCTACCTGTGATGCATTCTACCTGCCAAGTACATCATTAAGAACATTTACTGGCCCTAGTTTAAGTGAAAAAGGGGTCATCAGTAATTAATATATCATTGGCTTTTGGATACACTCAGCACTGTGGCGCACCAAGCAAACACATGGAAACATGCGCCCCAAAGGTAAGCAAAGCTTAGCAGACATGGACACACACCCCTGCTCAGCACAGCACTGTGCTGTGCAAACAAGCACAGTTGAGCTCCAATGAGCTTACAAGTCCTCAGACACATACCGCCTTGTTGTCAATTACCTCTTCTGTGAACAGCAACATGGTTCATTGCCTACATGGCAGCGATATGCGGACACAGATACCCATATGTGCTTTTCAGTAACCCCATCTCATTTGCATAGGGATCCATGCACACAGCCTGGAAATTACACGGTTCCAGGCCATACGTCATTACCAACAGCACAATTCCACCATTGTGGATACTCCATGCGGGGTCCTATAATACATTTTTGTCACACACTATGAAATTTGGTATTTACGCTAATTTTTTCATAACTGCATGTTTGAGCACTGTGGTGCACTGTGCAAACATACCCACATCATTAAAAAAATGAAATTATTTTAAAGTATTTTCTAACATTTTTGGACACATGGTGGATAGTATTGCTAATAGCTGTGTCTGCTATTCTATTTCTGTCCATCTAACTACACTTTTACAGCCCCTGTTGCCTGTTTAAAATCCTGTACATGGAATTTTTCCATGTACACTATGAACACCAACCCGGGGTCTCCAGGGCTGCCTGTCTGCTTGCTGGATTGCTCTACTTCCCTTATTTACATGGTAATCGCCTGCTTATGAGGTGATTTGCATGCCACAGATAGTTCCGTTTTGGCGCATGTGTGTGCGCCGCCCAGCTTTGTTTACTGAATCACAAACCTGCTTACTTTCGTGTAAGCAGCATACCACAATGCCTACATGGAAAAAAGTCTGTGTAGGCTTTATTAAATTCCCCCCAATATTTTTTCTGCTTTACCAGGCAAGAATAAAATGCACAGCATTGCAGCATTACAGTCCCTGGTAAAAAAGTATGACTTAGGAATTCCTGAGATCTGAGAGAATCAGTAAGTCTGAAGATAGTGTAAATGTTACATTCTGAGGTGAATGAAGAATCACACACTGCCTAGAGCTGCCTAGAGTGGCCCAGTTGTGGCAGTAACCAAACCTGATAGCAATATAAGATTCTGCAATGATTTTGATCCACTAAAAATACTATAAAATGAAATGGTTATCCAATGCCAACTGTAGACAAATTGGTGGAAAGGGTTGAGAAGGCCTGATGTTTAACCACAATTAACCCTAAAAAGCGATATTAGGAGATCCCCTTAACTTTTCCTACTCCAGATGGCCTTATCCAATACAAAGGCAAGACTAAATTGCAATAAAAGACAAAGGCTAATTGGTTTACACAGGGCACTAGACACATTCCAGAAATTTACAGATAACATTCGGAAACTCCACAGATGCAAAGCTACTCCAGTCATATTTAGTGAAGAATTAGATAGCCATTCACCTAAGGTATAAAAGGTGTCAGATGCCTTATAGCAGGAAGGTCTGAGAACTAACTCTTTAAGATGTAACATCAGAATATCTGAAGTTAAATATTTGGAATTTGTCACTGGGTGGAGTTATAAAGCCAAAACAGGAAAAAGTGGAAGAAGAAACAAAAATGGCCCCAAATAGTTTCCAAGAAGCTGAATGGAGACTCTCCAGGACTCGTTGGTTATTGCCATAAGTTTAAACCTAATTTAAAAGGTATCCCCCCTCATTTGCTATCCCACAGACATTCATACACATATGCATGCAAACACACGCACACACACACACACACACACACACACACACACACACACACACACGTGCACAGACACATTGCAAGCACTCAAACACACACACACACACACGCACGTGCTACTGTTCTCCTAACTACACCTTCTACTGTAAAAACACACATGAACAGACAAACACACAGAAATATACCAGCTCGCAGACACAAAAACACACACACAGACACACAAACCCAAGAATCCTCATGCCCTGTAGACATGCATGTGCTCACACACACACACACATACACACACACACACACACACACACACACACACACACACACACACACACACACACACACACACACTTGTATTACTGTTCTCTTAACTACACCCTCTACTGTAAAAACACACATGCACAGACAAACACACAGAAATATACCAGCTCACAGACACAAACACACACACACAAATCCAAGAATCCTCATGCCCTGTAGAAATGCAAGTGCACACACACACACACACACACACACACACACACACACACACACACACACACACACACACACACACACACACACACAGACACACATATCTACACGCTCCACTACTACCTCTCCACCAAACACCCCGACATTTACCTGCAGCTTGCTCTCCTCCATTGGCAGTAATGGGTAACTCCAGCATTTTGAACATCTTCATTAACACAACTGGCTGCATTAAGTCATGCAGCTGAGCAAGCGCCTGGAACACTTGGTTGTATAAATCTTTTCTCACAAGCATTAGTATGGAGAGCACATGGTTAATTAGCACATGCTGTCCCCACAGAATGCCTCATTAACATGTAGCATGACATCTGACATGGTCTACTGCAGTGATCTTACCAACTGAGTATAGTCACTGCAGTGGGCCTGCCTCTGAATCAGAAAGGGCATCCAGCTGTAGTTAGCCACCCATGTGAGGACATCCAACTGTAGTTAGCCACCCATGTGAGGGCATCCACCTCTAGTAAGCCACCCATGTGAGGACATCCACCTGTAGTCACCCATATATGGGCATCCACGTGTAGTTAGCCACCCATTTGAGGGCATCCACCTGTAGTTAGCCACCTATGTGAGGATATCCATCTATAGTCACCCATGTGAGGGCATCCACCTGTAGATAGCCACCCATGTGAGGACATCCACCTGTAGTCACCCATATATGGGCATCCACCTGTAGTTAGCCACCCATGTGAGGGCATCCATCTGTAGTTAGCCACCCATGTGAGGACATCCACCTGTAGTCACCCATGTGAGGGCATCCACCTGTAGTTAATCACCCATGTGAGGGCATCCACCTGTAGTTAGCCACCCATGTGAGGACATACACCTGTAGTCACTCATATATGGGCATCCACCTGTAGTTAGCCACCCATGTGAGGACATCCACCTGCAGTTAGCCACCCATGTGAGGACATTCACCTGTAGTCACCCATGTGAGAGCATCCACTTGTAGTTAGCCACCTATGTGAGGGCATCCACCTGTAGTCACTCATATATGGGCATCCACCTGTAGTTAGCCACCCATGTGAGGGCATCCACCTGCAGTTAGCCACCCATGTGAGGACATTCACCTGTAGTCACCCATGTGAGAGCAGCCACTTGTAGTTAGCCACCTATGTGAGGACATCCACCTGTAGTCACCCACATATGGGCATCCACCTGTAGTTAGCCACCCATATGAGGGATTCACCTGTAGTTAGCCACCCATGTGAGGACATCCAGCTGTAGTTAGCCACCCATGTGAGGGCTTACTGCTGGCAATAGCCTTTTCTGAATCCCACCCTGTCTGTCACCAAGGTTCTTTAAACAGGCAAACAATGTAAGTTGATCAGTGACCTGTAATAAATATTTCTATATTAATAAGTTTAATTTTGTTTGGTACTTGTATTCTCTAGTTATTTTGTTGGTTTTCATCTTAATAGTCAACATTTCTTTTTGAGACACAAAAGTGACATTATTTATAAATTCTGGAATTGAAGGATTAACCTAATTTTTCCAGTTCTTTGTAATCATTTTCCTGGCTATAGTTAATAAGATCCAGAGGAGTGGATATTGAGGTTTCGGTACACATCTGGGAAATGCAGTATTAAACAATGCCACTGGTTCACAGTGTCTGTAAATGTTGTCTTTTCATACAACAGTCATAATGTTTTCCATACTTAAGTAGCTGAATAAAACCATTTGTTGTGACTCATATCTGACATCTTGCTGGACTCTACACAGCGGTGAAAAGCCAACCTGATGTTATAGAATTAAGGAATTACAATATTTTCTTTGATAGCATCTGCTGTGCATACTAAAGAGGGAAATTAAGTGAAGCTGCCCTGATCTGTCAGATAAAGTAAACATGCTACGGCCATCTTGTTTAAAGCAATTGAGTGTGACTGCTATACAGATTCTGTGCTCTGACAATTCAATTAAAATATGACATTTTATATAAATAGATTATCAAATGAAGCCAAGGGAGTCATTGTTTCTAATTATAGATGACATTATGTTTAGGTTTGTTGCACATTTCTTCATTTCTTGACGTGAACTGTCTATGAAGTGATGAAGAAATGAAACCCACTGTCTCAGATTAACAGAACTTGTGTTTCTTATATATCCTCAGATGAACTCTCCAGAGAATTGCATATGATATGATATGACAAGTAAACACCCTATGTTTGGTAACCAACTTGCAATGGAATAAGAAAACCTAAATATTTTCAAGTATGCAAATAAGGAATAAAATAAACCAGTTTTTACAGACCTATATAAAATTGCATATACAAGACTGCAGGAGAATATCTTTATCACATGTACATTTAAAAGTTTAGTGACTTCTGCTTATGCAATGCTCTTCAGATGAGTATTTTCAAAGCATTGCCCTGTCAGAACATAAAAACTGCATGTTACTTAAAATGTTGTCTGCAAAGAGTGTCAGAATTCAATAATTAGGTTGCATCATTCATTAAAGCATACACCTACCTCACAGTGTAAATGCTACACCATCCATCCACAGCTTCTTTTCCCACTTGGGTTTGGGGTGTCACTTCACCAGTGACAATCATCTAGAGCCAAGGTTTAAACTGCTGGGTAACTAGTTCTGCCACTGTGGTTCTTCCACACCACACACTTGCATGCACACTCACACCTAGGGCCAATTTACAGTATTCCATCCACCTACTGCATGTCTTTGGAATGGGGGAGGAAACCAGAGCACCCACAGGAAATCCACGTGAACACAATGAGGACATGCAAACTCCACACAGAAAGCACCCCTGATGAGAATCAAACCGGGGATTCTCCTGTTGTGAGGCAAAAACACTATCCGCTGTGCCACTGTGATCCTGATTATGTAGTAATGGATTGGGCTGTTGACAAATGAGACTTTAACTATTTATTATACTTGAAACACAATATAAATTAAAGGAATATGTGAATCAATATCAAAATGTAAACAAATAAATGCATTTCATAATTTTATATCATAAGCATCTCACACCTATCCTACTGCCTTTGTATAATATCAGTAGAATGATACTTGCCATTTGAATGGGTAATGTGATCCAAAGGCAGCAAATTAGCTGCTTTTTCAGTTTTTTGTGGGGTCTTCAGTCCAACTGTTTTATTAAACCAGTACTTGTTAATAAGTCTTCAGATATAGAAATTAAGGTAATTTGTAAATGTCCACAAAATCCGCAATAAAGTATGCTTCTGTCTGTCTCTATGGGTCTGGTATGAAATATTGAAAAAGGTAGCTTTGCTAATATAGGAATCATCAACCTGTTTGATCGAAACATAACAGTGTTTTTGTGTGAGACTGATGAAGAGTGGGGTTAAGGGAATTTCTCCTTTTCATGCTGCTGTACAACCTTGTTAGTTTATTTATAGTGGTGGGGGTGTGGGGAATGCATAGGATCATAGGAGGTTACTAGGCTAATGGCCCTGGTGCCCTTATAAGCCTAGCCAAGAGTTTATCCCTAAAAAAAAAACCTCAATCAGCACCTGTCGCCATGTCATTGAGAGACACAGGTGGAACCCCTGGGACAAATTTATGGTTTCCCATCCACTCATCAAGGTAGCACTTGAAGAGAGTCAGTGACATACTCTGTTTGACGTGAATGGGGAGTCTATTCCAGAGACGGGGCAGCCTCTGTGAGGGAAACCTGTCTCTCCAGCAGGTTTTGGTAATGTCACATATTAGATTTAGGATTTTTGATCAGGTAATGCGCAAGGAGTTAGACTTAGGGATATGGAGCATCTCTAGTAGGGCGGGGTTTGAGATTGCCTTGTAGGCGGGACACAGATCACCTCTGAGCAATCTGCATGATACTGAGCAGAGTGATAGTAATTTGAGCCTGTCCACACAGGATAGGTGTTGGAGGCCATGAATTCCTGTGGCCTTTCCAGTTTGTGCAGGTGTCTGGAGAGGTACATACCAAATGGGGCATTGTACTCAGTTATTGGCCTAATGAGGGAGGAGTACAGAGAGGTAATTACCTCCTTTTTTCTGGATGCAAGCCCTTTACTTATGAGATGAACCAAGTAAAAAGCTTTTCTGACACTGCTGCTACATGATGGTCGAATGTGAGATTGTTATCAACCTGTGTACCCAAGTCTGTCACCACAGGTTGTGTGCTTAGGGGGTTGCCATTGATGTGATAAACAGTAGGGGCTGTGTTTTTGCCAAATGGTATGATAATACATTTTTTGTGTTTGTGGCCATGACTTTGGCATCAGTCATTTGTTGCTGTGAGACCCTCTCGTAGTGTTAACATCATTTGGGGAGTAAATGACAGCACCCAACTTACAGTTGTCCACAAACTAGGTCAGCCTCCCATAACAGGGTGAACGGTGGTGATGTGACATTCTGTGACATACATATATCACATATGTATATATATACATATGGATTACTTATTGTGGTGGGCAAATCAACAATATCAACTGCAAGAACATCGACCACAAAAAGTCGACAACATAAATGTTGACAACTATACATGCACAAGGAAAATACTCACCACGTGCAAACAAAAAAATATATAAATGACACTCTGCATCCCCACACCCCTGATTATTATATATACTAAATCTGAGAACGCACAGTCCCTGGGGAAAGGGAATATTCCTCTACCCAGGGATTGTTGATCTAGTGCACCTGTCAAAAATCTGCATATGCCAACCAAATGAGATCAATTAAACAGATGCTGATGGCCAAGCATTTCAACCAAATGCCAAGCCCCATAAAACATTAACTAGAAACCACTGAATTGCAAACATCGACATGCGACTATCTATGTGCCAAATAACAGCCTTGGTGCGTGCAAAAGTAAAACTTAAAAACAAAACAAAAATCATTTTTTTTTTGCAGTTAGCAAAGGAAAGGAGAATTTTTTTCTTCTCAAATCGAGAGGAGTGGAGGCAGAGGCGCTATTTTTTTTTTTTTTTTTTTGCTCCTCAGTTTAGAGTTGAGAGGGTGCAGATGGGGAGCAAGCAGCGTGGTACAGTTTATATCACAAATGCAATGCAATCATTCTTCTGAATACTGATAATGCATATGTACTGAAGAACAATTGGAATCTGCCACTCATGCCCCCCACACTTTATACCCAGGGAAGCTGCCTCTTTGCCCAACCCTGGCTATGATATTACAAAATAAGGCTGAGTGAATCAAACCCTGAACTACAGGAAGCAGCTCATACCCTTAACTCTCTGCACTAACTGCTAGAACCTTCATGATATTGTTTGTGGCATCTATGTAAAAGAAACTCTAAGGATTAATATGGTATAATATGTTTAAAGAAGTACTCAGGTATGTTTTCTGCAATTTTTTTCTGTCATAAAAGACACGAGAATCTATATTTATGCTTTATATGTTTTTCAGGAAGATCACTGTGTGATATGATTAGACATATTTAAGGACCTTGTTTTCATTTGTTTTGGGATCAGTACACAGATGAGGCCAATATGGTGGAACTGCATTCTGCTTTTAATGAGCAATCACATAAGTGAAGGTCTTCATCATTTGCATGTTTTGGATTGTTTCTTATTTTATATTTAATTGTTTTATTTTAAACTTTTTATCTAAAAAAATTCATTTCTGGAGGTTGACTTAGGGATCAGTTTTTTTTTGTGTGTGTGTGTGTGTGTGTGTGTATATATATATATATATATATATATATATATATATATATATATATATATATATATATATATGTATGCATGTATATAATGTATACACACACACACGCACAATAATCAAAACTGCTACCCTACCTGACTAACTCCATCCTCAATGATCAAATTGTACACAATGCTGATGTGTAATGTTTATAAATAACTTGTACCATTGTGTTTAATATGTATTTCTATGCATTGAGACTATATGTACACTGTATATTGTGCTTTTTCTTGTATGTACTATTAATGTTATGTGCAGCTTTTCTCCCCAGGCCTCCACTGAAAATGGGCTCACCTAGGCCCAGTAGACTTTCCTGGTTAATAAATGCAATAAATAAATAAGCAAATTTTACATATATATATATATATATATATATATATATATATGTATATATATATGTATATGAATTTTGTTCGTGTAGTGTTGCACCTTTTATTTTATGCTGTAATGAATGGGAAATACAACTTGTTACATTTTTTTTATTTTACTTGTGGTTAACTAATGAGGGTATCATGTCATATCATACAAAATATATTGAACACGGACTGATTTCATCAGCAATTCCCTTCAAGCTGATGAGATAGGCAATAAACTGCCACACATCTTCAGTTTAACTTTGTGTATGTGCAACTACATAAACATATTAAATATTTATTTCAAAAACTGCCCAAAGTGCTCGATATCAGCATTTGTTTATGTATCAGTGAGTAGCCATATTAAAGTTAGATATATAACAAACCTACATCTAATGGTTGAGGATGTATTAGTGGGACATAAGGAAGATTTAGAATTTTGAGACAGTGGCTGTTTTTAGTATGGCGGTTTGGGTGAAATAACTGGACTAAAGTTTGGAGCGTATTTTAGGGGCAGGTTTGTTGGGGCTGGGTTATAGTTACAGGGAGTTAAGTTGGAAGGATGGATTTTAGTTCCTTTTTAAACTTATGTTTGGATTGAATTTGCTTGGTACTATAGGCAAGACAGTTCCAGACTTCAGCTACACGGTGAGAGTATATGACATTCCCATAAGAGTTGGTGACTTTTGAGGCAGATACCATATGAGAAGATTCAGATCTCAGTGGTCTATAAGGGGTATTCCAGTTAAGTAGGCTTATTTGGGGCAGTTTTGAGGTTAGTAAAGTATATCATGGGTGATTCTCAGTTGGGAAACTTTAGATGTTAGTTAATCTAGGAGAGTTTACAGAGGGCAATACAGTGATGGGTCCTGTTTGGTACGTGGGCTGCAAATCTAGCTGTTTTGTTATAACAATGTTGTAGTTTGTGTAACTGTGAGGATTGGAGGTGTGTGAATATAGGGGTTGCATATACCAGGCTGGAAAGCAGATAGGCAGTTGATGCAGTTTTATGTCTTGGTCAGACAGTTAACAGGGGTCTATATTAGATCAACGAATGCTTAAGAAAGCGAACGCTGATTAATCGATCCTATATAAATGAAAGCTTACAATGTCAAAGTGTCAGAACAGCAATTTTTTTCCAAGGGAAAAAAAATCGCTGTTCCAACAAATAAATAAATAAATAACATTTTCAAACATTACTACTTAAATATACCAACTCCGAGACTGCACTACAGTGCCGAAAACGGCAAAGTACCGAAGCGGCCATGTGAATTCTTTCCCAGGGAAAGAATTCACTTAATAGCTGCTTCGATATTTTGCATTTTCAGCCTTTTAAGTTTGACCAAGGCACATTCGAAAGAATGCGTCTTCGGTCTTCTAATATAGACTCGTTAACAGCTAGCCTTATACAGGTTATCGAGTTTTTGGTAGACTTTTTTATGGATTGCTGCTGTACATGGGCATCAAATGTCAGGTGCCCATCAGCTGTGACCCCTAGGAGTTTTGTAGTGGGCAGAATATTAATGCTAATGTTTTGTAGGGAGTTTATTACAAAGGATTGTTTTTATTGTTTTTGACAGTTAGGGGCAAACAACATAAGTTTTCTTTTCTGGGGTTGTAACAGTAGATAAGAGTTGTTAATCCACTGATCAACATTACAGAAGGATTGTTGGGTGAGGGTTTGTAGTTCTGCTAAGGCTGTGACTGAGCAGATGAGGGCAGAATCATCTGTGTATTGAACCAATGTGGAGAGTAGCGATACAAGGTGGAGGTCATTTATGTAAATGTTGAGTAGTAGGGAACCTAAGACAGATCTCTGTGGGGCTCCTATTGTGACTGGTTGATAAGAGGATTGGGCAGATTGCTATTTTACACACCGGGCAGTTTATCATGAGTTATCAGTGTATTAAAGCATACCTGAGACACCATTTTGGGAAACCACTTAAGACGTTGTTTGGTTCTTACTACTGTATCAAACGCTTTAGATAGGTCTAGGAAGAATGATGAGCCTCGACTGTCATCATTTCTAAGACAGGAAGGTAAGGAGGGCAATATCCGTGCTATAGTGAGGATGGAAGCCATGCTGTATGTGTCATAATAGGTCGTGCTGAAAAAGAAAGGAAAGAAGCTGGAAGTGGGTACAGCATTCAAGTATTTTGGAAAGAGGTGGAAGTACAGCATTAGGCCTGTAGTCGGTAATGTTAAATGGGCAGGGGTCTTTGCAGGGGGGTATTATGATAGATTGTTTCCAGGATTTTGGAACGTAAGACTCAGTAATGGACTTGTTGATGAGAATACTGATGTGGCATGCCAGAGCATCAGAAGCTAGTGATAGGAAATCAGTAGGTAGCTTAGCAATGTGTACTGTTGGCGCTTTGAGTTTGGCCAAAAGACTTGTTATTTTACTAGTAGGAACTGGTTGGAGACTGAAAGGAGGGAAGGATTTTGGGCTAAAAAGGAGGGGTAGGAATAGGAGTACTATTAGGGGGTTAGAGATTTTGCTACAGTAATGGAATAGTTTTTGAAATCATTGGCTATGCGGCTATCTGATTTATCTGATAGGAGGCTGGGTTGAGAAGGTTTACCTGGCCAGAGAAGATTATTTATATTCAGAACCAGACTTGAAATTCCTGGACCAGAAACTACAAGTACTTTTGTAGTGAGCATTTTGAAGATTGAGGTGGTACATTTTTGTTGCTGCTTACTTGTTTTTTTTTTTGTTTTTTTTTTCGCCAGTTTGCATAGTTCCCTAACATTCAGGTGAGCAGTGCAGGTTTTCTTATTATGCTTTCCATGCCTTGTCCCTGTCATGCATTATTTGCTTTATTTTGTGGGATAGCCATGGAGCTAGGTAAGTCTTGACTCGTTTTTTTTCTTGGGGGGTGGCTATTAAGGATAGAGACAAAGGTATTCTTAAAATATTCAATAGCTTCATCTAATCAAAGTTCTTGTTTAAGGGAATTAATAAAGTAAGTGTCATCAAATTGTTGTAAATTCCTGACTATGTTGTAATGTGTGGTTTGGGGATTTTTTTGTATCTTGGCGAATTGCGAAAGTGGGGTGGTGGTCACTCAGGACGTTGGGTAGGCCTGATGATGTGATGTTTTTCTGGGTGGGTGGGTAATATCCAGTCAATAATTGAACCTTTGTTACTATTTGGGTTTAGCCTTGCTGGTGCGGTGATACATTGTGTGAAGTTGTAGAGGCTGATTGTGGTGGTGCCCGTGAGGCTGTGATTCGATTAGAGGTGATCCAATTTATGTTAACATCTCCAAGGATGATAGTTTCCTGGGAGATATGAGTGGATCTCCAGGATAGTAGGTCTTCTAGGGTGGACTGATTGATTTTAGGGGGCACATATATGACAAAGATGCAGATGGATTTGTTTTGATTTAGTTTTAGGGGTACTGGTAATCATAGGATTATAGGATCATACCAAGTTACTAGGCTATTGGCCCTGAGGCTCTTATAAGCCTAGCCAAGAGTTTAGCCCATGTTTAGACAAGTCAGCACCCAAAGCCGCTGTCCAACAGGGACACCGGTGGAATCCCAGGGGTGTATTTTCTGTTTCCCATCCAGTTATCCAGGTTGTGCTTGAAAAGAGATAATGAGGTGCTCTGCTTACCATGGAGAGGGAGTCTATTCCGCAAAAGGGGAGTCTCTGGGAAACAAATCTGTCCAGCCAGCAAGTCCTATTGATATCACAGACCAGGTTGAGGTCATGAGTACGGGCTGCTCGAGTGGAGTTTGACTTGCAGATATGCAGCAGTCCCATCAAGGCGGTGTCTGAGATTGCTTTGTATGCCAGAGATAGGTGACCTCTGAGCAATCTGTATGAAACTGAGTAGAGGGACAGGGATTTTAGCCTATCTGTGAAGAGTAGATGTTTGAGGCCCTGCATTCTTCTGGTGAGGAACCTCTGTGGTCTCTACAGCTGCTGCATGTGCTTTGCGAAGTACATGATGAATGGAGCATTGTACTCAATAATTGGCCTTGTAAGGGAAGAATACAGGGATGTTATGACCTCCTTGTCCCTGGATGAGATACCCTTACTTATTTGGTGGGCCATGTAGAAAGCATTTCGTACAATGGAAGCAACATGGTGGTTAAAAGTCAGGTTGCTATCAACCTGGGTGCCCAAATCCCTCACGACTGATTGCATGCTTAGGATGCTGTTATTAATGTGATAATATGTGGGGATGTCACGCTCCCCAAAGTGGGTGATGATGCATTTTTTGGCATTTAGCTTGAGGCCATGTTTCTGAGACCAGTCATTTGTTTGGGTGAGACCTTCTTGGTAGACGTCCACGTCACTTGGGGAATTGATGACCATGCCCAGCTTGCAGTCGTCTGAAAACTTGGTCAGCCTTAGCCCACTGGTTTTGGCCTGCACCTCAGAGAAGTATATCCCAAATAACAGAGGCCACACGACCGATCCCTGGGGTACGCTGCTCGTTACAGGTCTACTGCTTGAGGTGATTTCCCATATTTTGGTTAGGTGGGTTATATCAGCGAGCCAGTTTGCTACCCATCCAATAACATATGGATTGATGCCTAGTTGAGAGAATTTATCTATTATGCCTGAGTTGGAAATAGTGTCAAAGGCTTTGGCCAGGTCAAGGTAGGCGGTGTGCACTGTCCTCCCCTTGTCCATGGCTTTGGTGACTGTTTCAAAGAAGTCGACCAGATTTAACAGACATCACCTCCCCTTAATGGTGGACTTTAGACAGGTTTCTGTAATGGTACTATATCTGGTAGTTCATGGGCAAGCCATGAATGGATGTCTGTGAGCTATTAACTATAGATGTTAATGTTGATTATTTTTAGGTGCTGGATAGGTTTAGACTTTAGAGTAGTTGGAAATGAAATAGATAATTGTTTGTATAATTTTGGGTATGGCTGGGTAGAGGGTCCTGGTTTGGGGTGGGTATTACCAGTTGGCCCAGAGTTGGGGTGAATATCACCACTTGGTAACAGTGGAAATTGTGTGAGCAAAATGACAAAATAGTGAGGTATTAATGTGTGGTAGAGGACTGTAAGAAGATAACTTTTAAATGCAGTGAACAAGAGTATTTTGTGTTTTAGGTAGAAGTCAGTAAGAGAGATTATGCTAGTAGAGATATTGGAATAATGGATTTGTTGCAACACAAGGGGGGTGAGGATGATTAGTTTGGGTAGGGGTGAAAAGCATGGGGTTTCATAGGATGTGATGCAGTATAGGGACAATAGGGTTGTACTGAGTGTGGCATGTAGAAGAGTGATCAACTGTATGGCTGTGTTTGAAGTATGCTATGGGTTGTAAAGTTATGGGGTTGTTGATTTAATGTGACTTAGTGATAGCTAATAGAAGAGGTAGTGGTGGGGTATCGTAACTGATAGGAGGTTAGTGTTTGACTTGAGGAAATCAAGGCTGGAGGGAGTAGTTTTGATTGGGTTGTGAGGGGGTGGAGAATTAGTGGGGGTAGTAGAGTAGATGACCTGGGGTGGGTGAAAATTAAGGGTAGGGTAGAGGAATGGAGCAGGCAAGAACCCTTTTGAGTTGGTGCAGTTAGTTAAAAATAAAAATCAGTGGCCTTATCTCCTGTTTAGGTAAGCAAGTGTTTGCAGGAAGATTTATTATTAGTTAAAATATGCCTGTTACCAAGAAAAATGGCCAAGCTTCAGGATGGTTTTATTACTGTCTTTTTCTATAGTTTTGTACACTTGGCTAAGGGATGTCATTTAAATGGTTATAACAGTGTAGAATGCATCATAAGTTAACATATGTAATCATTTATCTGAATATGGATATATCAAATTAGTTGTTTACCTGCATTTGGTGCAATAAGGGTGCCAATAGTTTGGAGCTTTGGAGGGTATATCTAATAGACAAAATGGACTACTACAGCTCACATGTGCATATTTTCACAAGAAGTGTGCACTAAAACATATAGCAGGTTTTGTGCAGGATCTACAAAGTTTAAAGAAACATGGAAGGTTGATGCTGCCATAAAAGTTATGTGACGATTACATGGACATTTTATATTTTCAGTCTGTTTGGTATCCTTGATTTCATTGGGCTTGATGTTGTTTGAGTTACCCTGTGAAGGAAATAGGCTTGACAGCAGGGAGTATCACCGAGTTGCTCTGGGATTTTTATCTATGTAGTCTGGTATTCGGAAAGAAGCAAGACTGTCTATCTCTAATTTCTGCTTCCAAATACCTAAACAGGTTAGGGTGGTGCTGGCACTGGTTGCTATAGTGATGCTTGCACTGGTGACCCAAATGGGCAATGCTAGCGGCATCGCTCACCATTATGCCAAGGTTGTGCCATGCATCAGTACTGTACAAAGGGCCATTGTACTGCCCTAGCAGCCGCTACTTGTGTATAAAGAGCCATCGTACTGCCCCAGTAGGCATTCCTTTTGTACAAAAGGCCCTCATACTGCCCAGCAGGCACTCCTGGTATAGAAAGGGCTCTCGTACTACTCCAGCAAGCATTCCTGGCATAGAAAGAGCCCCATACTGCCCCAGCAGGCACTCCTGGTATACAAAGGGCCCTCATACTGCACCAGCAGGCACTCCTGATAGTCTCTGGGAGGAAGAATGGGATAAGCTTGTTCTCCCTTAGGGACCACACAGGAGCCCTGCTGCTCCCACCACCTGAAGCTTGCATGGTTTCTCAAAGAGGTCTACTTAAGGAGAGACCTCACTAATACACTCAACTCTGGAATCGGGACTTTACTGTATTAGTACACCAGACTTTAAAACAGCTGATGTAGGTATACTGAGGAAAGAAATCATACCTGGTAAGATAAACCTGCACTGTCTTTAACACCCATAAAGAATGCCAGCAACTGGGACATAGAGGAACAGCTATACATGAGCATGTGAATAAATACAAAATAACATGACATTGTCATGCCTGAATGAGGGCTGGAAGGCAATTTGCACAGGTGGCAGGACTGCTTGAACCAAACACCCTTGAGAACATGGGCTGAACTTGAGCTAGGCTTGTAAGGGCCCTGGGGCCATTAACCTAGTAACCTCCTATGATCCTGTGATAATATAGGCCATGATTGCTCCTGTATAACAGGTTAGGCATGGCAATGTAATTTGTATGTGGGGACCAAGATGAGCAGTGCATTACATGTATTAATTACACTTATGCAGAATGAGGTGTCATGATAACACACCCTTATCTGCATTATGTAAAGAAAAGGGGAGAGTGGCATATCAGAACAGGGAGTAGGTAAGTGGGCATCTTATGGGAGTGAGTGGGCAGTGTGCAAAAATAGGTGGCACACACATTCATACATCCACAAACACATTCACAGGCACATGCAATCCCCATTTTTACATCACATCTATTTTTTTTCTTAAATTTCTTTGATTATTTTACACTCGATAAGCAACAAAACTGCTGCTTAGCGAGTGTAAAATAACTGCACTATCAGTCTCACTTGCACCCTAATGCAGTCATACACACACACACACACACTCAGACACACACACTTCTATTTTTTTTCTTAAATTTCTTTGATTATTTTGCACTCGATAAGCAGCAAAACTACAATAAGTTGGTAAGTGTAAAATGACTGAACGATCGATCTCACTCGCACTCTAATGCAGGCATGCACACACACACACACACACACACGCACACACACACGCACACACACACATACACACACACACATATATATATATATATACATGCATAAATAGGTTTATAGGAGATTACTAGGCTAACTGCTGAAGAGTCCTTACAAGCCTGGCCAGTTTTATTCAGATTTTACCCAATTTTTTATGCACAGGGGAAACATATCAAGGGTCAGCAAGTAGGGTTTTGACAATTTTTATAGACTGCGTCTGTTCATAAGAGCATGAGAGCCACCCCAGGAGTGAATTCCCCATCTATCGGTCCAGATTCCCCTTGAAGATGGTCAGAGAAGGGCTCTGCTTCCCATGAATAGGAAGCCTATTCCAGATGAGTGGCAACCTCTGGGACACATATCTGTCTCTCCAGTATGATCTATTCATGTCAGAGATCAGGTTTAGATCTTTCTAGAAGGTAACCCTTGTGCAATTAGTTTTGCCAATATGCAACATTTCCATCAGGGCTTGGTTAGAGGTTACTTTGTAGATCAGGCACAGATCAACTCTCAGTAATTGGTAGGAAACTGATTATACTGATAGGGCTTTTAAATGATCTACATATAACATGTTGGCTATACGCTGTATTTTTGGGCAAGAAACCACTGAGAATGTTCCAAATGTTGCAGATGCCTGGCGAGGTACATGTCAAAGGGGGCATTGTACTCGATTATTGGTCTGATGAGCCATGTACAGTAGTACTACAACATCCTTAGATCTAGATTACATGGATTTACTTATAAGCTGAGCCACATAGAAGGATAACCACACCACTGAGGATACACGGTGGTCAAAGTTTAGATTACTGTTTATGTGGGCACACAGACCTTTCACCACTGGGTCCTCTCTTGGGGCAGGGGGTGCTATCAATGTTGTAATTTGCAAGGATATTTGATTTCCCAAAGGCTATTATTATGCACTTTTTCACATTTAGTTTGAGGTCATAGTTCTGACACCAGTCATTAGTCTGCATCAGACCATTCTGTAGGATATCAACATCATTTCTATGTAGCACACTTGATTAGCAAAGGCATCACCTCTAGAGCAAAAGAGGTTATAACCCCTAAATACTTCTCATTAATCTGGCCTATAGTTGAGTATAATGCCCCTTTAAGATCAGACATTGCTGCAAAACCTTTTAGTACAGGGCCAGATTCATATAGGTATGGAGTGCTCCAGAGGACACAGTGCATAGAGTCTTTACAATCTCCTAAAATTTTTGAGCTTTATCCAAGTACTGGTGACTTATTACTGCAGAGAGCCTAAAATGTAATAGTACTCAGGGCCATGGTGCCCCAAAGTTCACTATCTCACGATGTGAACGCTGCAGTAGAAATGTCAGTTACAGCTGAATCCATGGGTAGAGGTGCATTACTATCCCAAGGTCTGCAGGTGGATCTATGAATCTGCAACATGACATGTGGACACCAGCAAGCTGATGTACACATAGAGGTCTTTACAGGTGCGTGGTACTGACCATATGTGATAGAATTACACAGCGTCATGCAGAGAGTCCCCACAACAAGTGTTCAATAATGGTGTTTCTGTCATGCAGAAATCATGGGCACAGACAGGTATGCCCTCCTATGTCATGTGTTGGTACACAGCATTACTTATGAGTGTCCCCGCAATGCTCTACACCGCAGACTCTACAGAACCCTTATGGCAGCCTGCTGGCTCTACTAAAGGTGCATGCACGTAATTGTATTGTGGACATAGACCATAAGCATCCCAGCCTCATGCTTGTTCCCACAAATCAGAAGGTCAGCTATGCAGAAAACAAGTCCCACTGCATGTGGCCTTTCAGTCTTTATACTGTGTATTCTGGCAGCTCCTTTATTACAAACATGTTAACATAGCCGGCTTTAGGCACCAGCGAACTCTGCAGTTGCTGGGGGCCCCAACCACAAGTTATCTTAAATTGATATTTTATATCATGTCTGTCAAACCAACAAAAGCTAGTACAGCAGTCCTGTATACTTCCTAAACCAGGTGGGTAATAATAACTCTTATTTATATCTCTGTTAAATTTCAAAGATATCCTGGTTATACTAACAGTGTTTTATCAAGTAACAGGCTTCACAATTACATTAAATATTTTATCACTGCCATTGTACCCCTCGCTTAGTGAAATCCTGCTGGTGGATAGTCTTTCCACTAAAATTAACAACATAGCCAGCTTTAGGAGCTTGCAATACCCATGGCTGCAGGACCCCCCTTAATCATCCTTGACTGTGTGGGGGCCGCAAAAAAGCTGCAGCTGGTTGTGAAAACTGAGGAGAAAAATGTACTGATTTCCTGATTATGTTCTTTTACCGTAACAGAGCTGTGATATGACCCTTTCAGGATAAAGCCAATAATAAACATGAGAAAGGTAAGCACTAGACAGATCAGTAAGCAGCCCAGAGTGACTGATCTCAGTGCATACCTTGGGTTTACCCTGGATTTTAATTTGAGCTGAAGCTTCCGATCTTCAAGGATGGTTTTCTCTTTCAGGGAGTTTTATAAATATTGGCGGAATACCAGATACTATAATATTCAAATTCGTTGGTGCAGAATTCTGTGCAGTCCCAAAAAAATAGCAGAATAAAGGCTCAAAATTAAGTATTACTCTAATTCCCTTAAAAGTTAATAGAATAACAACTTTTGCATCAACATGCATTTAGAACAATAAGAAGCATAAAACTCTGATGTCTGAATTTATTGACTGTCTGTACTCATGAGTGATTTACTAACAAATCAAACTTTTTATGAAGGACAGAGCAAAATTTTGAGGCAAAATCTGGGAAGGTCTGTGAAATCAGGGACAGTGACAAGTATACATTACTTCTCAAGGAAGTAAAAAAGTGGCTTTATCCCTGCTGCTGTTTGGTGACTGCTAAACAGCAGTCACTGATCTGGTGTTGCAGTACCACTGTGATACACAATGTATTATTATTTGTTGAAATAAATACAAATGTGTGTGTGTGTGTGTGTGTGTGTGTGTGTGCGTGTGTGTGTGTGTGTGTGTGTGTGTGTGTGTGTGTGCGTGTGTGTGTGTGTGTGTGTGTGTGTGTGTGTGTGTGTGTGTGTGCTTGCGTGTGTGCGCGTGTGCTCATCTGTGCATGCATGTGTGTGTGTGTGTGTGTGTGTGTGTGTGTGTATAAAGAATATCAAAGATTTTTATCTCGCATACCCCCAATAATGCCGGGACACATACATTACTCTTCTGAGTATCAACAAGTAATTATATTTCAAAAATAAGGCAGAAAATACATCACAGAACATCCAAGCATTTAGATCTTCTAGGAGTCTGGTGGCTCCCACACCCCATACTGTATAAATGGCTACAGCTAGGCCCCCCTTAATCATCCTTGACTGTGTCAGAGCCTCACAAAAGCTGTTGCCAGTTGGGGGAAAAAAGGAGAAAAATGTAATAATTTTCTGATTACACTCTTTAACCTGAACAAAGCAGTGATACAATCCTCTTAGGATAAAACTGATAATGGTCTCTTCTCTTAACTGCACCCATTCTAAAACCAGCCCTGCTAGCATGTGTGTTCACAGAAAGTTGATGAAGGTTATTGGGGGGTGCTGGAGATTGTGTGGTTATTACTACTTTAAGTTTCATTACAGTCAAACCTTAGAGGTGTACACAGGAGGTCATTATAGTTTGTATTTAGGTTGGGGACAGTATGGTCATTGTTTCTTTTATTTTTCTCACATACCTCAGAGGTGTACAAAGAAGGTTCATAGGTTCATAGGTAGGTATTAGGCTATTAGCCCTAGGGCCTATATAAACCTAGCCAAAAAGGTACACTGGCTTTTGCCACCCAAGATAATTATTTTTATGTGCCCCTGTCGAACAGAGCCACAGAAGTGATCCCTGGGGTGAATTTCCTATTTCCCATCCAATCATCAAGATTTTTCTTGAAGAGTGCCAATGAGGAGCTCTGTTTGACATAGATAGGAAGCCTGTTTCAGAGTATGGGAAGTCTCTGGGACAGGAATTTATCCCTCTAGCATGTTCTGTTTATTGTGGTGACAAGGTTTACGTCCCTAGAGTGTGTAGCTCGGAGGGATTGGGATTTCTTTAAGTGGAACATGTCCAACAGCTCTGGGTTTGACATAGCTTTGTATGTTAGGCAGAGATCGCCTCTGAGTAGGCAATATGCGACGGAGTAAAGCTGGAGTTTTTTGAGATGGTCTGTGTAGGGCATCTGTTTGAGGCCAGTGATCCTCTTTGTGAGATATTTCTGTGGCCTTTCCAGTTGTTGTAGATATCTTGTGAGGTACATACCAAAAGGGATGTTGTACTCTATAATGGGTCTAATGAGTGATGAGTAGAGGGGAACAATGACCTCTTTTTTTCTGGATGAGAAACATTTTGTGATGAGGTGAGCCACGTAGAAGGATTTCCTGACCACTGTGGTGATGTGATTATCAAAGGAGAGACTACTGTCCACCTGTGTCGCAAGGTCTCTTATCACACTTTCAGCATTAAGTAGATTACCACTTATGTGGTAGTTCATGGGTACAGAGTTTTTACCAAAGGGGATGACAATACACTTCTTGGCATTGAGCTTCAGGCCATGGCTTTGACACCAGGCATCTGTCTCAGTGAGGCCCCTTTGTAGTATGTCCACATCATTAGGAGTTTCGATTATGGCTCCTAGTTTGCAGTCATCTGCAAACTTTGTTAGCCAAAGATGTTTTGTGTTAGCCTGTACTTCAGAGAAGTAGATACCAAACAGGAGAGGACCCAGGACTGAACCCTGTGGTACTCCACTTGTCACTGGTCTGAAGTCAGATTTGGAGTCTGCTACTTTCACAGTGTGGGTTCTGTCCATGAGCCAGTTGGCAAACCATCTTGTGACATAGGGATTTATACCTAGTTTAGTGAGCTTATCTATAATTCCAGAGTGGGGGATGGTGTTGAAAGCCTTGGCAAGATCTAGATAAGCTGTGTGAACCACCTTACCCTCATCTATGGCTTTGCTGACTGCTTCAAAGAAGTCAATCACATTTAAGAGACATGATCTGCCTTTTACAAACCTGAACTGGGTAGGATCCAGAGTTTGGAGATTACCAATGCCTTTGTTTAAGAGTTCCGTGATGATACGTTCCATGGCCTTGCAGACTAGGCTCATCAGGCTAATGGGGTGGTAGTTCCTGGGGTCCGTCATGGCTCTGCCTTTGTGGAGTGGGATAACCATTGTGGTGCACCATTCAGTGGGCACAAAGAATCAGGTGAGGCTATGATTGAACATGGTACTTAGGCAGGGTGCCAGTTCATTCTGTAGTTCATGTAGAACGTAGCCTGGGATATTGTCAGGTCCCATGGATGCTGTGTTCTTGGCTTTGGAGAGTGTGTTTTTTACCTGTGCAGCCGTGAATACAGGAACTTTGCATTCTTCCGGTATAGAGATGGGCCCTCTAGGGGGTGAGAGGGGGTTAAAGTTAGCACTGAACCTATCTGCCAGGATGTTGGCAATATCAGTTGGTTCTGTATATTTAGTGCCATTGTGCTGTAACTCAGAGCAGATCTGAGTGTTGCCATTGAGATTCTTGACATAGCTATAGAATGCTTTGCGGTTGTCTTTAGAGTCAGTGGCAATTTTGTTTTCATAATTAACTTTGAAGGATTTTATGAGGGATCTCAGCTTCATACTAAGGTTAACCAGGGAGTTCCTCCAGTCATGGGATTTTACTCTTTTTTGCAACAGTTTCTTTCTTTTGTTGTAGAGTTTGTTTATGGTGGAGGACCACCAGATTGTCTTTCTTTTTTTTTGGAGGATAGCATCTTGGTTCTATTAGGGATAGCATGATCCATGCACTCATGTAAGTGCTTATAAAGTGCATTTGTGTAGGATTCAGCAGTCGTACCTCTATTGTCCATCTGCATGGGTGACATGAAGTTTGCCACTTCTGTCTTAAGAAGTGTGAAGTTGGCTTTGGAGAAGATTTTACGATGGTTTCCCTAATTGGGGTTGGGGGCGGGATGTGGATTTCTAGGGTGATTAGCTTGTGGTCAGATCTGACCAATGAGGAATTGACCTCTGGTGTGGAGCACCGGTTGCCCATGTTGGTAATGACCAGATCTAGGATATTGCTGCCCCTGGTGGGGGTGTGAATAAGTTGATCCAAGGCGTTGGAATTTATGAATTCCAGAAAACATTGAGCAAAAGAGTTGGACATGAGTAGTTTTCCCAGTTAATGGTGGGGTAGTTGAAATCGCCCATTATTAGGGTGTTGGGTTGTACCCTAGTGGAAATCCTGGGGCATGGTGGGGTTGTCTGTAGCAAGCTACAATTTGGATTGCAGTCTTACCCAGAGTTAGTTGCACTTGGATAATCTCAGATGCATTATGTTGTGCAACTAGCCTGGAGGTGTGGATATCCTTAATGAATATGGACACACCTCCACCTTTAGTGCTTTGTTCCGGGTTAGGTGGCCAATAGGTGTGGGATGAATTATAGCCTGGTAATGCAGGGGTGCTCTCTGGAGCTTTGAACCAGGTCTCTGTCACTGCACAGATGTCGATGTTCTCCATTTTGAGTGCCTCGAGTGAGTGCATTTTGAGGTTTAGACTTCTAGCATTGAGTAGCATTACCCTCAGATTTTGCTTGCTTGTACCTGTTACGGAGGTGAATTTTTCATTTGAACCTTGCCTAAAAAGGCACTATAGGGGTGGCAAGAGCCTTAGCCAGTATCCAGAATCCCAAGGGCGACAGGTGCAGGCCATCTCTGGCAAAGCATCGTGGTCTGTCGATCATGTCATACCAGCAGACAAATACTGGATCCCCTTAGAATGACACCAGAAGCTTAGGCAATTGTTGAAGTCAATCATTTTGTCCTTGTACTGTGGTATCATTCTGGGTGATGGCAGGATGCTACTCAGGGCTAGGTCATACCTCCCTGGGCTATAAGATCAGACAGCTCCTCCATGTCTCTTTTCATGTAGTCCAGGGAGGTATGTCTTAGGTCAGTCACACCAACATGGACAATGACAGTGTCATATTTGTACTTATTGTGGAGTGACCTGACTGCGTGCGTTATGTGGCAGATTCTGGCACCTGGCAGGCAGCTGACAGTGACTTTTAAAAATTATCCTTGTTTCCCGTCTTTCCTGACCTAGAGTAGTCCAGATACAGGCTTTGCTGTATTCTGGACTTTTGGAAAGTTCCTGTGTTGCCCATTTCCTTTCTTGGATAAAGGGAGGCTTCTTTGTTCATCAGTGGCAGTGGGGAGCTTAGAGCAGCCTATCTATCCCTGGAGGAGTGTTCCCAGCACAAGAATCTGGTAGTCTATTGGCCGTTTTGGGCCAATTCCTAGCTCTTTCAAGTCCCTCTGTATAAAACCCGCTTTAGCGAGGCTTTGCCCGATTTTGCACATAGCGCAGCATCGGGCAGCACCGCTTAACTGGGTTTAAACCATTCTCGGCTCCATAAAGTCTGCTCTTCACTTTTTCCCTTAGAACTGATGTAGTTCTCATAATAAACACCCTATTCCTACTCTAAAGCCTGGCACTTGCTCACTAAAGCAATTATATAAGTCAGCACTAAAAAATTAAATGCACTACACTCTCACAAACTCCCCTTAAGTACCTTGTCCCCCATTGGCCCCTTTTTTCAATTATAAAGGAATTCCCAATACTATTCTAGCATGTCCAAAGGTCAGTTGTCAATCTCCTCTCCGGTCCAGCTGGTGAATCTGGGAATCTTGAAGCAATGTTACAACTGCCTCATGTACACAAACAACCCTCTCCTCCTCCCAACAAATTCCAACACGAGAGAGATGCAACCATGTAGCCAAACTGGAGGCTAAGCTCTCTCAACTCAGTACTGGCGTAACCAGTCAGGAGGAGAAGGAAACCACACTCACTACAATTCCAGTCTCAGATAGACCTACCACGACAGCAAACCAAACACATAAAAACACAAAAACATACTCGGAGGCTCTAAATAAAAATCTGCCTAAGCAGCAGAGACCTCCAAAGCAGACACCCAAGCAACCGCTACCCCAAAACAAAACACATGCAACACATAGCTCACAAAGCCAGTGTGCTGAACAGTCACAGCTCTTAAGGCTAAACAACACACCTGATACACTTGCAATAGATGACTCTATCGTCAGGCACACTGACGTCCCGCTCACCAGGCTGAACAAGGAGAAGGTCACGGTGAGCTGCCTATCGGGCACTAGGATCCGCCACATAACACAAGCACTCAGGTCACTCCAAGGCAAGTACAAATATGACTCAGTCATTGTCCATGCTGGTGTGAATGACCTGAGACGTACCTCCCTGGACTACATAAAAAGAGACATAGAGGAGCTCTCTGAGCATGTAGCCCAGGCCGGTATGACCCTGACCTTGAGTAGCATCTTACCCTCACCAAGAATGATGCCACAATATGAAGACAAGATGATCAATTTCAACAATTGGCTTAAGTATTGGTGTCATTCAAAGGGGATCTAATGCCTGTCAGCCTGGGATGACATGCTCGACAAGCCATGATGCTTCGCTAGGGACGGCTTGCACCTGTCACCCCTGGGCTTTCGGATATTGGCAAAGGCTCTTGCCACCCCCATAGTGCCTTTTTTAGGCAAGGCTCAAAAGACAAACCCACCTCCATAGGTATCACAAGGGATAAGAAACTAAGAGTAATGCTACTCAATGCCAGAAGTCTAAACCTCAAGATGCACGCACTCGAAACTCTCCTTAGCATGGAGAACGTCGATATCTGTGCAGTAACAGAAACCTGGTTCAAGGCTCCCGAGAGCACCCCAGCACTACCAGGTTATACCTTATACCATGCTTTTCGGCCCCAAAACTTGGACCGAACCACAAAATGAGGGGGAGTATCAATATTCGTCAAAGATACCCACACCTCCAGGTTGGTGGCTCTTTTTGTTGCTGTCTCTGCTGTGGTTGTGAGCTCCTGGATGGCGTTTTATTCCCTTGTGGTGGATTATTAAAGTATTTTTAAAAAAGAAGAACAAAGGCTGCCTTATTTCTCTACAAGTATATTTTTTCTGGTGAAGTACTGTGTTTTATACTTGTCTCCTTTTTTGCTGTTGGTGGCACAGAACAAAGCATCAGAGACTATCCATGTGCAACTAACAGTGGGTAAAACTGCCTTCTAGTTTATAGCCTGCTACAGACCACCCTCCCAAATCCAGGAACCCCACTCAGCCTTCCTGAGAACACTGGAAAATATGGAGGTCTCTCCAAACACCATTATATTGGGCGACGTCAACTACCCAAACATAGACTGGGAGCATTACTCTAGCTCCAACACCCTAGCCCAAAGGTTCCTAGAATTTATAAACTCAAATGCTATGGAACAACTTGTTACCAATCCCACAAGAGGGGAAAACATACTGGACCTGATCATCACCAACATGGGGACTCTATGCTCCAGACCAGAAGTGTATCCCTCACTGGTAAGATCAGACCATAAACTAATCTCACTGGATATTCACATCCCGACCCCACCCCCTGCCCAGAAAACCACAGTGAAAAATTTCTCTAAAGCAAATTTCACACTCATCAAAACTGACGTGGAATCCTTCAAAGCCCCCAGGCCTGTGGAAAATATGGCCCAGACCGCAGAATCCTTTATAAACGCATTCTATGAACACCTTCAGGAATACATGGATCATGCAATCCCAAATAAAACCAAGACCCAATCCTCCAAAGGCAGACGTCCTGTCTGGTGGACCCCAGCCATAAACAAACTATACAATAGAAGGAGGAAGCTACTACATGATAGAGCAAAATCCCAAAAAGGGAAGGCATCTCTGATCAGTATTAGCAAAAAATTATGGGCACTCATAAAATCGTCTAAGGCCAGCTTAGAGAGAAAAATTGCACAGGACACTAAGGATAATCACAAGGCTTTCTTTAGTTATGTCAGGAACCTGGGTGGGAATTCCCAGATATGCTCAGAATTAGTCCAAAATGACAAAAAATACACCGAACCCACAGACATTGCCAACATCCTAGCTGACAGGTTCAGAGCAAACTCCCCCCCCTCCCCACCAAAAGGGCAAATATATATCCCAGCAGTGTGCTGCCCCCCTGACATCTCAGATGCTTAGGTAAGAGCCGCCCTCTCCATAGCAAAAAACACAGCATCAATGGGACCAGACAGTGTCCCGGGCTGCGTCCTACATGAACTCCAAGAAGAGCTAATCCCAAACATAAAACTACTGTTCAATCTCAGCCTTACTACAGGATATGTACCCAAAGAGTGGCGTACAGCAACAGTGGTCTCTCTCCACAAAGGTGGTGCCTCAACAGATCCTGGAAACTATCGCCCCATAAGCCTGACTAGCTTGGTCTGCAAAGCTATGGAAAGAATCATCATGAACCTCATAAATAAAGATATTGGGGACCTACAGACACTGGATCCTACCCAGTTCAGCTTTGTTAAGGGCAGATCCTGCCTCTTAAACCTGGTCAGTTTCTTTGAAACAGTCACCAAGGCCATTGACGAGGGGAAGGTGGTCCACACAGCCTACCTGGACCTGGCAAAAGCCTTCGATACAATACCCCACTCAGGCATTATAGATAAGCTCACCAGCTTAAATATAAACCCCTATGTCATTAGATGGGTTGCAAACTGGCTCAAAGACAGAACCCACATGGTTAGAATTGCTGGAGCCATGTCAGACTCCAAACCAATTACAAGTGGTGTCCCACAAGGCTCAGTCCTGGGACCTCTCTTGTTTGGTATATATTTCTCGGAGGTACAGGCCAACATGGAAGGACTGTGGCTGACCAGGTTCGCAGATGACTGCAAACCGGGCACCATAATCGACTCTCCAGCCGACACAAGCATCCTCCAAAAGGGCCTCATAGAAACAGACAACTGGTGCCAGAGCCATGGCTTCAAGCTAAACGCCAAAAAGTGTATAGTCATCCCCTTTGGCAAAAACAAAGAGCCCACAAATTACCACATAGGTGGTAATCCATTAAGTATGGAAGAAGTAATTAGGGACCTGGGGACCCAAGTTGATAGCAATCTCTCATTTGACAACCACGTGGCCAAAGTGGTTAGAAAAACATTTTATATAGCCCATCTAATCATGAAGGGATTCACATCTAGATCAGGGGAGGTCATCGTGCCTCTTTACTCATCCCTCATCAGGCCCATAATTGAGTACAATGCCCCTTTTGGGATGTACCTTACCAGACACCTGCAGCAACTGGAAAGACCCCAAAAGTACCTCACCAAGGGGATCAAAGGGCTCAAACAGATGCCATATGCTGCCCGGTTAAAGAAACTCCAGCTCTACTCAGTGGCATGCCGCCTGCTCAGAGGCGATCTGTGTCGGATGTATAAAGCCATGTCCAACCTGGAATTAATGGACATGCTGCACCTCAGAAAATCCAAATCCCATATAGCTACATGCTCGAAAGACTTGAACCTCAGCACTGTAATAAATAGGACATGCTGGAGGGACAGATTCATAACCCAGAGGCTCCCTTCACTCTGGAATAAAATCTTAGTCCAGGTTAGGCAGAGTCCCTCATTGACTCTCTTCAAGAGGAATCTTGATGAGTGGATGGGAGATCGTAGGTTTACCCCGGGTATCACTTCTGTGTCACTGTTAGACAGAGGCACAGTATACTAACCTCGAAAAAGGGCATAGCAAAATTAATTTAAAATGGGTGGTGAAAGCCAAACACACTCTGGCTAGGCTTATAAATGCCCTAGGGCAGATAGCCTAGTATGAACCTATGAACCTATGAACCTATGAACTGGAAATTTTCTACATTTGTTAAGCATCTGTTTGGGTTTGTTTGTTCTGATTTCCTGCCAAGGAGTGTATCATGTAACTTATTTGTTTGCAGTTAAAAGCATTCTCTAGAGCCGCCTTGCTCCTTTATCTGTTTAAAACTTTCATTTAAAGGCTCACTGCTTCTTTTCTGCTGTGATAAACATTTCTGCAGTTTTTTTCTACCAAAGTAGTGTGGGTAGTTGTAGCATTGTCCATATTCAGGCTTGTATTTTGGGCCTAGTTGTTTGTTTGTAGAGGCTGTGTGTCTGAGCACATGTTCCAGGCCATCTTAGTTTAGCCAAAGCCATTCTTGCATTTCAGTGAAAGGGAAGTGCTTTTGGTCATTGGCTGATTGGGGTTAACTGGACTACGGCTTAGAGTAAGCACCTCATTGGTTCTTTTGAGCTTTTTTTTAAAGTTGTTTCAGGTTTCAACTTTCTTTTACTTAAAAAGTTAACTTGTGAGTGTTTCTGCCATTTCGCACTGAGCTAATTGGAGGAAGGGCACTGAGCAAATTCTGATCTGTGATATATAACATTAAGAGTCCTGTTTTTTGCTTATTTTTACGAGTTATTTGTAGCACTTTTATTGTCTGCTGCATACTTTTCTAACTAGTTTCACTTTGTGTGTGGTATTAACTGGAAATTTTCTACATTTGTTAAGCATCTGTTTGGTTTTATTTGCTCTGATTTTTGTTTCCCATCCTCCTTCCCTATTGGCATCCTGTTCTTATACTTGGTGGATTTGCAGTTGCCCACCCCTACTGTAGATTTGATCTGGGACACTCCTCCCAGTCTAGTGTCATTACCTCATTCTACCTAATACATGGAGAACATTTGAGATGGCCAGCCCACTTAGTTTCTTTACCTTGAATTATCTTCTGCTCCTCCTTTATCCCTTTCCAGTTTACAAAAAAAAAAATTCTAAGCTTGTTTCCTGCCTTTCATGTAAGTAGTCCAGTCCAGATACAGATTTGCTGTATCCAGGACTGTTTGTAAGTTTCTGAGACCCCAAGCCTTTCTGTGTTGGAGGAAAGCCTTCTAGATTATCAGTGGGAGTGGTAAGCACTAGGCAGCTTATCTATAAAACAACAAAAAAAAAAAACACTTTATGCATTGCTGCTTAGCTAGGGTTAAACTATTCCCATTGCCATAAAGTCTGCTCTTCAAATTTCCCCTTAGAACTAGCCAGTTTTTTAGTTTTAACAATCAAATCTGTTTCTTTGAGCTCAGCACTTATTCAGAACTCTTTGCAAGCACTAAATAAGCTACAAATTACTACAGCACTTAACTTTCCTCACTTGTCTAGAGGAAAACAGTTTTTATTACTTAATAAATAAGCACCTATCCAGGCATATCTAAGGGTCAGCTCCCGATGTTTTCTCTTGTCTACCTGATGAATCTGGGTATCTTGGGGCAATGCAGCAATTGCCTCATGTGCACAGACAACCCTCTCCTCCTACCACCCAACACTACAACCTGTGAGAGATGCACGTATATATCCAAACTGGAAGCAAAGCTCTCTTCACCCAAGACTGGACTAGACCATCAAGAAGAGAAGGTAAACACTTGCACCACACTCGTCATATAGTCCCTCAAAACCTACACCACCAAGACACACACATAGAAACACAAAATAGACACCTACATTCGTGGAGGCTCTCAATAAAAATCTGCCCAAGCAACAGGGACCTCCAAAGCAGAAACACAAGCAACCTCCACCCCTCAACACAACCCAAATGACACATAGCCTACAAACTCAGTGTGCCACTCAACCACAGCCCATAATGCATAACAACGTACCCAACACTCTAGTCATAGGTGACTATAGCCAGGCACACTGATGTTCCACTCACCAGGCTAAACAAGGAGAAAGTTACTGTCAGCTGCCTGTCGAGTGCCAGGATCAGCCACATAACGCATGCACTCAGGTCACTCCACAACAAGTACAAATATGACTCTGTCATTGTCCATGTTGGTGTGAATGACCTGAGACATACCTCCCTGGACTACATGAAAAGAGACATGGAGGAGCTGTCTGATCTTGTAGCCCAGGCAGGTATGACCCTAACCCTGAGTAGCATCCTGCCATCACCTGGAATGATACCACAGTACAAGGACAAAATGATTGACTTCAACAATTGGCTAGGCTTCTGGTGCCATTCTAAGGGGATCCAGTATCTGTCTGCCTGGGATGACATGATTGACAGACCATGATGCTTTGCCAGAGAAGGCCTGCACCTGTCGCCCTTGGGATTCCGGATACTGGCTAAGGCTCTTGCCACCCCTATAGTGCCTTTTTTAGGCAAGGTCCAAATGACAAATTCACCACTCTAACAGGTACAAGCAAGCAAAATCTGAGGGTAATGCTACTCAATGCTAGAAGTCTAAACCTCAAAATGCACTCACTTGAGGCACTCCTTAAAATAGAGGACATCGACATCTGTGCAGTGACAGAGACCTGGTTCAAGGCTCCAGAGAGCACTCCTGCATTACCAAGCTATAATTCATACCACACCTTTCGGCCAACTAACCTGGACCGAAAAACTAAAGGCAGAGGCGTGTCCATATTCATTAAGGATATCCACACCTCCAGGCTACTTGTTCAGCATAGTGCATCCGAGATAATCCAAGTGCAACTAACTCTGGGCAAGTCCGCAATCCAAATTGTAGCTTGCTACAGATCCCCCACCATGTTCCAGGATTTCCACTCCTCATTTCTTAATACACTGGAAAATATTAGGGTACAACCTAGCACCCTAATAATGGGTGATTTCAACTACCCCACCATTAACTGGGAAAACTACTCATGTACCAACTCTTTTGCTCAATGTTTTCTGGAATTCATAAATTCCAATGCCTTGGATCAACTTATTCACACCACCACCAAAGGCAGCAATATCCTAGACCTGGTCATTACCAACATGGACAACTGGTGTTCCACATCAGAGGTCAATTCCTCGTTGGTCAGATCCAACCACAAGCTAATCACCCTAGATATCCTCATCCCGCCTCCATTAGGGAAACCACCGTAAGAAATTTCTCCAAAGCCAACTTCACGCTTTTTTAGACAGAAGTGACAAACTTCACGACACCCATGCAGACGGACAGTAGAGGTACGACTGCTGAATCTTACACAAATGCACTTTATAAGCACTTACACGAGTGCATGGATTGTGAAATCCCTAACAGAACCAAGATGCTATCCTCCAAAAAAGGAAGTCAATCTGGTGGTCCCCTGCCATAAACAAACTAGTCAACAGAAGAAAGAAACTGTTGCAAAAAAAAGTAAAATTCCATGACTGAAGGAACTCCCTGATCAGCCTCATTAAGAAGCTGAGATCCCTCATAAAATCCTCCAAAGCTAGTTACAAAAACAAAATCGCCATTGATTCTAAAGACAACCACAAAGCATTCTATAGCTATGTCAAGAATCTCAGTGGCATCACTCAGATCTGCTCTGAGTTACAACGCAATGGCACAAAATATACAGAACCAACTGATATTGCCAACATCCTGGCAGATAGGTTTAGTGCTAACTTTACCCCGCTCTCACCCCCTAAATGGCCCATCTCTATACCGGAAGATTCCTGTAATCATGGCTGCACAGATAAAAAACACACTCTCCAAAGCCAAGAACACAGCATCCATGGGACCTGACAACATCCCAGGCTTCGTTCTACATGAACTGCAGAACAAACTGGCACCCTACCTAAGTACCATGTTCAGTCATAGCCTCAACTCAGGCTTTGTGCCCATTGAATGGTGCACAGCAATGGTTATTCCAGTCCAAAAAGGGGGAGCCACCACAAACCTCGGGAACTACCACCCCATTAGCCTGATGAGCCTGGTCTGCAAGGCTATGGAACGTATCATCATTGAACTTATAAACAATGACATTAGTAATCTCCAAACTCTGGACCCCACCTAGTTCAGGTTTGTAAAAGGCACATCATGTCTCCTAAACCTTTTAGACTTGTTTGAAGCGGTCACCAAAGCCGGAGATGAGGGTAAGCTGGTTAACACAGTCTATCTAGATCTCGCCAAGGCTTTCGACACCATCCCCCACTCTGAAATTATAGATAAACTCACTGAACTAGGTATAAATCCCTATGTCACAAGATGGGTTGCCAACTGGCTCACTGACAGAATCCACACTGTGAAAGTAGCAGACTCTAAATGTGACTTCAGACCAGTGACAAGTGGAGTACCACAGGGTTTAGTCCTGGGTCCTCTCCGGTTTGGTATCTACTTCTCTGAAGTACAGGCTAACACCGAAGGTCTTTGGTTAACAAAGTTCATAGATGACTGCAAACTAGGAGCCATAATCGAAACTCCTAATGATGTGGATGTCCTACAAAAGGGCCTCACTGAGACAGATGTCTGGTGAAAAAGCCATGGACTCAAGTTCAATGCCAAAAAGTGCATTGTCATCCCTTTTGGTAAAAACTCTGTACCCATGAACTACCACATAGGCAGTAGTCTACTTAGCACCGAAAGTGTGATAAGAGACCTCGGGACACAGGTGGACGGTAGTCTCTCTTTTGATAATCACATTGCTACAGTAGTCAGGAAATCCTTCTACATGGCACACCTCATCACAAAAGGTTTCTCATCCAAGAAAAAAGAGGTCATTGTTCCCCTCTACTTGTCACTCATTAGACCCATTATAGAATACAGTGTCCCTTTTGGTATGTACCACACAAGACATCTACAACAACTGGAAAGGCCGCAGAAATACCTCACAAAGAGGATTACTGGCCTCAAACAGATGTCCTACGCAGACCATCTCAAAAAACTCCAGCTTTACTCCGTCACATATCGCCTACTCAGAGGCGATCTCTGCCTAACATACAAAGCTATATCAAACCCAGAGCTGTTGGGCATGCTCCACTTAAAGAAATCCCAATCCCTCTGAGCTACACACTCTAGGGACCTAAACCTTGTCACCACAATAAACAGAACATGCTGGAGGGATAGATTCCTGTTCCAGAGACTTCCCATACTCTGGAACAAACTACCTAACTATTTCAAACAAAGCTCCTCATTAGCATTCTTCAAGAAAAATCTTGATGATTGGATGGGAGATAGGAAATTCACCCCAGTGATCACTTATGTGGCTCTGCTCAACAGGGGCACAGAAAAATAATTTTCTTGGGTGGCAAAAGCCAGTGTACCTTTTTGGCTAGGCTTATATAGGCCCTAGGGCCAATAGCTTAGTACCTACCTATGAACTTATGAACCTATGAAAATGCAAGTATGGATCCTTGGGGAACACCTGTGGTTGTGTTAAGAAATACTGAGAAAGAATGTTACCACTTCATAGATTGATGCCTATTTGTGAGATATTTTTTAAATTAAAGAGTCAGTTATGCTGCCATGAAAAAATGAGGGGGTATATTCAGTACTTCCTGGATGTACAGTTCTTCAAGCATCAAATAAACCAAAATCATTTGTGTATTTTTATAGTACAGTCATATGTATTGATGCATTTTAGAATATGGATTACTTCTGTTGATTAAAGGATTCAATGTTAGACTAATAACACCAGGTAAACATATAGGCAGTTGATATCAGGTAATTTGGCTTGCTGTATAAATAGTTTTTCTATATTTTTCAGTGCAAGTATTATCTCTGAAGCCATTTCATCTTCCATCCTTATCAGTAACTATTCCTGTATGTTCCACATAAGGTTTATATTAATAACTGCATCTACTCCTTCATTTTGAGAATTTATTCCATTCATTACATATAAAGTATTCTTCTCTGCTCTGAGTTTTGTTTCTTGAAATAACTGAAGTAACAGGACTTGTGAACATGCACTTTTTAAAATTTATCTATAACATTGTTCTATCATGGTGTGGATGGGAGGAGAAATGGGGTAGGGGTTATCCTGAAAAAACAGTATGCCAAGAGTGTTTTGGAGGTGAAAAGAGTGTCAGATAGAGTGATGTTTATGAAGCTGGAAACTGATGGTGTAATGATGAATGTTGTTAGTGCATATGCTTTGCAAGTTGGGTGTGCGGTGGATGAGAAAGAAAAATGTTGGAGTGAGTTTGATGAAGTGGTGATGACTGTACCCAAGGGTGAGACAGTGGTGATTGGAGCAGATTTCAATGGGCATGTTGGTGAAGGGAACAGAGAGGATAAGGAAGTGATGGGTAGGTATGGTGTTAAGGAAAGGAATGCAGAAGGCCAGATGGTAGTGGATTTTGCAAAAAGGATGGACATGGCTATGGTGAATACGTATTTTAACAAGAGGGAGGAGCTATACTGCTCAGACAAGCTCCAAGTGGGTTTACAGAGTGGTCCTAGCAGCAAGGAACTCAAAAAAGCGACTACCTTCTGGATTTAAGTATATTTGCTTTTTTTCCACTGGAAATAGCTTCTGTTGCTTACTTTAAACTAGCCTGAACTGTTTTTTTCTGATTACTGCATTTATTTTTAAATCTGCACTTAAAGTTACATTTAGTCGAATTTAATCGAAAGTTTGCTTGTTTGTTTGTTTAATTTAACTGTGGAGGCTGCCCACTAAAGTGTGCTAGCCTGTGTAACTAATTTATCACTGTCTCTGCATTTTCTGTGTATTTCTACAAAAAAAAAACAAAAAAATAATCCTTGTTTTCCCGCCTTTCTCGACTAGTTTAGCCCAGTATACAGGCATTGCTGTATTCTGGGCTGTGGTGTAGTTCCTGTGTTGTCCATTACCTTACTTGGATAGAAGGAAGTTTCTTTGCTCACCAGTGGGAGTGGGGAGCCTTGAGCAGCCTACCTGTCCTTGGGGGAAGTGACCTCAGCACAAGAAGCTGTAGTAATTGGTTGTTTGGGACCATTCCTAGCTGTTTTGTAGTTCACTGCTTAAAATCTGCGTTTGCATCGCTTTTGTGTCAGGCGATAGCGCGCCAAGTTAAACAAGGTTAAACTTTTTCTGGCTCCGCCAAGTCTGCTCTTCAATTTTTCCCTTAGAACTGTTCTACTTGCATTCTAAACAGCCTATACTCTATCTGAAAAGCTCAGCACTTGCTCCTAAAGCATTTTTATACAGGTAAAGCACTCTTAAACAAAAGGAAGTACTTCATTCACCTAAATTCTGTTGAGTACACATCTCCCTATAGGTCCTTTCTGACTCAGTTACACAGCAATCTTTTTCACTATTTCTAGCATGTTGAAGGGTCAGTTGCTGGCATCCTCTCCTGTTCAGCTGGTGAATCTGGGAATCTTGAGGCAATGTTACAATTGCCTCATGTACACAGACAACCCTCTCCTCCTCCCAACAAATACAAATATATGCGAGAGATGCAACTATATAGCCAAACTGGAGGCTGAGCTCTCTCAGTTCAGTACTGGCAAGACCAGTCAGGAGGAGAAGGTAACCATGAACACCACAAACCCAGTCTCACATAGAACTATCACAACTGCAAACCAAACACATAAACACACAAAAACATACTCGGAGGCACTGATTAAAAATCTACCAAAACAACAGGCCTCCAAAACAGACACCCAAGCAACCACCACCTCAAGACATAGCACATGCAACACATAGTTCACAAAGTCAGTGTGCTAAACAGTCACAGCCCTTAAGGCCAAACAACATGCCAGACACACTTGTAATAGGTGACTCCATAGTCAGACACACTGACGTCCCGCTCACCAGACTGAACAAGGAAAAGGTCACAGTAAGCTGCCTGTCAGGAGTTAGAATCCGCCACATAACACAAGCACTCAGGTCACTCCACAGCAAGTACAAATATGACTCAGTCATTGTACATGCCGTGTGAATGACCTGAGACGTACCTCCCTGGACTACATGAAAAGAGACATAGAGGAGCTCTCTGATTATGTAGCCCAGGCCGGTATGACCCTGACCCTGAGCAGCATCTTACCCTCACCAAGAATGATGCCACAGTACAAAGACAAAATGATCAGTTTTAACAATTGGCTTAATTACTGGTGTCATTCTAAGGGGATCCAATGTCTGTCTGCTTGGGATGACATGCTTGACAAGCCACGCTGCTTTGCAAGGGATGGCTTGCACCTGTCACCCTGGGCTTCCGGATATTGGCCAAGGCTCTTGCCACCCCATAGTGCCTTTTTAGGCAAGGCTCAAATGACAAACCTACCTCCTAGAAAACACAAGTGGAAAAAACTAAGGGTAATGCTGCTCAATGCCAGAAGTCTAAACCTCAAGATGCACCTCAAGCCCTCCTCAGTATGGAGAACATCGATGTCTGTGCAGTGACTGAAACCTGGTTCAAGGCTCCTGAGAGCACCCCAGCACTATCAGGTTTTACCTCATATCATGCTTTCCGGCCCCAAAACTTGGACCGAACCACAAAAGGAGGAGGAGTATCCATTTTCATCAAAGATACCCACACCTCCAGGTTAGTGGCAACGCACAAAGCATCGGAGACTATCCAGGTGCAACTAACCATAGGCAAAACTGCCTTACAGTTTGTAGCATGCTACAGACCACCCTCTCAAACTCAGGAACCCCACACAGCCTTCCTGAAGACACTGGAGAGTATGAATGTCTCTCCAAATACCATCATTTTGGGAGACTTCAACTACCCAAGCATAGACTGGGAACATTACTCAAGCCCCAACACCCTAGCCCAAAGGTTCCTAGAATTCATAAACTCAAATGCAATGGAACAACTAGTCACCATTACCACAAGAGGAGACAATATACTAGACCTGATCATCACAAACATGGGGACAAAATGCTCCACACCGGAAGTATATCCCTCTTTGGTAAGATCAGACCATAAATTAATCTCACTGGAAATCCACATCCCCCCCCCACCCCCTGCACAAAAGACCACAGTGAAGAACTTCTCAAAAGCAAACTTCACACTTCTTAAGACTGAAGTGGTATCCTTCAAGGCCGCTGGGCCAGTGGAAACCACAACCCACACTGCTGAATCCTTTGCAAATGCCCTCTATGGGCACCTTCAAGAATGCATGGATCATGCAATCCCAAATAAAACCAAGACCCATTCCCCCAAAGGCAGTCGCCCGGTCTGGTGGACCCCAGCCATAAACAAACTTTACAACAGGAGGAGGAAGCTACTACATGACAGAGCAAAATCCCTAAAAGGGAAGGCGTCTCTGATCAGTACTAGCAAAAAACTACGATCACTCATAAAATCATCCAAGGCCAACTTTGAGAGAAAAATCGCAAAAGACACAAAAGACAATCACAAGGCCTTCTTTAGCTATGTTAGAAACCTGGGTGGAAACTCCCAGATATGCTCAGAGTTAGTCCAAAATGACACAAAATACACTGAACCCACTGACATTGCCAACATTCTGGCAGACAGGTTCAGTGCAAATTTCTCCTCCCCCTCCCCCCCAAAAGGAGAAATAACTATCCCAGCAGAGTGTAGCCTCCCTAACATCTCAGATGCCCAGGTGAGAGCCGCCCTCTCTAAAGCTAAAAACACAGCATCAATGGGACCGGATGGTGTCCCGGGCTGTGTGCTATATGAACTCTAAGAGGAACTAAACCCACACATAAGGCTGCTGTTTAATCTTAGCCTTACTACAGGATACATACCCAAAGAGTGGCGTACGGCAACAGTGGTCCCACTTCACAAAGGCGGTGCTTCTACGGACCCTGGAAATTACCACCCCATAAGCTTGACGAGCCTGGTCTGCAAAGCTATGGAGAGGATCATTATGGAACTCATAAACAAAGACATTGGGGACCTACAGACATTGGATCCTACCCAATTTGGCTTTGTCAAGGGCAGATCCTGCCTTTTGAACTTGGTCGACTTTTTTGAAACAGTCACTAAGGCCATTGATGAGGGTAAGGCAGTTCACACAGCCTACCTTGACCTTGCAAAAGCCTTTGACACAATACCCCACTCGGGCATCATAGACAAACTCACCAGCTTAAATGTAAACCCATATGTCACAAGATGGGTTGCAAACTGGCTCAAGCACAGGACCCACAGGGTCAGAGTTGCTGGAGCTATGTCAGACTCTAAGCCAGTCACAAGCGGTGTCCCACAGGGCTCAGTCCTGGGACCCCTCTTGTTCGGCATTTATTTTTCCAAGGTACAGGCAAACATAGGAGGATTGTGGCTGACAAAGTTCGCAGATGACTGCAAACTGGGCGCCATAATTGATACTCCAGCGGACACAAACATCCTTCAGAGAGGCCTCATAGAAACGGACAATTGGTGCCAGAGCCATGGCCTTAAGCTGAACGCCAAAAAATGTATAGTCATACCCTTTGGGAAAAACAAGGTACCGACAAATTACCACATAGGCGGTAATCCATTAAGTACGGAAGAGGTAATCAGGGACCTAGGGACCCAGGTTGACAGTAACCTCTCATTTGACACTCACATTGCCAAAGTGGTTAGAAAGACCTTCTATATTGCCCACCTTATCATGAAGGGTTTCACATCTAGATCAAGAGAGGTCATTGTGCCCCTGTACTCTTCTCTTATCAGGCCAATGATTGAGTACAATGCCCCATTTGGGATGTATCTCACCCGACACCTGCAGCAGTTGAAAAGACCCCAAAAGTTCCTCACCAAGAGGATAAAGGGTCTTAAACATATGTCATATGCTGCCCGACTGAAAAAACTCCAGCTCTATTCAGTCGCATACCGCCTACTCAGAGGTGATCTGTGCCTGATGTACAAGGCCATGTCCAATCCTGAATTAATGGACATGCTCCACCTCAGAAAATCCAAATCCATCAGAGCCACGAGAACAAGTGACTTAAACCTCAACACAGAAATAAATAGGACGTGCTGGAGGGACAGATTCATAACCCAGAGGCTCCCCACACTCTGGAACAGAATCCCAGTCCATGTTAGGCAGAGCCCCTCACTGACTCTATTCAAGAGAAATCTCGACGAGTGGATGGGAGATCGTAGGTTTACCCCTGGGGTCATCTCTGTGTCACTACTAGACAGAGGCATAGTAAACTAAACCCTAAAAGGGCATAGTATTCTCATCCTAAGGGGTGGTGTAAGCCACATACACTCTGGCTAGGCTTATAAATGCCTTAGGGCAGATAGCCTAGTACGAACCTATGAACCTATAGGGTGACATACAAGACTGGAGGGAGATGCACACAGGTGGATTATATCCTATGCAGGGGGGCCAGTTTGAAGGAGATTGGAGGCTGTAAAGTGGTGACGGGGGAAAGTGTAGTTAGGCAGCATAGAATGGTGGTCTGTAGAATGACGTTGGTGATCAAGAAGAGGAGGAGGAGTGTGAGGGCAGCACCAAGGATCAAATGGTGGAAATTGAAAAAGGTTGATTGTGAGGTGGAGTTCAGAGTAGAGTTAAGACAGGCACTGGGTGGCAGTGAAGAGTTACTGAACATCTGGGTAACTACAGCAGAGCTAGTAAGGGAGACTGCTAGAAAGGTGTTTGGTATGACATCTGGACAGAGAAAGGAGGACAAGGAGACCTGGTGGTGGAATGAGGAAGTACAGGAGAGCATACAGAGAAAGAGGTTGATGAAGAAGAAGTGGGATTCTCAGAGAGATGAAGAAAGTAGACAGGAGTATAAGGAAATGAGGTGCATGGAAAAGAGTTGTGGCGAAGGCTAAGGATAAGGTGTATGGAGAGTTGTATGAAAGGATGGACACTAAGGAGGGAGAAAAGGACCTGTACCGATTGGCTAGACAAAGGGACCGAGCTAGAAAGATGTGCAGCAGGTAAGGGTGATAAAGGATAATGAGGGAAATGTACTCACAAACAAGGAGAGTGTGTTGAACAGATGGAAAGAGTACTTTGAGGGGCTGATGAACGAAGAGAATGAGAGAGAGAAGGTTGGATGATGTGGAGATAGTGAATCAGGAAGTGCAGTGGATTAGCAAGGAGGAAGTAAGGATAGCTATGAAGAGGATGAAGAATGGAAAGGCTGTTGGTCCAGATGACATACCTGTGGAAGCTTGGAGGTGTTTAGGAGAAATGGCAGTAGAATCTTTAACCAGATTGTTTAATGAAATCTTGAAAAGTGAGAGGATGCCTGAGGAGTGGAGAAAAAGTGTTTTGGTACTGATTTTTAAGAATAAGGGTGATGTGCAGAGCTGTAATAACTACAGAGAGATAAAAGTGATCAGTCACAGCATGAAATTATGGGAAAGAGTAGTAGAAGCTAGGTTAAGAAGTGAGGTGATGATTAATGATCAGCAGTATGGTTTCATGCCAGGAAAGAGCACTACAGATGCCATGTTTGCTCTGAGAGTGTTGATGGAGAAGTACAGAGAAGGTCAGAAGGAGTTGCATTGTGTCATTGTGGACTTAGAGAAAGCATATAACAGGGTGCCTAGAGAGGAGGTGTGGTATTGTATGAGGAAGTCGGGAGTGGCAGACAAATATGTAAGAGTGGTACAGGATATGTACAAGGGTAGTGTGACAGCAGTGAGCTCTGCAGTGGGAGTGACAGATGTGTTTAAGGTGGAGGTGGGATTACATCAAGGATTAGCTCTGAGCCCTTTCTTAGTTGCAGTGCAGATGGACAGGTTGACAGACGAGATCAGACAGGAGTCCCCATGGATTATGATGTTTGCAGATGACATTGTGATATGTAGACCCTGGAGAGGTGGAGATATGCTCTAGAGAGGAGAGGAATGAAGGGCAGCAAGACTAAGGCAGAATATATGTCTGTGAATGAGAGGAAGGATAGAGGAATGGTGAGGATGCAGGGAGTAGAGTTGGCGAAGGTGGATGAGTTTAAATACTTGGGATTGACAGTTCAGAGTAATGGCAAGTGTGGAAGAGAGGTGAAGAAGAAAGTACAGGCAGGGTGGAGTGGGTGGAGAAGAGTGTCAGGAGTGATTTGTGACAGACTAGTACCAGTAAGAGTGAAAAGGAAGGTCTACAGGAGGTAGTGAGACCAGCTATGTTATATGGGTTGGAGACAGTGGCATTGACAAAAAGGCAGGAGTCAGAGCTGGATGTGGCATAGTTAAAGATGTCAAGATTTGCACTGGGTGTGACAAGGGTAGACAGGATTAGGAATAAGTATATTAGAGGGTCAGCCCAGGTTGGACGGTTTGGAGACAAAGCCAGAGAGGCGAGATTGTGTTGGTTTGGACATGTGCTGAGGTGGGATGCTGGGTATATTAGGAAAAGGATGCTAAGGATGAAGCTGCCAGGTAAGAGGAAAAGAGGAAGGCCTAAGATAAGGTTTATGGATGTGGAGAGGACATGCAGGTGGTTGGTGTGACAGAGCAAGATGCAGAGGACAGGAAAAAATGGAAACAGATGATCTGCTGTGGCGACCCCTAATGGGAACAGCCGAAAGAAACAGAAGATCTAGAACATCCTTATAGTGAAGGGTGAAGCTGCCCTGGGCAGAAAATTTTAGGGTGTGCAGTCAGCGGTATCAGTATTCGATGCTGTAATGGAAGTAAATTCCAATACTGACCTACTTCTACTTTCTGAAGCACTTGCTGGTCACTACGACAATTCCAATACTGACCTACTCCTACTTACTGAAGCACTTGCTGGTGACTACGGCAATTCCAATACTGACCTACAGCTACTTACTGAAGCACTTGCTGGTCACTACAGCAATTCCAATACTGACCTACTGATACTTACTGAAGCACTTATCAATATCATTATTCGTCGAAGATACCCACACCTCCAGGTTGGTGGCACAGCACAAAGCATCAGAGACTATCCATGTGCAACTAACAGTGGGTAAAACTGCCTTCCAGTTTATAGCCTGCTACAGACCACCCTCCCAAACCTAGGAACCCCACTCGGCCTTCCTGAGAACACTGGAAAATATGAAGGTCTCTCCAAACACCATTATATTGGGTGACTTCAACTACCCAAACATAGACTGGGAGCATTACTCTAGCTCCAACACCCTAGCCCAAAGATTCCTAGAATTTATAAACTCAAATGCTATGGAACAACTTGTTACCACTCCCACAAGAGGAGAAAACATACTGGACCTGATCATCACCAACATGGGGACTCTATGCTCCAGACCAGAAGTGTATCCCTCACTGGTAAGATCAGACCATAAACTAATCTCACTGGATATTCACATCCCAACCCCACCCCCTGCCCAGAAAACCACAGTGAAAAGCTTCTCTAAAGCAAATTTCACACTCCTCAAAACCGAGGTGGAATCCTTCAAAGCCCCCGGGCCTGTGGAAAATATGGCCCAGACCGCAGAATCCTTTATAAACGCATTCTATGAACACCTTCAGGAATGCAGATCATGCAATCCCAAATAAAACCAAGACCCAATCCTCCAAAGGCAGACATCCTGTCTGGTGGACCCCAGCCATAAACAAACTATACAATAGAAGGAGGAAGCTACTACATGATAGAGCAAAATCCCAAAAAAGGAAGGCATCTCTGATCAGTATTAGCAAAAAACTACGGGCACTCATAAAATCATCTAAGGCCAGCTTCGAGAGAGAAACTGCACAGGACACTAAGGATAATCACAAGGCTTTCTTTAGCTATGTTAGGAACCTGGGTGGGAATTCCCAGATATGCTCAGAATTAGTCCAAAATGACAAAAAATACACCGAACCCACAGACATTGCCAACATCCTAGCTGACAGGTTCAGCGCAAACTTCTCCCCCCCCTCCCCACCAAAAGGGCAAATATCTATCCCAGCAGAGTGCTGCCCCCCTGACATCTCAGATGCTCAGGTAAGAGCCGTCCTCTCCAAAGTAAAAAACACAGCATCAATGGGACCAGACAGTGTCCCGGGCTGCATCCTACATGAACTCCAATAAGAGCTAAACCCAAACATAAAACTACTGTTCAATCTCAGCCTTACTACAGGATATGTACCCAAAGAGTGGCGTATAGCAACAGTGGTCCCTCTCCACAAAGGTGGTGCCTCAAAGGATCCTGGACACTATTGCCCCATAAGCCTGACTGGCTAGGTCTGCAAAGCTATGAAAAGGATCATCATGGACCTCATAAATAAAGATATTGGGGACCTACAGACACTGGATCCTACCCAGTTCAGCTTTGTTAAGGGCAGATCCTGTCTCTTAAACCTGGTCGATTTCTTTGAAATAGTCACCAAGACCATTGACGAGGGGAAGGTGGTCCACGCAGCCTACCTGGACCTTGCAAAAGCCTTCGATACAATACCCCACTCGGGCATTATAGATAAGCTCACCAGCTTAAATATAAACACCTATGTCACTAGATGGGTTGCAAACCGGCTCAAGGACAGAACCCACATGGTTAGAATTGCTGGAGCCATGTCAGACTCCAAACCAGTTACAAGTGGCATCCTACAAGGCTCAATCCTGGGACCTCTCTTGTTCGGTATATATTTCTCGGAGGTACAGGCCAACACGGAAGGACTGTGGCTGACCAAGTTCGCAGATGACTGCAAACTGGGCGCCATAATCGACTCTCCAGCCAACACAAGCATCCTCCAAAAGGGCCTCATAGAAACAGACAACTGGTGCCAGAGCCATGGCCTCAAGCTAAATGCCAAAAAGTGTATAGTCATCCCCTTTGGCAAAACAAAGTGCCACAAATTACCACATAGGTGGTAATCCATTAAGTACAGAAGAAGTAATTAGGGACCTGGGGACCCAAGTTGATAGCAATCTCTCATTTGACAACCACGTGGCCAAAGTGGTTAGAAAAACATTTTATATAGCCCACCTAATCATGAAGGGATTCACATCTAGATCAGGGGAGGTCATCGTGCCTCTTTACTCATCCCTCATCAGGCCCATAATTGAGTACAATGCCCCTTTTGGGATGTACCTTACCAGACACCTGCAGCAACTGGAAAGACCCCAAAAGTACCTCACCAAGAGGATCAAATGGCTCAAACAGATGCCATATGCTGCCCGCTTACAGAAACTCCAGCTCTACTCAGTGGCATACCGCCTGCTCAGAGGTGATCTGTGCCTGACGTATAAAGCCATGTCCAACCTGGAATTAATGGACATGCTGCACCTCAGAAAATCCAAATCCCATCGAGATACGTGCTCAAGAGACTTGAACCTCAGCACTGAAATAAATAGGACATGCTGGAGGGACAGATTCATAACCCAGAGGCTCCCTTCACTCTGGAATAAAATCCCGGTCCAGGTTAGGCAGAGTCCCTCATTGACTCTCTTCAAGAGGAATCTTGATGAGTGGATGGGAGATCGTAGGTTTACCCCGGGTATCACTTCTGTGTCACTGTTAGACAGAGGCACAGTATACTAACCTCGAAAAAGGGCATAGCAAAATTAATTTAAAATGGGTGGCGAAAGCCTAACACACTCTGGCTAGGCTTATAAATGCCCTAGGGCAGATAGCCTAGTATGAACCTATGAACCTATGAACTTGCTGGTCACTACAGCAATTCCAATACTGACCTACTTCTACTTACTGAAGCACATGCTGGTCACTATAGCCTTCAAATTTTAAAAGACAGACTTTTATTTCTATTCAGTGGTTGTGCTTCACAGATTGCGTGGCACTCCTTGGGAGAGTTGTAAAGAGCACAAGATCAATGGGTACAGACCTTGATTTCTTTGCTCCTCAGCTTTCAGTTGAGGGGCACTAGATCGAGGATCAGCACCAGTTGCTAGATGACCCCGCCACGACTATGGCTCTACTCTTCACTAATTAGCGTTGTTATGGACTTAATGAACTGCCCATTTAAATTGATAGAATAACTTACCTGAGGTTGTTCTGAAGTCCATAACATCATGACCTTTAATAAAATGTTACAGTAATTATTTTCACGTTTATATTTATACATACAGTAATATAATTACAATGTGACACCTTTGATTAAACCGAATAACTTTTTTATGCAAAACATGATCAGGTGATAAACTGTAAGTACAGGTAATGAAACAGGGATCCAGAAATAAATTTTAAAAATGCATTGCAAGATGCAGAATAAATACTGTTTTCTTATACCACATATAAAAGTCAATTCAGGTAGAGATTGTCAGCCTAGTACTATAAGATGACAACAGCATTTTCCTACAGACTCTGATCAAGTTGTTATGTGGTGTCATATCCCTTTAAAACATATAAATTAATGAATATTAAGCAATTGCACAACTGAATTCATTGTTGAGTACAAAGTATACCTCTTGTTGAAATTTGCAACGTTTATTTCTTCCTTGGTTTCCTTACTGATGTTGAAGTAACAGTTATGCTACAATCCATCTCTGAAGATTTTTCTGTGGCAGGGGTTACAGCTAATTCAGTCACTGGCTTTTCAAACTGCATCTGGTGTGACAGCATTTTCTTGTGCCTGCGTGGAGCATGAGAAAAGCTCTGTTTGATTAAAGTGGTAGATTTTTAAAAGGTAATTTATAGAATTTGGCAGGAAATTTACCTTCACTACTAAGCACTTCACATATAAAAGTGACATTTTTACTTAAATATGCTGCAGTGATGTTAGTCTGCACTATTGTTTACTTTGCAAAATTCATATGCTTTCACAGGAGAATAAAATGGTATTATTTGTTTATTTTATTTATTTATTTATTTTAATTTCCTCTCCTGACCTACTACAGCCTCATGATGTTACTCCCTGGCATCCTTGCTCACTTATCGCTCCTTTTTGGGTACTGTTAATATAACTCTTCAGTGGGTGGGCTCACAAAGTCCTTAGGGAGTCATCATCAGCAGTAACTCTCTACCAGACTTGAGCAGCAAGGGATCTAATGGTGAGCAGCGAATGTGGAACTTGGCAGCCATTATTCTTACAGCAGCCAGTCCTACACCAGAGCTGTGGGAGTGGCTAATGCCATAGCTGTGAGAGTGGCTAGTGCAATAACATAAGGATGCTGTTGATGTCCCCTGTATTAACATGAGCCGATGTTAGTGGCTACTGTCCTCCATCTCCAGTTGCACAGGCCTTGAGTTTCCTCACACCCTCCCTCCCTTTTGGAATAGGGTTTCAGGCCACTGGCCACTTTATCATATCTCCCTGGACAGCCCTATGGTCAGATAGTTAGCAATGCTAGGTTGACGGTAGTGCAGACAGAAACCCAGTTTCTGCACCATCAAGGTGAGCGGTGAGTTTTTGTCACAACTTTACATCTTAGTATTGCTGGTTATTCAAAAATGCATTTTATACTTTGTAGTGAAGCAAGTTTTAATGTGCTTATATAGTTACCTTTCTTCGTGCACTGTTTATTTGCTTTTTTATTTATTGTCTTGTTTACTGGGAAGGTCCAGCTGGGCATGCAGGTCCATTTTCAAAGGAGGCCCTGGGAGAAAAGCTCCATATGCAATTTATGCAAAAGTTACAAAGTTACCAAAATATTTACTTTTAGATAATTAAGAATGAGGCCTTGGAAGATCAAGGTCCATATGCAATGTATGCAGTGTTACAAGATCATAAAAACATTTACAGAGAAAGCTTTTAGGTAATTAACAATGATATAAGGGGTATTGCAATCATGATAAAGACTAATACAATTTGCATTTATGTAGAACGTTATACAGTAAATATAAAATGCATTTACATAGGAGTGTTTTACAAGCGTTTATATTATGCTGTCGAAAACTCAAACTGTCGACAGCATAATAATCGACATGAAAATGTCGAAACCCCCAAACATTGAACACACACAAAAATAAAAACACCCAAACACAACACAAATTGCTCTATGCAGGGGGGCAAGCCCCCCTGTACCCCCCACACCCCTCGCTACTTAAATATACCAACTCCGAGATCGCACTACATTGCAGTAAATGGAAATCTCCCCTTATGGAGATTTCCATTTACACACGCAATGAGTTTTGCTTTCGACATTTTGGTGCCGACAATATCAGCTTCGATATTGTCGGCCTTCGACAGGGTAAAGTAGACCCGTTTCACAGTAATATACAGTTATGAAAGCATATAAAAAATACATATATTATTTGCAGGATAGTAGCAAAGAGAAAAGAAGATTTGGTTGGAGGTTAGAAGTATAGAGTAGTTGATCCACACTGCAGGGTTGAGGTGGGGTAGCCTGAGTGCAGAATGAGAGTGAAGGAGGAGGAAACAGTGGAGAGAGAGAGAGGTATGGTAAGGAGTGATGATAACAAATAGGGAGTTAGAGTAGTTTGAAGAGATGGTGGTGAAGTGTGGGGTTAGTGAAAGATACTACATGTATGAGAAGGAAAGAGACATTTTAGTCAAGGTGGGAACATTAACACAGCCAAGAGGAGGTAATGTGCTGTTTTTAGATTGATGCACAGCTGTTCTGTTTTAGTCAGATAAGAATGTAGTTCCACTGTCAGGTGACATACGATGAGTACAGTGAGTCTCCTGCTGCATTGTGAGATTTGAAAGTGACTAGACGGCTTTGTTTACCAGAGTGAAAGCAATGTGGTGGTGAGTAATGGCACGCATTTGGTTTATGTATTATTTTGTAGCAGTTACAAACTAAGTGAATGTAAGGTGATTAGGTAGTTTGACCCAATTTAACCTGAACTCAAGCCATGCAGTGCTGCATGAAGTAACATGAGTTTGATACAAATTTAGCTATTTTGTTGTAGCAAGTCACTAGCTTACTTATTAAGGTGGTCTGAAGGTTGGTTAATATGGCTGATGCATAAAGAAGGGAGGGGAGGAGTTATGTTGACGCCAAGGCTTTTCTTGATGAGTATGTGAGGTAGGGTTTATTCTGGTAGGGAAAGTCCAGTTTTTTGTAAGTTTTCTTGATGACTTAATTGATGGGAAAGTCAAATTGTGAGTTATTGTCTATTACGACTCCTAGCAGTGTAATATTTGCTATGGCTTCTATGGTGTTGTTTGTTGGGTTAATGTTAAAGGGTGCACTGGTAATTTAAAGAGATCTGGGTGTAAATAGAATTAGTTTGGGTGTTTTCTTGGCATTTAGGATTAACCAGTGAGTTTTTAGCCATGATTCTATGAAGGTTAAAGAGTCTTGTGTCATTTGCTGAGGTAGAGGGAGACCTGGGGCTAAGCAGATGATGGTGGCATCGCCGGCATATTGTAATATGGAGACAGGTTTTCTGGCTTTATGTAGGTTGTTTCAGAAGATACTGAAAATTACTTTGCCAATAATTGATCATTGAGATATGACAATGTTAAAAGGGAGGAAGAGGGAGAGGTCCTGATTCATTTTATGGTCTGTTGTCTGTTTGGAGGGATAGCTACAGAACTAAGAACGACATGAATGAGATAGTGATAGGGAAGACAGAGCACTGATTAGGAGTGAGTGGGATACTGTGTCAAATGCTTTTGACAAGTCCAAGAAAAATGAGGGTATTAGGTTACCATTATTTCTGTAGGTATTTATAATTGCAGAGAAGCTAAGGATGACTGTTGTGCTGTGGTGTGGCCAAAAACCATGCTGTGTAGAAAAGAGTAGGTTGTTGTTTGTGAGATGGGTTAGGTATTGGGAATATATACATTTTTCTAATATTTTGGACAGAACAGGAAAGAACTGTTATGGGACAGAAATTGGAGAGGTCTGTGGCTGATTCTTCTTTATAAAGTGATATGATGTGTGATTTTTTCCAGATATACATAGTTTTTGGTAATTGATCTACTTATGAGTATTGAAACTGGGTACACCAGGATGTTAGCAGAGCTATCTGGAGGTATTCAGGTAGCACTTTGTCTGCAACTGGTGCAGTGGTTTTTAGTTTTTGGAGGTATATTTTGATAGTTGAGGTTGGTATGGCTGAAAGAAAAAGAGAAGGTTGTTGTGAATATTGTTAATAGGGATAGAGAAATGGGAAGGTGGATTAGATTCTAATAAAGAGAGTACAGTTTAAGTGAAAGAGGTGTTACATTGGGTGGCTATGGGGTCAGTGTTGTTGCTTATAGATGAAGATGGGGCTGTAGTTTGGGGTTCTGGTGATATTTGCTTTGGAGTGACAGAAAGTAGGTGGTTTTGTCTAGTTTAACATATTGCTTATAGAAATGTCTTAAGTTGTTTGAATATTTGCCAATTGTTTAATCTATGCCTTCCAGGTATTTAGCATGAGCTGTTTAGTTTTTTTATTGAACCATGGGGCAGGGTTGGTTTTGGTTCTTTTTATTCTAATGGGAGCTAGCTTGTTTAGTATGTGAAGGAATATGTTATTGAAGTAGGTGACAGCAAATTCTAATAGTAGGTTATAATGGGAGAAGTAGTTGATAAAGTAGAGTTTACTTAAAACAAGTAAGTAAACATACTTGTTTTAAGACTATAAGTTTAGAGGTATGATTAGACTGTCTTGTGACAAATGTGGTGAGATAGTCACTGATGGTGTCTGGGAGGCAGCCATTAGTGTTTATGTTTGACAGTGAGGTGGAAAGGATCCTGTCTAGTACTGTGTGCCTCTTACAATGTTTGTTGACTCTAGTGGGTGAGTTGATTACTTGGGTGAAACTGAATAGCTTATTAGAAGGGGTTGGGGAGTCAGAGCTAATAAGTCGATAATCTATATTCACATTCCTGAGAATAAAGGTTTCCTTTTTATATTAGTGGAGAATCAGTGAAGGATGTCTTCAATAATGTGAATTTTGCTGCTTCTGGGAGTATGTATGATGGTAATGGAAATAGTTTCGTACTTGTTCAGGTAGAAGGGGGTAATGGAAATAGTTTCGTACTTGTTCAGGTGGAAGGGGGTAATGGAAATAGTTTCGTACTTGTTCAGGTGGAAGGGGGTAATGGAAATAGTTTCGTACTTGTTCAGGTGGAAGGGGTAATGGAAATAGTTTCGTACTTGTTCAGGTGGAAGTGGTAATGGAAATAGTTTCGTACTTGTTCAGGTGGAAGGGGGTAATGGAAATAGTTTCGTACTTGTTCAGGTGGAAGGGGGTAATGGAAATAGTTTTGTACTTGTTCAGGTGGAAGGGGGTAATATATATTTTTGTGCTTGGAAATATGGGGTGACTTACTGGGTAACGTGATGTTCAGTGTGTTTTTAAAAAAAAGTACTGTTACCCCCTTCAGCTTGTTATCATTTCTTAATATACTGTAGCCTGGGGGAAGGAGTTTTTCATCTTTACAGGTTCGTTTTAGCCTTGTTTTAGTGGGTATTAGTTTGGGACATGTGCTGCAATGTATATGTGTAGGTTTGGAAGTCTGTTATAGATGCTTCTGAGGTTAATTGCATTAACAATAGGGTGTTTCTATATTTAGTTGGTTGTGTGTGCATGTGTGTGTGTGTGTGTGTGTGTGTGTGTGTGTGTGTGTTTGTTTTATGGTAAAATATCCTGAGTTTAATCCATTTTGGATGGTCTGATGGGATGTTCCTGTGTTTGGGTGGATGAGCCAGCAGTGGGGGAGTATAGACGAGAGGTGTAAGAAGTTATACCATTTTTATATTTATTTATTAGGTCATATTTTGATATATGGGGCTGATAGGTCCAACTGATGTAATATTTGAAGAGAATGTGCATAGATAAATCTGTCTGGCATCTGGAGCGTTTCTCCCCGGGCCTCCGCTGAAAACAGGCTCTGTGGAACCTAGTCGGACATTCCTGGTCAACAAATGTTAAATAAATAAAATAAATAAAAATAAAGGGTAGAGACTGTGTGAGTTTTTTATGGTTATTGTTTGTTTTGAAGGTATACTGAGTTGGTGATGACAGGGTGATGGAGAAAGGGAATATGATAGCATGTGACAAAGTTAAATATGCCTAGTATGAGTGTAAGTGTTGCATGGAGTAGCATATTGTATATAAGTTAGAGGGAATTTCAGATATCAAGGGTAGAAGAGATAAGCTATATTTATTTTGTAATATTCCCGTGGAGTGGGTAGAGGGATGTGAGAGTTGAGTTAGGTCATATTGTGATTTTTTTTTTGTAAGGTGAGGATTTTAAGCCAATTGTAAGTGTTGCTAAATCTGATTGTTGTGAGCACAGTCAGTAATTTGCTATGAGAGGTAGTGTCAAAGGACTTGGACATGCCCAGAAAGACAGATGAAACCATTTTCCCTTCATTACAATATTGGTTTATAGTATTAGTAAAACTAAGGCAGGCAGTGCTGCTACTATGGTAAGGTCTAAATCCATGCTGTGACTTCTTTAGTAGGTTATGAGTTGTGAGGCAGTGAAGAAGTTGGATGTGGACACGCTTTTCTAGGAGTCTGGGTAGAAGGGATACTATAGCGACTGGCCTATAGTTTGTAAGCTCTGTGGAATGTCCACCTTTGTGGAGGGGGATTATGTGAGAGATTTTCTAGATTGATGGGAAATGTTTTTCTGCAATAGAGTGGTTGATCAAGATTGATATTGGGTAAGAAATTCCTTTGGCAGCTATTTTTAGTAAATCTGTAGGCAAGCTGTCACCAGCTATTGTGGTTGGTTTTAGTTTCATAAGATGTTATTCTATGGTTTTGGTAGGATAGGGTGGAAAGAAAAGGAATCATTATTATTATTATTGTGAGGGATAGGAGATGGCTGTTGGGGGTGTTGCATGTTTTTTTTGATAGGACCAGAATTCTTTCGGTGAAGTCACGAACAAACCAAAAAGTGAAGCACTGAACTCGAACACCAAAAAAACGATGGTAGTGCCAGCCTTTGAAGAATGAAACCTTCTGTAAAACTTCGCAAACGTTTTTAATCAGTAAAACGCAAAATATTCACTTAAGAAGAACAGCGTAAAAGCAACAAAACGATCTGTGAAACGCTAACAGCGTTTTTCGTCCCACAGAATAGTAGAACTTCATCAGACAGCAACCAGTAATTTTACAAGTGGTACTTAAATAACTTCTTAACTAATTGTACAAGTGCAAACAATTAAAGTTGAATACATACTTTAATTTAAAGAAACCCTCTCTTTGAAAACCTGTTAAGTACATCCCATTGATGAAGTTCTACTATTCTGTGGGACGAAAAACACTGTTAGCGTTTCACAGATCGTTTTGTTGCTTTTACGCTGTTCTTATTAAGTGAATATTTTGTGTTTTACTGATTAAAAACGTTTGCGAAGTTTTACAGAAGGTTTCATTCTTCAAAGGCTGGCACTACCATCGTTTTTTTGGTGTACTTTCGGTGAAGTATTTGTTGAAGTTTTCTGCAATAGTCCCTGATGAGTTTGATATATTAGGTGGGGTAGTGGTGGCTTGTCCTGGCTGAAGGATGTGCTTGACTGCAGTCTAAAATCTTTGCAGGTTTTGTTGATGTTTACATTATAACTTTATGTAGTAGTTTTGTTTATCTAGTTTGATTTGTTGGTTGGCTCCGTTTCTAGCTTATTCTTAAGTTAGGTGGTATGGTTGTGTCCTGTTGGTCTGCCATAAGGCCCATGATTTATCTCTAAGCTTAAGTAGAATTTTTGTTTCATTGGTCAGCCATGGAGCATAGTTAGTTTTAACTCAGATTGTCCTGGGGGTGCCATACTATTAAGAATGTTGAGAAAAGTACTATTGAAATATTCAACAGCAGTGTCTAAGGGTAAAGGCTTAAGTGGAGACCAGTTACATCGTTTTAGGGTGTCTGTTAGCTCTTGGAAGTTGAAATATCTCTTATTGTGGATTTTGCGGTAGATAGTATGTTTCATATGGTTGCTATTTTGTCTTAGCAAGTAGGTAGGTAAAGATCCCTGAAGCTGTCGGGTAGATAACTGACATTATGATACTGAGTGGGTTTGTTTGTCAGGGTCCAGTCTAGGACAGACTATCTGTGTTGTGAGCTTTTATCAATTCTAGTGGGATTTTGGATAAGTTGAGTAAAACCAAACAGGTTGATATGATTGCTAGGATTTTGTGAGCTGAAGGTAGCATAGTCAGCATTGAAATTGTCCATAATTATAGTTTCATATCTAACATTACTGGAAATAGTTTGTAGGATCTGTTCGATGGTTAAGACATTTTTGCCTGTGGGTATGTAGATAGCTATTATTGCTATGCACTTGTTCGGGTTGACTTGTAGCTTAGCTGCCAGTAGTTCAGCATCATCTAGGATAGTTAAATTGAGACTGAGTCATTGAAGAGTGAGGTTATTTTTGTATAAAATGTATAGTCCGCTACCCCTTTTCACTCTTTTGTCTGACCCTAATATGTTATAATCAGGGGGTAACCTCATTATCAGAGATGTGTTGTTTTAGCTAAGTCTTGATTAGCATGGTTATATTTAGAGAGTAAAGGGTGAGGGAAGCATGAAGTTCATTTACTTTGTTAACAATGCTTCTGAGGTTAATGTTCAGTAGTGGTAAGTCAGATCTTTTGCGAGGTATGTTCAGGATATTCTGAGCTTGAGAGAAGATTGAAGAGAAGATATTTGGGGCAGGGTTGTGGTGAATGTCCCCACTTATAGTACATTTATTGGCTATGTTGATAATTTTGTGCAGATGACTAGTTATGCATATATGATACTTTATTGAGGATTTTTTTGTAGTTTGTTAGTATTACTCTATGGTTAAAATGGTCAGTGAGAGTGCTGTGAAATAAATTTGGTGATATTACTATGTGTATGATTTGGGTTCTGTATGTGGTGGTGTTTGTACTTTTGTAGTAATCATGGAGATAGGTAAGTTGTGTGTGATATGTTGTGATGTGAGCTGTGCATGAGATGAGAAGAAATAGTGTTGGATGTACTATTAGCATATTGTGTGTAGGGTTGTTTACACCAATAGGGATAGTAAATTATAGTTGGTAAAGGTTTTGTGGTAGAAAGCACCAGTGAGTATATTATGCTTGAGAGTTTACAGGTACTGTAGATAATTGAGGGGTGTATACTTCATGATGGTCAAATTGGTGAGTAGGAGGGATTAGATTATTGTTTGTGATAATTATGTGGGAGTGGTTGCTATTGGGAGTGTGTAGGCATGGCCAGTTGTGATGGGGAAGCATGTACCTATTGATGGGTTACTGTGTGTGAGAAGGAGTAGTTAGAAATAAGTTTAGGAGATGCAGGGGTGGTTGGGAATGGGGGAGGGTAAAGGAATGGAGTGAGTCAGAGTGCAGTCAGGGCAAAAAGAGCAGCCGGCTAGTGTGAGTTTCAGTGTGAGTGCTGAGAGCAAAAAACAATCAAGTATTAAATCAGTACAAGTTTGTAGGGCTATATATGAACCTAATCACAGTTTTGTTAAACTTTGTGATAAATTATGTTGTACAGTGATATTGAATTATTTATTTTGCTGTTAAAGAATCACTGTAATAAAGGAAGTTAGTGTCTTATACCTAAAGTGATTGGGAAGTTCTTATGCCTAGGATTGGGGCACACTATTGTTGAACTGGTTGTGGAGGGGGGAGCTGGGTCCCTGGTGATGTGCTCTCCAAAGCAAGTGTGAAAACTGAATTTAAAACTTTTATCTGGGCTTATTATCTGATACATACTTTGTTAGAGGAGAAGACCATTGCTCAGTATTGGCTTGCGTTTCTAGCTGCTAGTGGGTGCCCCCAAGTCTACTGTTGTGTGCTGTGGGAATGTATATTAGAACTAGGAAAGAGAAAAAATATAAGGTAAATATATAGAGTACTGAAAACAGTGATAAAATTACAAGTAAATATAAAGGAAGCTGTAAGAGAACAGATAAGCTGCAGCAGAAACTAGTATTGCAGTACATGTAATCTAAGCACAAATTGAGTTAAAAAGTGATTGGGAAGTTCTTATGCCTAGGGTTGGGGCACAGTATTGTTGAACTGGTTGTGGAGGGGGGAGCTGGGTCCCTGGTGATGTGCTCTCCAAAGCAAGTGTGAAAACTGAATTTAAAACTTTTATCTGGGCTTATTATCGGAGACATACTTTGTTAGAGGAGAAGACCATTGCTCAGTTTTGGCTTGCGTTTCTAGCTGCTAGTGGGTGCCCCCAAGTCTACTGTTGTGTGCTGTGGGAATGTATATTAGAACTAGGAAAGAGAAAAAATATAAGGTAAATATATAGAGTACTGAAAACAGTGATAAAATTACAAGTAAATATAAAGGAAGCTGTAAGAGAACAGATAAGCTGCAGCAGAAACTAGTATTGCAGTACATGTAATCTAAGCACAAATTGAGTTAAAAACACATAAACATAGCTAAGGTTTTTAATATTCAGTAATGAGCCCGCATACAGGTATCCTGTGACTACTACTAGTTATGCTTAGCTTAAATCCTGGCCATTTAAAACATTAAACAGACATGATTATAACAAAATATTTATCATTATAGCTAATAATATTCTGGCCTATATGAATTATAACACTAATTTCCACATGTAGTTAATAAAACATCTGTCCCATTGGAATTACAGTAAGATTTATGCTTATTCCATACTGCCTTATTAATTTTATATTTTCTTTATTAGTAACAATTATTTTGGGGGTAAGTGTTACCTATGGGGTGAGTGGACCAGCTGAATGTCTCCTTTGACACAGGCAGTGGTTCATTTCAATATCATTGCATGCTGGAACAGAAGAAAAATGAGAAACTGAAGTTAATACAAATCCTTGACTATTTATGTGTAATGTTGTTCATACATTCATATGTGTTTACTAGACTAATGACCACAAGGGCCTTTTTAAGCCTAGCCATGCATCTGAAATCTCTGTCAAGTTCTGATACCCTTGATAAGTGTAAGCTTGGGCCTGGGAGATGAACCATTTACAGGTTACCTGTTTGCATCAGAGAGATAGGTACCAAACGAGAGATAAATTTCCGGTTTCCCATCCAGTTGTCCAAGTTGCACTTGAATTGGACTAGGGAGGATCTCTGCTTCACATAGACGGGGAGCCTGTTCCATAGACGGGATAGTCTCTGGGATATATGCCTATCTCTCCAGCAGGTCCTATTTATATCACAGGCAAGGTTTAAGTCTTTAGAAAGAGTAATTCTGGTACTGTTTGTTTTGTGGATATGCAGGAGGTCCATCAGAGTGGGGTCTGACAATGCCCTGTATGCCAGGCATAGATCTCCCCCTCAAAGCCTGTAGGAGACAGAATACAGGGATAGGACCTTGAGGTGGTTTGCATAGGACATATTACTTGCCTTGTATTCTTTTAGTTAAGGAGCCTCTGTGGATGTTCCAGATGTTGGATATGCCTGGTTAGGTACATACCAAAGGGGGCATTGTACTCAATGATAGGTCTGATGAATGCCAAATACAGTGGAACAATGACTTCCTTGGACTTAGATGCCATACCTTTGTTTATAAGTTGTGAAACATCAAATGATTTATTCACCACTGTAGACACATGATGATCAAAAGCTAGATTATTATCTATGTGTGTCCCTAAGTCTCTGACTACTGGGTCAACTCTAAGGGGTGTGTTGTCGATATGATAGTTACTAGGGATGGATGACTTCCCAAAGGATACTATTTTGCATTTCTTGGCATTTAGTTTTAGTCCATTACTCTGACACCAGTTGTTTGTCTGTGTCAATCCCTCCTGAAGAACATTTGTGTCAGTGTGTGATTCCACGACAGCTCCTTATTTGCAATCATCTGCAAATGTCATCAGCCAGAGACCACTGACATTGATCTTGACTTCTGAGAAGTAAATGCCAAAAAGGAGCGGTCCAAGGACTGATCCCTGAGGGACTCCACTTGTGAATGGCATCTTTGTAGAGGTGGACTCCCCAATTCTAACTTCTTGGGTCCTGTATGTGAGCCAGTTGGCTATCCACCGGGTGACATACAGGTTTGTACCTAACCTCTTCAGTTTGTTAACAATGCCCGAGTGGGGTATTGTGTCAAATGCCTTGGCCAGGTCAAGGTAGGCAGTGTGAATGATTTTCCCCTCATCCATTGCTTTGGTGATCTTCTGAAAGAAGTCCACCAGGTTGAGTAGACATGATCTGCCCTTTATGAAACCAAACTGGGTTGGGTCCAGTGTCTGGAGGTTTACTATATCTCTATTGATCATCTCCATGATAATTATTTCCATGACTTTACATATAAGACTAGTGAGACTTATGGCTCTGTAGTTTTCAGGGTCTGTTGATGGCCCACCTTTGTGCAGTGGGATGACTGCTGCCTTTCTCCATTCATGAGGCACAAAGCCTGTTTGGAAGCTACAGTTAAATAGTAATTCTAGAGGCCCTGATAGGTCATGTTTCATTCTACAGTATTACATATTACACCTCCAGTGCAGTAGCGAAAATGTTGAATCAGATGAAGGGAATGGTCAAGCTACTTCCATCAGTTTTTTTTTTCAGGGAAAGTTTGGAGTAACATTCCTCTACCTGTGCTTGTACCAGTGCACTAAAGATACAAGGCTGCAATTCTAGCATTATCTTATGTATTTGTCCTAAACAGAGATTTGGTTCCTCAATATAAACTACCAGCACTATAGTCCAGCTATGTTTTCAGTGGAAATTTTAGGTGGGAAGCAATTTGGACCTTTGGACATAAACATGGACTGCAGCTATAATAATGCAATCTTTTTAAAACAGTTAATTGTCCCTTGCTAATATTTCTTTGTATATTTTGTTAGTGAAGTATTAATGTTACACAGGTTACATCAGTTCATACCATTAGGGTCTCTTAAATTCTCTTTTGTAATCCTAAAAATACTGTAACATAGATGTGATTTAGTACCTTTTATTGGGACAACATAGCTTTTCAGTTTCTCAAGCTTTCAAGACGGCATGAGCCTTTAATTTGGAATTAAATATCCTTTAGTACCTAGAAAGGAAAGTACATTTATTTCCAAATGGCTAAAAAAAAGATAAATGAAATTGTGTGTGTGTGTGTGTGTGTGTGTGTGTGTGTGTGTGTGTGTGTGTGTGTGTGTGTGTGTGTGTGTATGCGCCCATGTCTTTTCTCAACAAAGCATGAATCATCAAATCCTGAATGTACAAACTCAGACCCATTACAGCCTTTCATCCTCTGAAAGAATGGCAATAATGTATTTGAAATCCATACACTTCATCATCATAAAAGAAGCAGACAAAGGATGCACAATGATTATCCTGAACTGTTAAGTCTGCATCACAGAAACTTATAGGTAGTTTTCTGATTATGTTTAGCACAGAAAGGCAATGGTAGATCCAACTGAAAAGTACACAAAACAGCTAAGGAACTTTATTGCACACATCCCAGATTACATCCAGAGCAAACTGAGTTCATTCCATATTAGCCTAAATCAGGAGTTTTCTACATGCTTCCTAAAATCATAAGCCAGGTAACCCAGGAAGACCAATAATATGAGGTAAAGGAACCCTGGCAGAATGGATTTCTGGGTTTGTGGAGAACATTCTGAAACTACTAGTCAAAGAGAAGAACAGCTATATTTAAGGTACCAGTCGTTTCTGTTTCATTGTCTCAGGCTATCGTGACCTACCACCTAACTTTGTTGTTTTAGCCACGATGGATGTTACTTCACTCTATACAAACATCAAACATGACAGTGGCATTGCTGTTTGACTTAAGTACTTACAACAGAAAACAGATCATTACAACATTACTCCAAGATACAGTAAAACATGGTTAAAAATGTATTCTGACACGTAACTTAACCTTAATGGAAAATGTTATGTTCAGACTATGAGCACTGCAAGAGGGCACAGGAACAGCTACGCAATATGCAAACCTCTTCTTGGCAAACCTAGAAGAGGAATTTCTACAACACTACACATACACACACACACACACACACACACACACACACACACACACACACACACACATACACACACACACTATTCACATATTTTTGTTATATGGGCAAATTATTAATAATCTGTACACATAGCATTGACTCCTTGACAGAATTGTACCATGGACATAACAGAATGCACCCATCTACTAAATTCAGCTTGCGCTACTCTACTTCAAGATACCAAAGTTACTATGTATGATGGGATAGTACAGACATACATCTACAGGGAACCAACTAACAGCCAGACAGAAAGACAGATGTATCTGCATAAAAGCAGTAATTATCCTAACCGCACAAAGGAATTATTTATTTACAGTAAAACACTTTGATATCATAGTACTCTAGTGAGGCAGAAAGAGACACACGGTTGTCACAACTGAAAGAAGCTATGCTTGCTCAAGGTTACTTTTCAGGAGGGTTGACAGGACAGTAGAGAAAGCAATACTGCTACCACATAAAAACTTGCTCCAATATAAAGAGAGGAACTCCTGTGACTATGATCCACTATTTATCACCCAGAACTAAAAAAATAAAATAAAATAAATTCTACCAAATCATAGAGGATCTCCAGCCAATGTTCAGTGAGGATTACAAGTTCAGAGACATTTTTCAAGCTATCCCACTGCTGTTGTTTAAACAATCACCAGCTCTAAAAAATCTTGTGAAAAGTGCACTTATACCAGAACAGAACATAGTCCAAAATGGCACATTAAATGCAACCATCCACAGTGCAAAACATATCAAAAAGTTTGTTTCACTTATCAACATATCAAGTTTCACAGAACAGAACTTCCAAAGTACAGGGTCCATTTACATTCACTTCTAAAACGTGGTTTACCTAATCAAATGCAGAGAATGTCTAGGTTGTATAGGAGAGACAGGCCAGCCTCTCAGATCTAGGTTGAATCCCTATATTCACACAGTTACAAATAAAGTGACTGACAGGCTGGTGTCAGTGCACATTTCACAGTGTAATAATCATTCTGTATCAGATGTAACTGTTATGGTTCTTCAGATATTTCCATACACCTTTGGAAAGAAGAACAGTGGAGGGCAAGCATGTTCAGTACAGCAAACAGTGGTTTGATCATGGATATTGGTGTTTGATCCTAGTTATTGATGCCATGTGACATTATTGTGGTGTCATGTGACATTATTGCACTTTTGCCTCTGAGTGGACACCAAATAAAGGTGTACTGAAGAGTAGCAAATGTTTGTTTTTCTGGTAATGCATTATGTTATGAAGAACTTGTCCTGAATCCAAATTGTTTATTATATCAGAACATTAACAGTAAATCATCATCTTCTTTCAGCTGTTCCCGTTAGGGGTCGCCACAGTGGATCATCTGTTTCCATTTCTTCCTGTCCTCTGCATCTTGGTCTGTCACACCATCAGCCCCTCAAAGTGCTCTTTCCATCTGCTCAACACACTCTCCTCGCTTGTAAGTATGTTTTCCTCATTATCCTTTATCACCTTTACCTGCTGCACATCTTTCCTAGCTCAGTCCCTCTGTCTAGCCAATTGGTATAGGTCCTTTTCTCCCTCCATAGTGTCCAACCTTTCATGCAACTCTTCAAATGCCTTATCCTTAGCCTTCACCACCCCTCTCTTTGCCATGCACCTCATCTCCTTATACTCCTGTCTACTTTCTTCATCTCTCTGACAATCCCACTTCTTTGCCAACCTCTTTCTCTGTATACTCTCCTGTACTTCCTTATTCCACCACCATGTCTCCTTGTCATCTTTCCTCTGTCCAGATGTCATATCAAGCACCTTTCTAGCTGTCTCCCTTACTAACTCTGCTGTAGTTACCCAGCTATTCAGTAACTCTTCACTGCCACCCAGTGCCTGTCTTAACTCTTCCCTGAACTCCACTTCATAATTACCCTTTTTCAATTTCCACCATTTGATCCTTGGTGCTGCCCTCGCACTCCTCCTCCTCTTCTTGATCACCAACGTCATCTTACAAACCACCATCCTATGCTGCCTATCTACACTTTCCACGGTCACCACTTTACAGTCTCCAGTCTCCTTCAAACTGGCCCTCCTACATAAGATATAATCCACCTGTGTGCATCTTCCTCCACTCTTGTATGTCACCCTATGATCCTCCCTCTTGTTAAAATACGTATTCAACACAGCCATGCCCATCCTTTTCACAAACTCCACTACCACCTGACCTTCTGCATTCCTTTGTTTAACACTATATCTACCCATCACTTCCTCATCCCCTCTGTTCCCTTCACCAACATGCCCATTGAAATCTGCTCCAATCACCACTCTCTCACCCTTGGGTACAGTCATCACAATTTCATCCAACTCACTCCAAAATTTTTCTTTCTCGTCCATCGCATCCCCAACTTGTGGAGCATATGCACTAACAACATTCATCATTACACCATCAATTTACAGCTTCATAAACATCACTCTATCCGACACTCTTTTCACCTCCAAAACACTCTTAGCATACTGTTCCTTCAGGATTACTTCTACGCCATTTCTTCTCCCACCCACACCATGATAAAACAATTTGAACCCACCTCCGATACATCTAGCCTTACTTCCCTTCCAGCTGGTCTCACACACACACACACACACACACACACACACACACACACACACACACACACACACACACACACACACACACACACACACACAAAAACTGTCCCAGGAATAAGGCCCTGTTCCCATGATTAATTGTTTTACAATTCAGACATGTGAGCTGTAAATTAGTAAGACATCATTATCGTCTGATCTGCATGTCTTAGAATCGGAGCTAACTACCATGAAGTGCAGATCAGTGCTGATATGCAGTTCACAGTATTTAACTGCTACAGCTGCATCATGTAGCCCCCCCCCCCGATCCTTGTACTATTACACGGCTATTATGGTACAGTAGGATTCTGTCCTGGTGGCTAGTGGTCCCTCAGCCAATGTTGTAGCTAATTCTCATTAGTCTAGGGGAATGTGAGAGAATAGCAGGAACCTAACCCCCCCCCCCAATCACACACACACACACTCACACACACACACACATGTGCATGCACATATACTCTGCCCCTACCCACCCAATCTCCTGTGTCTGTTTCTAATGTTTAAAGTCATTGGAAACATCTGATCTGCACATTTTTTTTCACTTTGGTATTTTTCAAATGTCCTTTTTTTATCCATTTATAAATAAATGATGTACTTCCTTTTCTAGGCACAAATGGATATTTAAGCACTGTATCTAACATCAGTAACTAATAACTCATGATGAAGGGCTTAGGCCAGCTAGAAAGACCAAGTAATTATAAAACCTATGTTTGTCCAACAAAAGGTACTACATCACATCTGTGTGATAGTCTGTTTGTGTTTTCCACTAGTGAACCAACAGGGCATTTCTTAATTTTTTTCTTCTCCCATAATCCCATGTTCCATGTTTTCCCTTTAACATTTTGAAGAAGCTTTGTAACTTTAATTTCTTCATTCACTACAGGTTCCATGCCCTGTATTTTCTTTTTTCTTCCAGTGTGCACTATAAAATTCTGATCACCTGAGTTTCAACCAATAGCCAGATAAGCTATGAACCCTTTCTTCTTCTTTAAAAGGCATTTACCCATGTGCAATGAAAGTTAATACCATTTAAATTTGAGAAGTGCCAATACATCTTTTATTAAGCAAGGTCCTTAACTTATTTGCTGGAAAGCCTGTGTGCTGACATGCTATACTGAATTTTGTTGTTTACCTACTCTATCTTCCAAACATAGACGAGGGAGGTTTCTACATAAAAAGGATGCATGCAGATATATCATCATCTTAATGGCTTTAATTATGGCCTGAAAGGGAAGTTTTAGTGGTTTCCATTCTTACAGTTTTCTTTTACAAGAGACAAAAAAAGTTTGTTTTATTTTATTAATATTTTCTCCATCTGAGACAGTTTAAGGAATAGATTCTTGAGAACCTTTAAGAATCTTAAGGTGAAATATTGTGATCCATTTAGCACTGATTTTTCTGGCTTGTTTGAGGGAAACATATATGATATTTAATAATTTAGCTGTAGTCCCAAAAGTTAAGGAAAGCCTCATAAGACTCGATTAACTTATTTTAGGTGTCATTGAGTATGAAATAACCAGATCATAGTCATCTCCAAACCAGCTCACCACCAATGGTCCTTGGTGGTTTATCTGTATTCCAATATAATAGAGAGGTTTCTGACAGAGGCCTCAATAGCTCTTACCCCTAAAACCAAATAATAAGGGCAACAAGAAACATCCTTGCCCCATTCAGACTCAGTAGCAAGGAGATCACCCCTTCATAATGAGATTCATAGGCAGTTACAAGGCATGCAGTCCAGTAGATAATTTAGGAACCTAGCCCAAATTTTCAATTTTTCCTAAAACACTGTCTGATTAAATGACATGCTCAAGGTCACCCAGCAGGTAAATGAAGGCTGAACCACAAAAACTCGCTTGTTAACAAATCATATCCTTAATCTTCTGTGTTAACTGCCAAAACTTGCATTGTTTTATAAAATCACCTTTGACTCCAGACTTCTTGAGTAAATCCCAATATATATATATATATATATATATATATATATATATATATATATATACATATATATATATAGATATAGATATATATGGCCATTTTAAGGAACTAGAAGCTTTGGATAGTATATAAGCATTGCAGCAACAAGTGTTTTGATCTCTTGCACTTACCGGCATATATGAGTGACAGATGAGCTCCTCCCTGCCTTCTGTTGAAGAAACCATACTGAGTGGGGTAAATGAATGTTGACAGATATTTTTAAAATTTGGATGCTAAAATATTAGCCAAAATTTTATTGTCCATTGGTAGTAGGGAAAACGTCTCAGGAAGTTTAGAAGATTTCCACTCTTTGACAATATATATATATATATATATATATATATATATATATATATATATATATATATATACACACACATGGGGTATTCAAGCTTAAAGAGACAGGATTCTGCTACATTCAGCTGAATGATGCACCTATAATAGAAAGGGTCAATTGATTGTAGTGCACTGATGGTTGCCGACAGTAGGTTTAGAAAAAAAAAAAAACCAAGAACTCCATAAATAAAAAAGTGTCAGTTGCTAGCTTGAGCACCCAAACTTGTATCACAGTTTCTCAAGCATAAAGTTGAATTAGGATTTACTTGTGTACCATTGCTCTAATCACAGTGGGGTAAGATTTTAATACTTGCATGATAGCAAGTTTTGGTTTGCCTGAGGTAGGTGCACCTTGCAGAAAGAGTAAGACAATATTAAACTGCCAGTCAAGAAACATTTTCCCCAACATGTAGTAATTTCAGAGTTAGAATAATAAAGCAAGGGGTTGGGAGGGGTGAAGTCTCCCATATGTGGGCTGGGGAGGGGTATTCAGCTGTTTTTTTTTCTTTGCGTCACATTTTTTACTAAATCATAAGCAAAAGAGCATGTGTAACGAGAACTTCTATACTTGAGTTGTGATCATTTATAACTTCTTATGACTGACGTACAGGGATGTAAGGTCAGGGAGTCCAAACAGACATAGGGGATTTTCCCCAATATTACTACTGTGTTGTGCAGCAATGATAAATAGACTTATTCATTCACTGCACATTTATTTATTTATTTATTTACAGTTTGTTTACCTTTTCAGTTTTGACTTGGGTACCAAAATACAACAGAGAGCAAGATACACACATATATGTATGAGTCGTTTTTGAATATAAAAATAATCAGCAAACACAGGTACAATTTCAGAGGGATCAATACAAAAAAAAAAACATGAACACACACGTACAGTGGGAAAATAACTGAAGGCTGTGTGAATCAAACTCAGGATGCCTAGGTAATACTATAAGACACATATAGAGTAAAATTGACAACTATAACTTGTAACAGGTAATTATAGTTTCTGACGTATAGTACACAGATGAGACTATATACTATGGGACAAGTGTTGTGATCTTCCATAAGTAGCAATGATATTTAAGTGAATAGGAGAAGATGACTTAAGGATACTGAAACTCCCTGGTCCCAGGGAAGTAATGATTTCTTAATCTCACTTATCGGTCCTAAAGAAGTGATCACGTAGTGAATCTGACATTCTCAGTATATGAGGGGAGGTGGGCACTATACATCACATGACATCACAATGCTTCTGTTGAGGAGTAATTACACCCTCCTCTTCCCCCACAGGGTGACTAATAGGAGATGGATTCAATTGATGAAGACAGAAACATCCAACTAAAAAAATAAAAAACCTTATCAGAATATTATGTATACGTGTCAAGTTGCTGAATGTAGTTTCAATGAACTCAAAAAACTGAAAACAGTTAATGGAAACCACCTTTAGTGAACATTAAAATAGTTTTTGCAAGGGGCAAGCCCCCCAGATCCCCAGCCTTATATGTATACCAACTCCGAGTTCGCACAACAGTGGAGAAAAAAGTAATTCTGACTGTCGGTGAAAGTAGCTTCGATTTTTTTTCCTTTCACCAAGACTACCTTCTTTGACCTGACGTGCACTTGAATACCAGTAGGTGTTAATTATTTACTTAGGCCTCTATGGCAATAATTTGTGCTGTGAACATATGCAGTATCAAATAATCCAGCAGTGAACAGCAGCATTTTGTTGATAAATAAACGTGATTACGTCAGAACCAATGGAGGCCCTAGTGCTGTAGCTTGTATGCTTAACATCTGTAATATATGAACTAAAACTGTGCATGCCCTAACTTGAATTGTCAATATATTGGATATATAAGAACAATCACCACATTGGTGTTTTGTCTGACCTCTCAACATCGATTTGTTTTAGTTATTGTTTAAATATATTACTGCAGTTCAGTAACAGGTTTCTGTAAATCTTAATATTCACATTACAGGAAGCTGTTAATACATTTCCCAACAGGCATATCTTATCTACAAATAATTTTCACTATATTACAAGAACACATAGCACTTAGAAAAGCAGCTGCTGTATTTTGTACAAACTATATTAAAATATAATGCTTTATGTTAAAATTTAATTTATTTATTATTTATTTGATATTTGCTAACCGGGTTGGTCCAGCTGAGTGAAAAGGCCCATTTTCAGTGGAGACCCGAGGAGAAAAGCGCCAAAGATCATACATAAATCACATGACATTGAAATTACAAAAGTGCTTACAATTGTTACGGTAATTAGAAAACATGGAATAAAAAATAGTTAACTGTGATGTTGTAAGGACATTTAGAACAACGAAGAAGTAAATAAAGTGTTACAATATTTTGAAGTCGCGACAAGCAAAAAACAAAAAATTTGTGATAAGCTGAAAATTTACATATTTGCAGTGATCAACCTTGAGATGAACAAGAAGAGCTCCTATGTAAGTTTTGGAAATAGATGGGGAAAGAGATAATACATGTTAAATAAGAACAGCAGAAAGAGTGTTGGAAGAAAAGATAGAGACGAGGGGAAGTGAGAGGAGATTGAGTAGGAGCGATGTAAGGTTTATGTGGGGTCATGACAAGGGAAGATCCAAGTGTTGGCTAGATGTTTCTTAAGTTCTTTTTTTGAAAGTGTTGTGGTGTGTAATCTTTCCTATGATGGGAGGGAGTTTGTTTCAATGTTGGGATACTGAGTAGTTGTATAATAGTTTTCCAGAAGCTCTATTTGGTTTATATATTTGAAGAAGGTGTTGGTCGGTACTACGGAGTGGGCGTGGTGGGATATAAGAAGATATAAGACTGGCTAGAGGGGAGCATTAGTAGGGTTGTTGAGTAAGTAGTGAGTCATGTTAAGTTGGGAAAGTAAAAGTTGTTGGGGGAATTCAAGCCACAGTAGGTCTTTAGAGCCAGACAATGGTGTGTGTTGTGAGGTAGGTTTGCAGCAAATCTGGCGATTTTATTGTAGGTTTGATCAAGCTTGATAGTTAAGGAGGACTGAAGGTTGGTAAGGGTTGGAGCAGCATAAAGTAGACTCAGAAGTAAATAGGCCTGAGTCAGGGATGCCCTAGATTCCTTTGTGAGGTATTTGCTATTTCTATAGAGGAGACCGATTTTTTTTATTTTTTTTAATTGACTGTTGGACATGGACGTCAAATTTTAATTCATTGTCAATTATCATACTGTGTAACTTAGTGTGAGGTTCTATATTTATGATTGTATTATTTAAGGAGGATATGGAGAATGTGGGTTTGAGGTGAGAGAGATTTTTGAAGAAAGAGTAAGAGTTTAGTTTTTTTGGAGTTAAAAATCAGCTGGTTTTCAGTAAGCCATGTTTCAACAAATTTAAAGGAGTCTTGGGTAAGAGCGAGAAGTTGTGAGATGCTATCAGAGTAGGAGATCAGAGATTAATTGTTTGCGTATTGAATAAGAGAAGAGTGTCTGTACGAGGTATAGAGGTCATTGGTGAAAATATTGAAGAGCAGGGGTCCCAGGATTGAGCCCTGTGGAACACCGGTATAGATAGGGAGGAAGGGGGAGCAGGAGGAATGCCATCTATCTGATTGCCTTCGATTAGCGAGATAACTAGAGAACCATTCACAGGTGGAGTTTGAGAGATTAAGGTTGGCTAGCTTGGTTAGTAATTTAGGGTGGGATACTGTATCAAAGGCTTTTGAAAGGTCTAAGAAGAGTCATGAAACACGTTTATTATTGTCTCGAGTATCAGCTATATTGTTAATGAAAAATAAAAGATAAATAAAATATTATGGTAAAGATTTAGCCCATTATATTAATCCATCACAGGCGTGGATGTAATGTTTCACAGAGCTGTGTCACTTTGATTAGTGAAAACTGACAGGAATGTTCAACAGTCACAAGTACTACAGTGTCTTTTTCTTTTCCTGCCTATCCTTTACTAAAGCGATGGCAACAAATATGTTAAGATGTGTGTGGTTAAGAATTATACATCAAGTATGCATGCAAGAGTTGAGTAGAGTTCCTGGAGACAGAGATTGTGCAAAAATCTGCCTAAACATTAAATATATCATGTTGTTGAATGATCAGTACTAGTCCATAGTGATGTGGTATAAAGACAAAAAGGGGGGAGGTACATAAATTGTTCAGCGAGCCACCTACCAACACATATCATCTCAGCTCTAGTTACTACATAGAAAGCAGTGCTAGTAATCATTTCGTGACTTTTTGCAACTCTTTTAGTCCATTTGCAACTGTTTCTGCCATTTTCAGGAGTTTGACATTTCTGGATGGATCGTTAATGCTGTTGAATCTCTTTAATAACAGAGACCTGTTAGAAAGCCAGTTCACCTATAACATCTTCATTGTCTTCATCCAAATTTTGCAGAGGTTCAAAACAAATTTAAATGGGTACTGATGACCAGAACAGCTTTGTTTTCACTGTGAATGTCTTTGGAGATGGTAACATTTCTATTATCAAAACTAGACAGCCTTTAATAGGTTCATAGGTTCATAGGTTTATACTAGACTATCTGCCCTAGGGCATTTATAAGCCTAGCCAGAGTGTGTTTGGCTTTTGCCACCCATTTTAAATTAATTTTGCTATGCCTTTTTTTGAGGTTAATATACTGTGCCTCTGTCTAACAGTGACACAGAAGTGATAGCTGGGGTAAACCTACGATCTCCCATCCACTCATCAAGATTCCTCTTGAAGAGAGTCAATGTGGGACTCTGCCTAACCTGGACTGGGATTTTATTCCAGAGTGAAGGGAGCCTCTGGGTTATGAATCTGTCCCTCCAGCATGTCCTATTTATTTTAGTGCTGAGGTTCAAGTCTCTCGAGCGCGTAGCTCGATGGGATTTGGATTTTCTGAGGTGCAGCATGTCCATTAATTCCGGGTTGGACACGGCTTTATACGTGAGGCACAGATCGCCTCTGAGCAGGTGGTATGCCACTGAGTAGAGCTGGAGTTTCTTTAACCGGGCAGCATATGGCATCTGTTTGAGCCCTTTGATCCTCTTGGTGAGGTACTTTTGGGGTCTTTCCAGTTGCTGCAGGTGTCTGGTAAGGCACATCCCAAAAGGGGCACTGTACTCAATTATGGGCCTGATGAGGGATGAGTAAAGAGGCACGATGACCTCCCCTGATCTAGATGTGAATCCCTTCATGATTAGGTGGGCTATATAAAATGTTTTTCTAACCACTTTGGCCACGTGGTTGTCAAATGAGAGATTGCTATCAACTTGGGTCCCCAAGTCCCTAATGACTTCTTCTGTACTTAATGGATTACCACCTATGTGGTAATTTGTGGGCATTTTGTTTTTGCCAAAGGGGATGACTATACACTTTTTGGCGTTTAACTTGAGGCCATGGCTCTGGCACCAGTTGTCTGTTTCTATGAGGCCCTTTTGGAGGATGCTTGTGTCGGCTGGAGAGTTGATTATGGCGCCCAGTTTGCAGTCATCTGCGAACTTGATCAGCCACAGTCCTTCCGTGATGGCCTGTACCGCCGAGAAATATATACCGAACAAGAGAGGTCCCAGGACTGAGCCTTGTGGGATGCCACTTGTAACTGGTTTGGAGTCTGACATGGCTTCAGCAATTCTAACCATGTGGGTTCTGTCCTTGAGCCAGTTTGCAACCCGTCTAGTGACATAGGGGTTTATATTTAAGCTGGTGAGCTTATCTATAATGCCCGAGAGGGGTATTGTATTGAAGGCTTTTGCGAGGTCCAGGTAGGCTGTGTGGACCACCTTCCCCTCGTCAATGGCCTTGGTGACTATTTCAAAGAAATCGACTAGGTTTAAGAGGCAGGATCTGCCCTTAACTAAGCCAAACTGGGTAGGATCCAGTGTCTGTAGGTCCTCAATATCTTTAATTATGAGGTCCATAATGATCCTTTCCATAGCTTTGCAGACCAAGCTAGTCAGGCTTATGGGGCAATAGTTTCCAGGATCCGTTGAGGCACCACCTTTGTGGAGAGGGACCACTGTTGCTGTACGCCACTCTTTGTGTACATATCCTGTAGTAAGGCTAAGATTGAACAATAGTTTTATGTTTGGGTTTAGCTCTTCTTGGAGTTCATGTAGGACGCAGCCCGGGACACCATCTGGTCCCATTGATGCTGTGTTTTTTGCTTTGGAGAGGGCCGCTCTTACCTGAGCATCTGAGATGTCAGGGGGGCAGCACTCTGTTGGGATAGATATTTTCCCTTTTGGTGGGGAGGGGGGGAGAAGTTTGCACTGAACCTGTCAGCTAGGATGTTGGCAATGTCTGTGGGCTCAGTGTATTTTTTGTAATTTTGGACTAATTCTGAGCATATCTGGGAATTCCCACCCAGGTGCCTAACATAACTAAAGAAAGCCTTGTGATTATCCTTAGTGTCCTGTGCAATATTTCTCTCGAAGCTGGCCTTAGACGATTTTATGAGTGCCCGTAGTTTTTTGCTAATACTGATCAGAGATGCCTTCCCTTTTTGGGATTTTGCTCTATCATGTAGTAGCTTCCTCCTTCTATTGTATAGTTTGTTTATGGCTGGGGTCCACCAGACAGGACGCCTGCCTTTGGAGGATTGGGTCTTGGTTTTATTTGGGATTGCATGATCCATGCATTCTTGAAGGTGTTCATAGAATGCGTTTATAAAGGATTCTGCAGTCTGGGCCGTATTTTCCACAGGCCCGGGGGCTTTGAAGGATTTCGCCTCAGTTTTGAGGCGTGTGAAATTTGCTTTAGAGAAGTTTTTCACTGTGGTTTTCTGGGCAGGGGGTGGGGTCGGGATGTGAATATCCAGTGAGATTAGTTTATGGTCTGATCTTACCAGTGAGGGATACACTTCTGGTCTGGAGCATAGTGTCCTCATGTTGGTGATGATCAGGTCCAGTATGATTTCCCCTCTTGTGGGAGTGGTAACAAGTTGTTCCATAGCATTTGAGTTTATAAATTCTAGGAACCTTTGGGCTAGGGTGTTGGAGCTAGAGTAATGCTCCCAGTCTATGTTTGGGTAGTTGAAGTCACCCAATATAATGGTGTTTGGCGAGACCTTCATATTTTCCAGTATTCTCAGGAAGGCCGAGTGGGGTTCCTGTGTTTGGGAGGGTGGTCTGTAGCAGGCTATAAACTGGAAGGCAGTTTTACCCACAGTTAGTTGCACATGGATAGTCTCTGATGCTTCGTGCTGTGCCACCAACCTGGAGGTGTGGGTATCTTTGACGAATATTTTTAATTCCCCTCCTTTTGTGGTTTGGTCCAAGTTTTGGGGCCGAAAAGCATGGTATAAGGTATAACCTGGTAGTGCTGGGGTGCTCTCAGGAGCCTTGAACCAGGTTTCTGTTACTGCACAGATATCGATGTTCTCCATGCTAAGGAGAGTTTCGAGTGCATGCATCTTGAGGTTTAGACTTCTGGCGTTGAGTAGCATTACTCTTAGTTTCTTATCCCTTGTGATACCTATGGAGGTGGGTTTGTCTTTTGAGCCTTGCCTAAAAAAGGCACTATGGTGGTAGCAAGAGCCTTTGCCAATATCCAAAAGCCCAGGGTGACAGGTGCAAGCCGTCCCTAGCGAAGCATCGTGGCTTGTCGAGCATGTCATCCCAGGCTGACAGGCATTGGATCCCCTTTGAATGACACCAACACTTAAGCCAATTGTTGAAATTGATCATCTTGTCTTCATATTGTGGCATCATTCTTGGTGAGGGTAAGATACTACTCAAGGTCAGGGTCATACCGGCCTGGGCTACATGCTCAGAGAGCTCCTCTATGTCTCTTTTCATGTAGTCCAGGGAGGTACATCTCAGGTCATTCACACCAGCATGGACAATGACTGAGTCATATTTGTACTTGCTTTGGAGTGACCTGAGTGCTTGTGTTATGTGGCAGATCCTAGCGCCTGACAGGCAGCTCACCGTGACCTTCTCCTTGTTCAGCCTGGTGAGCGGGACGTCAGTGTGCCTGACAATAGAGTCACCTATTACAAGTGTATCAGGTGTGTTGTTTAGCCTTAAGGGCTGTGACTGTTTGGCACGTGTTTTGTTTTGGGGTAGCGGTTGCTTGGGTGTCTGCTTTGGAGGTTTCTGCTGCTTAGGCAGATTTTTATTTAGAGCCTCCGAGTATGTTTTTGTGTGTTTATGTGTTTGGTTTGCTGTTGTGGTAGGTCTATGTGAGACTGGAATTGTAGTGAGTGTGGTTTCCTTCTCCTGACAGGTTTCACCAGTACTGAGTTGAGAGAGCTTAGCCTCCAGTTTGGCTATATGGTTGCATCTCTCACATGTGTTGGAATTTGTTGGGAGGAGGAGAGGGTTGTCTGTGTACATGAGGCAGTTGTAACATTGCCTCAAGATTCCCAGATTCACCAGCTGGACCGGAGAGGAGATTGACAACTGACCTTTGGACATGCTAGAATAGTATTGGGAATTCCTTTATAATTGAAAAGAAAGGGCCAATGGGGAACAAGGTACTCAAGGGGAGTTTGTGAGGGTGTAGTGCTTTTAATTTTTTAGTGCTGACTTATATAATTGCTTTAGTGAGCAAGTGCCAGGTAACTTAAATGCAATGTGTTACAGGTAACTTAAATGCAAAAACGACAAACAGTAACTTTCTTTCAAGTGAAACAAGGAAATAAGTACAGTAAGCAATGCAGATATCACTAGGGATCCACAGAAGTGCTAAAAGGCTGTGTTTTAGGTGGAATTAGCGTTTCAGGGAAATAAACAAACAACAAGCATACAAACAAAGCTAGATTCAGAAGGCCTGGATCTAGTCTATGCTATAGTCTATGATTTAGTCCTTTTAAGGATTAGGAATCTAGAAAGTGTAAGTGGAGCTGATCTTTTTCTCCTCTCAGTATCTGTGCTGCAGTCCATACCACCGCTTACCAGCTATGGTGTGAGAGTCATTTGGGAGATTTTTAGTTCAAGTGGCATTTCTTGAATAAATGCTTCTGCCATGGGAAAGTATAAAACAGACTAGTCTGTCACTGTTTGTGATGGGTCATTGGGGAAAAAAGGTGTGGGAAGTCTCATGCAGCTTCTCTGCAGCAGTTATAAATGTTCTGTATTTCTAAAAGTCTGGAGATTTTCTTCCTCAGCCTCCACTAATAATGGGCTTCTACCCAGTTACACTTTCCCAGTAATCAAATGTCAATAAATAAATAAATAAAATGAAAGGGCAAACTGTAATAGCCATAGGCTATTCTAGTCCCCATTCTCCTGCCATGGTGACTGGTAGCCTCAGTGTTGTCGCCTTCCACAAAATAGAATCTTGATCCCAAAAGACCTGGAACTTGAAATAATGTTAAACTTTATTATTAAAATCCTAGCCATTGCTCAGTGAGCCTTTTTGATTGCTAGTGGTGAAGGGAGATAGAAAAGATTCAGCATGTCATGTTGTAAAAGCTGAATATGTTCCATCCTGGCCCCCTGACAAGCTCACAAACTACAGATTACTATGATAATAATGGTTTTCCATGTTACTTGAGTTTACTTTCAATCTGGTGAACTCAGATTTGTCGGACCTGTATATTTGAGTAGTAAAATGTGTTATGGTGGAGTGGAATATAAGCATATTGCTCAATTGGGCTGCCATCTCATTTTTTAATTTTGGACAGCATGTTGTCTTGCTTCTTGCAGTTCCCATTTGGAGACTCTAATTCTTGCTGAATGCATTGTGTCATCTCGTTAAATGAACCAGGTGAATCCTGAATGTTTTCATCCTCCCGCATCATCTTACTCATGTAGACTAATCTAATCCTAACTCTAACCCTACACATTACTAAAAACCCTTTCCCTAAAAATACCAGTACACAAGACAAAAGACACAGAACACATACACAGCACAAGGTATGCACGACATTTTCTCTATCCCCTTGCCTAACCCTTACTCTAACCTTAACCTCTTTGGACCTCTTCAAAAGGAACCTTGACGACTGGATGGGAGAAAGGAAATTCACCCCAGGGATCACGTCAGTCGCCCTGCTAGACAGGGGTCCAGGAAAGTAAATAATGTGGGAAGAAATAGCCAGGGAATTGTTATGGCTAGGCTTGTATAGGCCCTAGGGCTGATAGCTTAGTACCAACCTATGAACCTATGAACCAACCTATGAACCTTAACCCACAAACACTGACATATTCACAACTGCTATAACACAGCATTGCACAGCTTAAGAATCAATATTTTTTCATTGAAGGATTAATTTTCATGCACAGTCCTGTTTACCTACACTATATAAAAATAAATTCAGCCAAATATCATTTCCACAAACGAGCATTCACTCATTTGTGCATTCTCTCTTTTTTATACCCGCAACATCTTTTCTACCAAATGTGTATTCTACCTCTTCATATAGATAGTTACACATACGTATGTGAATAGTTTTAGAGTAGTCAATCAGACAGCTAGTCTTTGGGAACTGTATTTATCTTGTTTTTATAAAAAAACTATTTAGTTGAAAGGATTGCACTAAATACTTGGAATTCCAAGTAGAAATTTAAGGACAACATGTCTGAACATAAAGTCACACTTTAGTTGTCTTTTTGTTTTGGCCTCTTTGTTTTATGAGCTTTGTTATCTGTTGAGTAGCCAGTAGTTTCCCGGTAGACAAGAAACATACGTTCATAGGTTCATAGGTAGGTACTAGTCTATCGGCCCAAGGGCCTAAGTAAGCCTAGCCAACAAGGTTCCCCGGCTTAAGCCATGCAAGAAAGTTATTTTCCTGTGCCACTGTCGAGCAGATCCACAGAAGTCATCCCCAGGGTGTATTTCCTATTTCCCATCCTCTCATCAAGATTTTTTCTTGAAGAGTGCTAATGAAGAGCTTTGCTTGACATAGATGAGTAGCCTGTTCCAGAGTATGGGAAGTCTCTGGGACAGGAATCTATCCCTCCAGCATGTCTTTTTGTTTTGGCTTCTTTGTTTTATGAGCTTTGTTATCTGTTGAGTGGCCAGTCGTTTCCCGGTAAACCAGAAACAAAGATGCACTGGTCTAGGGTCCACTGATAGGTAAACTGATTTGCGGAGACAGTGTCCACTAGATTCACAAGGGAAGAAGGAGAAACATTACCCATATCAAGTGTGCAGTGTCTTCCTTTATAGGGAAAGGGTCAATACTGGTATCCTTGAACATGCCAAATAATTGCCAAGAAACTTCCTTATGTGTAAGCTTTGTAGTTAAGGTTATCTCTTTTAGAAGAGCATCTCCCCTACAGAGAGGAATCTGTCATGTATGAAACACCTGCCATAACAATTTCAAATTTCACTGGTCGAGTAACCCAATTAGTTCTTTGAGAGTGCTCCCCAGAGGGTACATCTCGCAGGTCTGTTGAGGTTGATGTCTGTGTTCTTCTTGACTCAGACCTGCAAAAATGGGATGCTTCTCTTCTGGGACGTTGCTGCTGCTGCAAGATCAACACTGGCCTAGTGCCATTAAAATCTATGATAAATAAAACAGGGCACTGAAAATAAGTAGGTGTGTTGTTTTGTTAACATCAAGAGCATATTCGCACATACTCTTTCCTCCAATGAACCACTACATGTGGAAAGTCTTGGACTAGCCTGATATTTTGTCTGGCAATCAGGGAGACTTTGCCTTCATTTGTTTTCCCCTATAAAATTCCTTATCAGTAAAATTTAGAAGGCAATAGATAATATGGTGTGGTGGATGAGATATAAACAGCATGGGTCTAATAGCCGTGTTGGTCTGCTCAACTGTAATATAATGTCTAATACCCAAACTTCAAATAAATGTTTTTTAAAGAGTTGCACACATTTTTTACCTTCCATGCCCTCCTTTAAGCCAAGTAACCTAAGAATGTTCCTGTGATGCTGATTATCCAGGTCATTGAGTTATTCTTTCTGTTTGGAAATCTCTTTGTCCTGGACATCAACTTTAGCTTATAGTGTTTCAATTGTTGATGTGTTTTTAGAGTTTGCTAAGTACAGGAATTCAGCTTTCATAGAGGAGGCATTTATATCATCCAAATTCTTAGCAACTAGGCCTTTAATCTCATTTGTATCTGACAGTACTTGGTTTAACGGGTTGGCAAGCATGTCCAGTTTATACTCCCATTCTGACTGCATAACAGCCATGTCCAAATTTGGTTGCAAGTACAAATAACTGAAAAAAGGGTCTCACACAGTGCAGTAAAAGCAATAAGGCAAAGAAAACAATAAAGAGTTACTGTGTCCAAAACAACGATGGTTATAGTGGCATATTACTGAAAAAAATGGTGAAATGGATTACTCAAAGTTGAAAGCTCCATGATTAACCTCTGATCATATACCTTGCTAGCCCCACCTTCAACAGCTTCTGCTGTGTGTGCATGAAGCAGTATCTCAGCATTAGGAAACTGTCATCCCAAAACTAGTATCTGCTTCATCCTAAGGCTAAATGTCAATTATGCTTCTTTTATCTCTTACAAAATAAAGTATCCTCCTTCTTTAAATCACTCCCCAAACTGTACACATTAGCATGGTATTTTAAACAGAAATTAAACGTATCACCATTCCAGTCTTCAGCTGCATTCTCAAGCATTTATGTTATACAGCCAGCTGTGAAGTGTACAGACAGCAAATTGCCACTGTTTGGCAAATGTTATGGACAACTCAGGCCACAGACCATTATAGACAATTTATAGATCTCCCTTCTGTGGCGGCTCTGCAGCCCCTCATTTCAGATATCCTGTCCTGCACATGAAGCGTCTGTTGCTTGCCCCAATGAACCCCGTAGTGCTACTTTCCTTTTCCCCTCCGTTTTCCATCTGAGTAGTGGGAGTGGCTTAGTGACCTTCCGGAAGCATTTACTCATCTTTCACTCTTGTGCACCAGTGCGCAGAAGCATCTTCATACGTAACTGATTGATTTACTTTAGCAAAGGCATCTTCAGCAGAGAAGAAGTAACTGGGCCCCCAGGGAGGAACACCTTTGACAAGGCTGGATATATCGAAACTCTCACTTCTAGGACCAGCAAACCTTTATGGCAGGCTGAAGTAGTATCCTATTTGTACATGTGTTGTATGAAAAATTCTGCTTTCCACGACTTTTATCACTTGACATGGAGACCTGATAGCGGCTGGCTTTTTTCCTCAGATGGTTGTTTGTTCTTTGTCAATCGGCTTTTTCCCAGTAAGGGGTCGCCACAGCGGAACTCCGGTCTGCTAATGTTTGGCAGTAGATTTTTACGAAATGCCGAGGTGCCAGCTCGACGCCCAACCTTCAACAAAGGCATGCCCATTTACGCATTCATGTCTTTTGAACACTACCCAACCACGGGGAGGACATGCAGACTCCACACAGAAGGCACTCCCAAGCCCAGCCAAGAATCAAATGGGAGAACCTCTTGCTGTGAAGTAACAATGCTACTGCTGTACCACTGCAGCAAAGGTCTCAAATCAAGCTAGAACTGGATAACCATTCTGATACTTTAACACTGGCTTATAAAGATCCAGTGAACTTTCTCTACTTTTATCTCTTTTACAGCAATGGCTGTCCATTTTGAAATGTTACTTCTCATATAACTTATGCTCTTGTTCAGGTATATTAGCAAACATTAAATTTTTTCTTCTTCCTCTGTCCTGAGAGTAGTAGCTGAGTTTCTCTAAGCTCTAACTTTTTTTTCCATCAACACCAATCTTTTGTTAGTGCTCTTCATTTTGACATTCACAGTATCAACTAATCAGAATGTTTTGGCAGGTCTGTTTCCATTTTAGATATTTTTTGTTGGAACGTTGTATGTAATCGAGTACATTTTTGTTCATTTTCTGTAGTTCCTTCATTACTCTGTCTGGCTGGTTGCTTCAATTTCCCATTTTAATTTTTTATCGCAATCACAATTTGTTCTTCTGACTAACGTTTAGCATTATTTCTATGGATATTCTTGCAATACGATATTTCTCTTCTTTGTCGATGTTTTGGGCTGTGATCACTACGCTGCAGGAAAAGAAAGGAGACAGGCTAACGTAATATACTGATGACTTTCAATATGGCCACTTTAACTGTCACTTTAATCTACTGTGGGAGAGGGGAGCTGTGTTAAAACCCATGTGAAGCACAGTTCCCCCCAATCCAGTTCAAGTGTAACTTTTACCAGTGGATGACGAATTGGAAATTTACCCCTCGTCTGGAACCTGTCACCAGTACACAGAAGCATCCTGTAAATGCTTGAACAGCCACATCCAGGTCTATATCCATCCATCCACAACTCCATTTTCCCATTTGTGCACATGGGGTTGTGTGCCATTTCAACAGGGACAATCATCTACAGCTAATGTTCACATTGTCGGGTAGCTAGTTCTGCCATGGTTGTTCTTCCATACCACACCTACACATGCACACTCACACTTATATTCAATTTAGAGTGTCCAGTCCACTTACTGAGGAAACCAGAGCACCTGGAGATAATCCAGGTGATGATGTAAACATGGAGGCCTTGCAGACTCTACATAGACGGCAATCCAGAAGAGAACAGAATCCTTCAACAGCAAGGACAAACCAAAAAAAGGGTACTAGAGGTACCTTAGGATAACCTACTGAGCCCCCCTTCCCCAAGAATCTAGGTGTCCATAACCAAGAAATGCAACCAAATGACAGCAGGTCGTGTGCATGCTCTGAGCAGTGATCATATACTGTCACAGTAAGCTGCTTCCACAACTGTATTACATTGCTTATAGGGCTCACTGCTATGTTAGTATTCCTTATACCCCTTAAAATAACACTAGGGTATCAAAACTTGTCGGATACATTTATGAAGCATGGCCAGGCTTAAAAAGCCTGGGATCATTAGCCTTGTCATCACCTATGAACCTATGAACATGGTCCCTGCCTTAACTGGAAATCCCAGTACTTTATGTTTCATCGAAGGAATCACAATGTTGGTCCTTTCACTTGCAGTAAGAATCCAGCCAGATAAGACCTTTATTTTGTTGTTGTTTCAGTGCCCTGCTATTTATTAAGAGCATACTTCAATTACGCCTGTGTTGTTTTGTTATTATCGCATCACTGAACATCACTGAGCATTTAACTCCCTGACAAACACACAAACACAAATATATACAAATACACACGCACTTATTTGTCCCCTTTGCACTTAGTTAAATCAGAAAAATAAACATTTTTTTCCTAACTGTTGTTTACTAGCACTATCATTTCCAGTCGTAATAACAAAGGGACAGAAAGAAAGAAAGAAACAGTGCTGGGCAATGAGATCTCCAGTTGTTTTCTTCTTCTTGGATTAAACTCAGAGAAAGGATGTGTAAATATGTATAAAATCTGTGGTAAAAGGAATGGAAACAAATGCCAGCTCCATTTTGTGGAAAGTGGGGAGAAGGGGGAATGTGCCCAGAAATGTACATATTATTTTGTTTTGGACCTAAAAGCTAGGAGAATGAATAGAGAAAGGAAAGAGATGAGTAAAGGATCTGCTAGAGGAGAAAGGACTGGCAGAATGTGAGAGAAATGTATCCAGAGTTGATACGTGAAGGGATAAGGAAAAGAAATGGAATGGTCTAGATAAGAATATGGGACCAAGACTGGTAACAAAAGGGAAAAATAAAGAAGGTTTAGCCTTTAAAGAACTTGAATGTGTGCTCCTCCCAATTCTCCTACTGCCAGAGATGCAAGAGATTCAAGAAAGCAGGGTATTATGGGAAATGAAAACCAGGAAGTGCAGGTGAGAACAACAACACAGAATAATAAAAACAAAAGTTAACGTTATAACATTAATGTCATAATATATTTAAATGTACTGCAGAACTACAGCAAATATTTGTCCAATGAGATAGAAACTTGTGTTGTAAATTAAGAATGGAACTGACTTAGGAAATGCACCAGGACCAGTGGAAGCAAATAACTAAGTGTGGGTATATCAAGATTTACCCACGGTTGGCATGTTATGATCACAAGGGTGAATCTCTAGTGATTAAACAAAGCCATCCATGGGTAAATCCTGGTATACCAACACCCAGACATGGATTATTACTATTATACAATTACATTATTTAAGAAAGAAAGAAATTGCTTAACTTTCTTAAATAAAGTGTTTGTAGATGGGTACTGAAGTGCCCATCCATGTTTTCCTACTTTGCTAATGTACTGAGCATGTGTACAAGACGTGAATCCCCACACTTGCACAGTACATCAATGCAGGGGATGAGAAGCAACAGAGAAAAGGTCATCTCCGTTGCTGTTTTTTTTCTGTCAAGATTTTACAAGGGATAGTGCAGAAATAGAAGAAAAATCTGCTACATTTCTGTTTCTTTATTTTTGAGAAAGTACCTGATCTTTCTTCTGTTTTGCGCTGTCCCTTATCATATTCTGATAGAAAGTCTGCCCACTCAGTGGTATCTCAGCAGCCAGATTTTATTCTATTAGTATATGCTCAATTTACAACGGGCATGCTGATTGGGCTATCCAATCAGCGTGCTCGTTTTTGAATACAAATGAGCTGTTGTATAATTTCTGGTAATGAAGTTAGTGCAAACATATAGAAATACACATTATACACTGGAAATACATATCAGAAGACAGAGTAATAACAGCTTGAGTTCTGATGTACTCTAGAAAAGTGATATGAACTGGCTACTGACTGTCTAGGAGTATTATAGTGTCCACGGACTAAAACCCATGCACGGGTTGCTGTCAGATTTATCTATGGTACTGCTGGGATTTTTGTTCACTGTAATGAAGGTGCACTAACAATATTCCCAGCTTAAAGCTTCAACTCTAGGTTGTAAATTTCCAGACTAATAAAAAGTTAGCTTCCCTTTTAATCTCAGCAGGGACAGAGTTATTTAGCTGTCAGTTTGATGTTTTACTTTTTCAAAACCATCAAGACATAGCTTTGTCACTTTTTCATGCACCTCAGAAAAAAATATATAAAATCATTCCTGTTCAGTAGTTCTTTGACAGTCATTTATAGGGAAAGAAATTTATTTCTGTCAGAGATGTTGCCTTAAAACTGAGAAGCATGCAAAACTTAAGTGATGCCTGCTCTCCAAAAACATTATTACATTTAAATGAAATGTCAGTTATTTTTTTACATTTAAAAAGAATATAGAAATGTTTTGTTACAAAAAACAAAGCAAAAAATTTCAGCCATCCTCATAATACATTGACTTCAAACCTTTCCAACATGCTACCATGTTACCATTTGCCATCCCTGTGAAGAGGATACCCCTGAAAATAAGGTACTGATCCAAAGAGAACTTAACATTTCATTCATTATCTTACCTAATATGTTCATAACTGCTTTTCTAGTAGAACTGAAACAAAGTGTGATTGTGAAACTGAAAAACTGAATACCAATTATACAAAGAATGACAAATGTATTAACAGCATTGGCCACTGATGTCGTCGCAAACAACCCCAAACCAAAATAATCATGATTTGAGCTTTAATTCTGACCTTCACTTAATCTCTGTGATGATTGCATACCCTTTCCCTATTTGCATATGTTTTCTCTATATATTTATATTCACCAAGACAAAAATATTTTGCAGAACACCAGAGTTTAGTCCATTGTTTTTGCAAGGGGATGGTCTTAAACAAATCTGTAACCTCTTCGTAAAGGCAGAAAGGCTGGTCACTTGTCATTCCATCATATGCTTGGTGTGGCACTCAGTTCCATGTGACCTGGATACAGTCAGAGCTTTATTCCACCACATCACACAGTTGTCTAAATATCTAACTTTTTGTTATTCACAAAACCTTTGTCCTATACAGATTGTTTAATTTAACTTGCACAGATTAAATTAGCTAAAACTTGGAGTGCTCCTTTACATGTGCCTGTGCATTATTTGATTCAGTCATGAATGCAAGCACATACACACATATAACACACATGTGCGAGTGCTCACACGCAATCACAAAAACACACACATACACTCACATAACATACACACATGCACACATACATACCTATTGAAAGCTTATTCAGTTATGGAGGAACATACAACTATAACAGGCAGTGAGCTGGCTATAGAACTGGACCCAGAATTTGTGAGCATGCTATATTAAGCATGTAGTGACCACTAGAGTGACATGAATAATGACTTTTTCTGTAGCCACAGCACACACCCATGATGGTAATGCACATAATAATATTTCATCTGCACTCAAAAAGTATGACATCACAAGTAATAAGCCAGGGGTGGATTCATGAATGCTTACCCAAAGTATACACAATTTGTATTCAAGAACATCCCTGCCACATTTTGTGTTGTCTATTTACTCAGAAAGACTACACTAAGTGGTAGACATAGTCTACACATTGCAGAAACCTTTATGAACCCCCCTCAATATTTAAGATTGCAAGAAAATCAATAGGAAAACTAAAATTAGGATGAAAAAGGTGGGAGTTGTGCTTGAACTGTCTATTCATTCAGAATGGTGTATACTTAGTGTAGGCATGAATGTATCTAGCCTTAGGTTGCAACAAAAAGCTTCAAAACTTTTTATATATGTCCCCACAAGCTTAACAAAAGCTAGCAAGGAGACTGAAACCACAATCTCTCAAGCATTTTCCTAGTCAACTTTATAACCATCTAACTAAAACCAACAACACCACAATATCTTCCACCTAGAATTTTTCTACAAAGAACTGTACAAACTTCCACTTTTTTTTATTTTCTCCAAGTCTTTTGGGTTTCTAATACATGACAAGAACGGACCCCATTCCCAAGTCAAAGTATAAATTTCATGAAATTAGTATTGTTTTAGTCTTTTGATGTTAGCCAGATGTGGTCTTGAAGCACCAGCAATATGCCCAGTAATGACTCCTTCTGCAAGTCATACGGTTACATATAACGGTAACATATCTAAGTACGATTGTAAATTATTTTTTATAAAACAGTGTAAGAAATTTCTCTTTGCGGAAGATATAGCTGGTTAATCACTGTATATTAATCAAATCAGATAATGGTAGTAGAAATGGTTAACTTAAACTCGTCCTAAGTCAAACAATTAATATATATATATATATATATATATATATATATATATATATATATATATATATATATATATAATTTGAACTATTGTACCAAATTACTAAGTATTCGAAAGTAATCTAAGCAGGGTATGCAGTCTATTTCCAGTCGAAAATCCTTTATTAAGTACACAGACAAGTGATCCAAGTAAAACAAAAATAACAGAGTAGTAGTTTCCTCACAAGCTTTCTAACTATATATACTTTTTATCAGGCAAGGGAGTGATTTAGTGTGTTGTAAAACAAAGTGTCATTGTTATACATGTTAAATTCACATCCCTTCCCCCATCAGTGTGACATTCAAGCAGGTCCTGCCCTACTTAATAGCTGTCATAATAATATAACCCTTATGTGCTTTAAATAAAATTAATAATGATGTGGTGCTGCTTATTTAACCAGATTATTAAGTCTGTGATTTTATCCAAGATAATATACTACATGGGTGAAAATATATAAACCTTAGACCATTTGGCAATCTAAAAAAAATATATGTATATACATATACAATTTGTATGCAAAAAATCCATTATAAAAATCATAATATATTTCCATAATCTATTGTTAACAAAGATCACTTTCGTCCTTCTAGACTTCTTCAGGTCTGTTTACAAGAACCCTAAAAACTATCTACAAAATATTATTGTATAATTAACTAGTATTGTTATTACACATCATTTTGAATAAAGTGGAAAAAGAACAAGAAAAAGAAACAACGTATGATGATGGAAACAACGTATACACTTAAATTAAAACTGATTTAGCATGGTATTTAAAACCAACTGGAAGAATAACATAAAATAAAATTAGTCATGTAAATTTTTTATTTTTATTTTATTTTTACATTTGTTGACCAGGAGAGTCCAACTGGAAACATGTCCATTTTCAGCTGAGGCCCGGGGAGAAAAGCTCCAGATTAAGAACAAACAAGTATGAGATGTCGACATAGCAAGCAAGTGTTCATGGGAAAACACATGATCTAACAAGATTCCATAGTTTTAAAGTTACAAAGTACAATATTCATTGGTAGTCGCAAGTTTTAACAAAATTACATAGTTTAAGTTAAAGTAAAGTAGTACTTAGAATGTACTGGTTTCCAGTGATAACACTGATCGAGACAAATGTAAGTACAAGGGGGGGGGGGTGGGAATGGATGTTAGAGTTAGTTTTGTGAGATGTGGTTGGGTTTAAAGTTGGAATGCGTGTAATTGCGGACTGTTGGTGTGGGTGCTCACAGGTGAGGCACTATAAGGAGGAGTCACAATTCTTCTTGAAGGGATAGAAGTGAAAGGGAGCACAAGAGCTGGTCAGAGGGTGTGTATGATATGGGTCAACCTGGTGGGTAGCAAGGGCATAGCCATGCAAATTTTAGGTGTTCTTTTAATAGCTTTTGGGATGTAACCATTGATTTGGCTGAGGTAATAGCTGAAGGCAAATTTTACTGATGTAGTTAGGGAAGAGGGAGTCACCTGCTGTGTTATTGCTTTTGGTCACCTTGATTAGTCTTTTATCACTAGAGTGAAGTTGTCTGGTATTAGTTTGTAGTTTAAGTAGATTAGATAGTGCAGGTTTTTTTCAGGAATATGGGCGAAAGAAAGCTGATGGAATGAGAGGAGATTTGGGAATTCAAGCCAGTTAAGTTGATTTAGAGAATGACAGTGGTGGGCACGGTAGGGGGCACCAGCAGCAAATTTGATTGTAGCAGATGTTAAGCAATTTTCTAAGTTCCAGTACACTTTTAAGTGAACAGTAGTAGTTTAGTCCAAGCTTCCTAAAAGAGTTCAGCTTTAATTGCCACATGAGTTCATGTTTCTCCAGAGTATTCGGGATGTCTCCTTCAAGATCACCCATGTCTATGTGATCCAGGATCTGGAACTTAAAACCTGTGTGTCTTTTATGAAGAGAAAGGTGTTTGGCTAGTGCATTATTTTTACACCTGGAGCGGATTTCTGACAGATCACATGAAATCCTATGCTTTAGTTTATTTACAGTCTTGCCCACATAGAATGCATCACATTCATTGCACTGTGCCCTGTAAATTACCTTTGTAGTGTTACAGTCACTCCCTGCACTGGTCTTAATGATTTTCTTTAAATAAGAGTAATAAAAACTATCACCTTGCTATATAAATGTACAAAATGTACAATTAGCTTCACATCTTTTAGTGTTTCTCTCATATAGTCTAGGTTTAAATTCAACAAAACTTCTAATGTTCCTGGCCTTCCTATAAACAAATGATGGGGCTTCACCTAAGATGTTAATCAGAAAAGGGTTTCCTGTGACAATGGTCCAGTTTTCTTCAATAACATTTTTGATACTGTGATAATCCAAAGTGTATGTCAGAATACAGCTATTTTTGCATTTGTTATTCTCTGTGGAATTTATTAACATTCTCCTACTGGGGAGGTTGAGTGAAGGTGCTTCAGTCCTTTTCAGTTCTATAATGGGTTCCAGGATGCTTTTTTAACATCTGACTTTCATAGCCTCTCACTGCAAAATCAATCTTTAAGTTGTTCAGGTTTCTCCAACATGGTTCCAGCTCTGTGGTAATTCTAGCTAATCTATAGCCCTGGGACTTCATCACATTATACTTGTTTTTTGCAGGATGCAGACTTTTACTGTGGAGTAATAAGTTAACCCTCGTTGGTTTTCTGAATAGATCAGTGCTGGTTCTGTTATTGTTGGTGTCCTTGGAAATTTGCATATCTAACAAAGTGGTTGAAGTATAGCTATGGGAAGAGGCAAACTTCAGGAAGGGGGTTGTTTGATTGAGGTAAGTGATAAAATTTCCAAGCTGCAAGGTGTCACCTTTTTTGACTTCGAACGAGTTTAAGTTCGCTATTTCTACTACCATTATCTGATTAATATAAAGTGATTAACTAGATATATATGGATTGAAAATCTTCCACACAGAGAAGTTTCTTACACTGTTTTGTTTTTGGACCCACTGTACTTGTTTAGTGGGTTGTTTGAGACTTTGAGGATACCATGGACATTACTTGTAAATTATTTTTTATAAGACCCATTGCTCCTATTACTATTGGAACTGTCTGGGTATCCTTCTTCCACACTGCCCTTGTTTCTGCCTGCAAGTCCTGGTATTTTTTGACTTTGTGTCTCTCTGTACATAAGACACTATAGTCACTTGGTGTAGCAATTTCAATGATCACTGCTACTTTTATCTTCTTTTCATGGACAACTATATCTGGGTTTCTTGCATTTTATTTTTGAACTGTTGGTAATGGGTCCCATGCGATATAAATGTCATCATTTTCTATAATGCTTTTTGGCTCATGTTTACGGTGTTTTTCAGCTACTTCAGTATTAACAGTCTTGCCATATTATTATGCCTTTCAGTATAAAGTCCTTCTGCCATTAGTATATCACAGCCAGCAACAAGATGTGCAACTGTTTTCAATTCTGTTTTACAAAACCTATATTTGTCTGTTTCACCCACATGTTCAATAGACTTTGTAAACCAACATGTACATAGTCCACTATCTTGGGCCACCAATATTAACCTTTTGTCTTTTGGTTTAAATTCACCTCTCCTTCCATTCCTGAATTTTATCCTGATCAATATGAGGTTCTTCCAGATGTTTTCTATACTTGCAACAATATTTATGTATTTTCCACATTTCTTGCCTTCTCATCTGGTCCTTCACCTTATATTCTTTCTTTTGTTTTGTTTTTTTTTTTTTTTTGGTTCTTTTGGCACGTTCAGTTACTCCTTGCGTTTTATCTACTTCTGGTTTGATTTCCATTCCAGCTTGATGCCACTATGCTTCCGCAAAGCTAAGCAGGGAAGTCATCTTAGTCTTATTTTCCTCATGTTTTAAAACTTTCACTATGTTTGTGTCTCATGAGGTCAGCAGATATGCATGCAGTCATACAGCTGCAGATCTATACATGTAATCAGTTTCAAGGTGGCCCATACCTCCTTCAGAATGGGGAATATATAATCTTGGTATGCACTGATTTTTATAAATCATCTGATGAGCATGAAGCATCCTTCTTGTTTTCCTGTCCAAACTGTCAAACACCTTTTGGGGCCAGTCAATCACTCCAAAACTGTAAGTTAGGACAGGAAGAGCAAATTGGTTTATAGCTTGGACTTTGTTCCTAGATGTCAACACTGCTTTCAGTATTAATTTAAGTCTTCTAAAATATTCTGAAGTTTTATTCGCATTTGTTCATGTTTTATTGTTTATCCTTCATCAGTTCCCAAATATTTATACACTTTCTCTTGCTCAAGTTGTTACATATCACATTCCTGTCCCAAACTGATGTTTTCTTGGTGCTATAGCTTTCCTGTTTTAAGGCTTTAAAGGTTGCTTTTACACATTATAAGACCAAATGACATTCGTATATCATCTGAAAAAGTTTTGACTACTTGCAGTTGTGCTTTCAGTTCCTTATTTGATGAACTATACAGTTTTAAATCGTCCACAAAAAGAAGATGAGATGTCTTTACACTTTGTTGTTTTCTAGGAGACAAATTGTAGCCATGACAGCTTAATGGGTTAAGGGCATGATAAAAGAGCAGAGGTGGCAAAAAGTCACCCTGGGATAGCCCCTTTGGATTTTTATCCCTGGAATAATAATTTGTCCTTTATCATGGCCTAACTGCAAAGTGGTTTTCCACTGTTTCATGGTCGTTGTAATGGAAATTGATCAGAATAGGGTGTATCTTATACATTTAAGCACTCTTTATCCATAAATGTGGGATGCTGCCAAATGCTTTTTTGTTGTTTATCCATACCATACTTAGATACAGTCTTATACAAACTTGATAACTGCCCAGCACTAGCAGGTCTAGTCCAGCCCTATAGTAACTTAACATCCCTTAGGTTTGCTGATAAAATATTGTTAAAAGTTAATAAAGACCAAAACCCCTTAGCATCTCCCTTTTCTCTTATACCATTGCCAAAAAATGGAACTCCCTTCCAACACATATTTTTACCATCAATCACACACACAGATTTAAACAGACTCTAAAAGAATATTTCTCTAAACATAGGCTTTGCCCCTGTTCTCACCCTGGCTAAACATTCCAACCCATAAACAACCAAATCCTTCCTCTGCACTACTTTTCTCAATATCTCCTGGCTATTGAATCCTTCTTACTCCCAGATGATGATAATATGTTTTCAAAAAAAAAAAAAAAAAAAAAACTTCTTTAACACGTGTGAAAAATTGATAATGTTTTGAAAAGTTTGACAAATGCATAAAATTGTTTCATATTTGTTTAATATGCCTAACGTTATATAAACCATGCAACTGTATTACTATGCACTATAATTATTGTAACTGGCATATGCCAATTGTAAATACTATTGTAATCTTCCACTGGAATATGCCAATTGTAAATACTATTGTAATCTTCCTTGGAGCTTTTCTTCCCAGGTCTCCACTGAAAATGGGCTTCTAGCCCACCTGGACACTACCCAGTTAACAAACGAAATAAATAAATAAATAAATAATTCTTCCCCCTTTTTACAGTTCTCCATTAAAACACAACAGCATTTATACCTATCACATGACCAGAAGGGCCAATCAAGAAACAGTAGCAATTAAGTAGCAGTTAAATAAGTTACAATGCATCCAACATAATAAATATAATACAATACAACTGGATTTAAAAATGCAGCATAATATAAAGAATATAAATAAAAATTATACAAATTATAGCTTAGTTTGCATTTTGAAATAGGTTTGATACCAACAGCAGAATTTAAATGTCTTTAAAGGAGTTTGTTAGCTATTTTGACCATACAACTGACTTTTTAAAGTTATCAAGCTTACATATTCCAATGACGGCATAAACCTTTTAGATATTAAAATTATAAAACAAGATGTTGAACTGATAACAAGTGTCTATAGGAAAGAGGTGTAATCTAACAGATTTTTACACAGGTGTAGTATGCATCCAGAGTCTATATTAGATAAACAAACTTTCAAACATTCGACTGTCATATGGTTGACACCATATGATCGAACTTTTAAAAGTTCGAATATCTAATTAAAAAAAAAACTACACAAATAACCTACCTGAACATTTTAAACAGGGGAGAAAGCCCCCGTGCATCCCCACCCCCACTATTTAAATATACCACCTCTGAAATCGCACTACAGTGCAGAAAAGGGAAATCTTCCCATTCCACACTGTACAGAGATCTCCGTTAAAATGTTAGACCTTTCAAAAATTCGATCATATGATGACGACCATATGACACTCGAACTTTTGAAAGTTCGATCATCTAATATAGACCCATGCATCCATGCATATTTTCAAAAGAATAGCTAAAAGTCAGTTTTTTAGAGTTAGTCACTTGAATACTGATCTCCAGACTTGTAACTTGCAAATGTCCAAAATGATAGATGAATTTTGGGCTAGACCTTATAATGATTTACTGCTGAATAATACATTTCATGTGGTCATTTCTGAGTGACAAACTAAAGCTAGACCATATTTTACACACATTGATAATTTAATAACTTCTTAGATTCTGATAATGATAATTATATTAGATACATTACATGTTACAGTACTAGAACTGCTGGGGTAATAAACATTATTAATAGCAACTGGGGTATCCTATGTGTACAGCCAGGAATAAGCAAATATGTAGGTGAAATTCCGCAGTTTGCTTTTAAGAATTATTCAAATTTAAAGCAGAAGCTTTGCTATAGAGAAATGAATCAAGCTAAAGAATTAATTTATAGTGAGAAAAAGGAACTTTTTCTTGTTATAATTGTTCCTCCTGTAAATATATTTTAACTGCAGCTGAATTTGTTCATCCGATGACTAAAATAGTATCCAATTTTACATGTTATGCAAACTGCAATACTGAAAATAATAAACTATCTGGCTACCTACACCCTTTGTTTAAGTTTCTATATAGGGAAATGTAATCTGAAGTTTAGACAGTGAATTACAGAACATTTATCGGATATAAGAAGGAATATGCTTATTAATTCACTAGTTAAACATGTTAAGGAGAAAGGTCCACAACATACTTTTAAATTTAGAGTCATGCAAATAATAACAAAGAGTAGGAGAGATGGGGACTTTAAGAACTTTACTGAAATTGCAGAGCAGAATTGGATAATACAGCTTAATGCAGATAGTTCATCCAGTTTAAATTCTGCTGTTAGTATCAAACCCAAATTATTTTAAAATAAAAACGGACTAAGCTATAATTTGTATAATTTTTATTTATATTCTTTATATTACGCTGTGTTTTTAAATCAGATTGTATTATATTATATTTATTATGTTGGAGACACTGTAACTTATTTAGCTGCTACTTAATTGCTACTGTTTGTTGATTGGTCTTTCTGGTCATGTGATAGGTATAAATGTTGCTGTGTTTTAATATTATATATGCATTGAAAAGGGTGTATTCTGGAAAGCTTTGAACTTTGTGTGTGAGTGTGAATAAACATTTCAGCAGTTTCTGGTGATGAGCTTCAGCAGTTTTCTTTTTCATATTTGGACGTTTTTACTCTCGTTTTGAGCTCATTTGCACAGGTTCTTGATATTTTTGGTGCCGCACCATTAGCTGATAGCAGAAATTTGTTTACAAGACTGCAACCAATATTGAAATATTAAACCCATGAAAAAATCCAGCATCTTGTAATTCTTACAGATCTGGTACTCCCCTAATTACTGATGAAATCCTAACTATAATACATGAGCAAACATAATTAAATCCTTATTACTGTCTGTCATTTACCCAGATCAATATGCTTTTATAGACTATATTCCATAACTCTGTTTCCTATTTCACTTTGCCTTGCAATTCCTGTTCATATTATATTAACTTACCTTTAATTTCTCTAAACTGGATAACATTTCTCTAAATAAAAAATTATTGTCATATAAGATGTAACTATTTTTAACCAATGTTGCTACATTATGTCTAATTTCATATAATTATTTAAACTGTATTCTTAAAATTTTTTAGAAATACTTTGGAGCTTTTCTCCCCAGGCCTCCACTGAAAATGTGTACCTCCCCACAGAGACTTTCCCAGTAATCAAGTGTTAATAAATAAATAAAATAAATCAATAGGCTATATTAAGACAGACTATTATTTTAAGAATTGTTTTCTTTGTTATCCCATGTACTTTTTAAAGCTGTACACAAATGTTCACAGACACACACACACACACACACACACACACACACACACACACACACACACACACACACACACACACACACACACACAGTATCCTCAGAACAGAAGGGGGAGTAAATGATGAATCTCTCGGTATCAATTCCCTCTTTTACAGTCTTTAAAGTGCATGAGCACCAATCACAATTAACAAAACAAGAACAAATCTTATAGTTTATCCTTAAAATATCTTTTACATATTCAACTGGTAATGATTAGCTCTGAGCAAACACTAAACAGTTACATAAATAAGTAAGATGTACAGATCCTTAGCAATAAAAATGAACAACCAAGAGCATTTAAGGGAGAATAATTAAATTCTTTATTGAAATAAGTAAGTCAAAGCAGTTGATAGAAAGCAAAAATTCACTGCTTATCTGGACATTGCCAAGGCTTTTGATACTATCTTCCAAGCTGAGATTATTGACAAATTCTCTCAGTTTAATATTAATCTGGTAGATTACTGGACTGGCAATTTATTTATTCACTTATATTTGTTTACTGGGTAATGTCCGACTGAGCCTTGTAGCCCGTTTTCAGTGGAGACCCGGGGAAGAAATCTCCAAGCAAAAAGTACATAGAAAAATCATCAGTTACAGGATACAACAAAGTAAATACAATAATTATTGGATTAGAATAACAGTATAGTGGGTTTTAAAATTATATAACTGGCATAATATATATATTGTATTAAAGCATAATACAAAAATTTGCAAGAATTACAAAAATTTGAAATGAAATAAAAGTGTTTTTTTTTTTGTTTTGTTTTGTTTTTTTTTTAAAGGAGGAGTAGATAGGTAGATTGCCTGTCTAACAGATCCCAAAGTGTTATGTTTGCAGGATATTTTGCTCTAGACAAAAAATGTCATGAGTGATGCCCCATAAGGCTTTGTTCTGGGTCCATTCCTCTTCTTTGGTATATATTTCTGTGAAATAAAAGCCAGTAACAAGGGACTATAACTAACCAAGTTTGCTAATGATTGCAAACTGGGGTCTAATTGTAAACTAGAGCTGGTTGTTAAATCAACTTCAGATATTCAAATTCTCCAGCAAGCGCTTCACCAAACAAATGCTTGATGTATCAGTTATGAGTTTACTTTCGACATTAAGAAATGCAGAATACTTTTCATTCGTAAATCTAACATCACTAATGCTTACCATATAGATAACATTTCGCTTAAATTTAATACAACCACCAGGAACCTGGGTATGTGTGTTGATAGACTCTCCTTTGACCACTATGCCTTTGTGGGCTCTATGTTCAGCACGAACTGCTAAATACAGAATGTGAAACACTGAAAGATAAAATTACTGAACAACTACTTCAATGAAAACAAATTCATCGAATGGCCATAGTCGGCCAACATCACAAACACAACCAGCCAAGGTGGGGGTCTACACCCCCAACACCACCCCAACTATATATATTTATATATATATATATATATATATATATATATATATATATATATATATATATATATATATATATACCAACTCCGAGATTGCACTGCAGTGGGGAATAGGACAAATTTAAAAGGTTTCCCTTTACTTACCTTATGCATCGCATTACTTCCTCGTGGTTGGCCAATTATGGCCATTCGATTAATTTATTTTCATAGAAATAGTTGTTTGCTAATTTCATCTTTTGATGTTTAAAATTTGATATTTAGCCATTCGTGGTTTCTTGTTTTCAGTAGCTAAACACAGGGCTGCCTCTGTGGTGGTTAGAAAATCCTTCTGCCTTGCACAGTATATTCTTCATGGTATCGACTAGAGAAGTTATAGTCCCACTTTATTCATCTCTTATTGGGCCCATCATTGAATATAATGTACCCTTCTGCATGTACCTCACCAAGTATTTGAGAGACTTTAAAGTTTCCTCACAAAAAAAATCTCAGGTGTCAGTATCCTTAGCTAGTCTGATAGACTAAATGCTCTGCCTCTACTCAGTGTCATACAGAATCTTCAGGGATGATCTCTGATTAGCTTTCCATGCTATGAATAACCCAGTACATTTTGAGCTCCTTCACCTAAATAGAGCAAGTGGTAAAGCAAACACTCATTTTAGAGACTGACACCTAACAACAGATGGTGTGACAGATTCCTAACTCAAAGTATCTCCCATTATTGGAAAAGGTTGTCCTTACTTATCAGGCAGAGTACGTCTGTAGTTACCTTTAAAAGCAGTCTGGATGACTGGATGGGTGATCGTAAGATTTCACCTGGGAATTTGTGGAGAAAGCCTACTTAACTGGGGGCAGTGTTAGTCTCCCACCACTATTGAGTGATGTGGGTGACCTTTTTGAGGGTCTGTTTTGGCTGCAAGCTTAGTAAGAACCTATGAACTGTAAAAACTTACATAAGAAATTAAAAACAAAAAAATAAAGAAAATAACATCTAACATTTAAATTAGGCTTCTGGCTAAAAGATATACTACTTCTTAATGTTTTTGGCATTTTAATAATAATAATGCAATATCACAGTGCACTGCACCGTAGCAGCTGTTTGCTGCAAATGCAGATTTGTAGTAAGCAGTTCCTACAGCTTAAAAGGAAACACGATTGTATTTTTATTTTTCTCCTCAGGTCTATGGGAGCAAAGGCTGAGGACCTTTATTTATTTATGTTTTGCTCCTTAACTTAGACTTGACGGGTAGGTGGGAGAATGGCACCTGACACCAAAGTAGCTTGCTACACCTCTACTCATTAGGGCTGGACATATTTTCCTTTTCTAAAGGAAGTAAAATAAATCATGCTGATGGGCATACCGATGAATGTTTATAGAAGGCACTTCTATCACTATGGCATCTCAAATCACTCAAATGTAATGAAATTCTTTTTTTTTTTCCACAGACAAGATGTCCGTTTCACATAGAAAACATTACATATGTAAACAGCCAAATGCATCACCCATTGTGATCTACATGTAATAACATCACAAATTTTATAAAGTTTAGTCATATTAAATGATGAAAAAAATCAAGATTTCAGAAGGAACAACTCCCACATGAGAAACATTCTATAGGTTTGTCATCTACAACAGATTATGTTCTTCATGGGAAAGCTTTTTTTTTAAAAAAATTGACAACTATTGACCAAAACTCTACAGTTTTCTGAATGCTTGTCTGCATAAATCTGAAATAATGTTGGCAAACGTATCATTTTAGCAAATGTCAATACTTATTAATCACCACTTTAATTTAGAAAGTATTGGTAGCATATGTCATTACCGACTTTAGCTTCCCTTTTTCAGACTCAACTGGTTTAGCAGTGTTATAGGTAAGAAAATAATCATTAGATCTGCTAGTAGTACATTCTAAACCCTTCTATATGGCAAAGTTTTTATAGTCCTACTGCAAAACCTTTGTTGCAAATTTTCAGATACTTTTTCAAAATCCCTTGGATAGCTACAAATTATTTTGACTCTGATAAATTTTGAATGTGGAATATTGTTAATAATATGGCACAAAATAATAAAAGTTAGGGCAAAGCACAGCTCACAGATAATATGTCCATAAAATCCAATGGTCATCAAATCTTCAGAAACTGGAACATGTAGAACATAATTCAATCACATGAAACAGTAGACAAATCCATAGAGGGTAAAAACTCGGTTTTATTCCAGCAATAGAACACAGAGTTAGCGCTTTCACCTTTCGGCTTCATCAGACTCAATAAAACACCATAAATTACAACTTCTTAAATATCCCTTAAGGCGGGAAACGCTAATAAAATTAAGCTATTAACACATTAAGCAAATAATTAGTATCCTGTTAAAATAACATAACAAAAAATAGCTAAAAATAACCAGCATCTAAACCATAGAATAAATACAACAGATAATGTGCAGAGCATGTAGTAAATATTAAGAAATAGATACACATTATGCTACAACTACAAGAAAAAAAACTGATATGGTGCATATACTAACAAGATATACACATGGGAACACACAAAATATAAAAAAAAATATATAAAAAAATATATATATATATATATATATATATATATATATATATATATATATATATATATATATATATATGTGTGTATAAAAAACAATGAGTGGTGCACCAAAACTAGCTATGGTATTAAAGCATATCTACAAAGGTGCCTAAAAGTAGGCAAAATATTCAAGAACGTATGCAACCATCACATAATGCCTCAATCATATACTTTTAGTCTCCTCATTCTCAAAAAAGGCTTCAAAGACAGTTTAGAGTTCAGACCAGGATACACATCAGATCTAAACCTCATAATCCACACATTCTCTCTGCTCTCAGTTAAAGTTCTAATGTCACCTCCTCGACTGGTAACATTAATAGTTTCCATAATCCTAAAATTAAAAACGTGGGTATCATCTGTATCCAACACGTTTGGCTAATGCATTGATCTTATTTTTTACTCTAATGTTGTATAGGTGTTCACGCATCCTGTCCCTCAAACACCTGTTCGTCTTGCCTATATAAAAAGACGAGCAGGTGTTACAGGAAGCTAGATACACTAAATCCCTAGAAATACAATCACCTCTAACCTTAAATTGATATGAAACTAAAGTGACAGGATGTATAAAAATATCATCAGAATTAATAAAATTACAAAAATTACATTTCCCACACTTCCTGGTTCCAAATGGAGTTATTATAGAATCATTAGTGATGGTGTATTTATCACAGAGTAATTTCTTGATATTTCTCTTATTCTTATATCTAAACTGTGGAACGTCACCAATAACTCCTTTAATATGTGGATCAACCATGAGAATGTCCCAATGTGTTCTCACTATGTCTTTAATGACACCAATGTCTTTAGTATAAAACATCGAAAATGCAGGGTGACTATCTGGTTTATGAACAACATCAGTGGGATGATCGGACAAAGTACTCACCAAATGGCTATCAGAGAAATATGGAGCGGCCACTCCAGACCTCAACTCAATGAGTCCATCCATGCCACTCAAGATGTCGGTAGTATTATACCCCCTCAAAGTAAGTCTATGATCTAAATCTGATAAATCATCAAGAAAACCAACCTCAGTAGGATTATACCTAGAAGTCCTCATACTCTGCCCTTTAACTATATTATTATACACAAATCCAGGATGCATACTATGGCGATGTAAAATAGAATTCCTATGACAGGGTTTCCTGTAGACCCCAGTGTTAATGAACCCATTAATAAGTCTCTCAACGTAAACATCCAGGAAAGGTATCCTGGTATAAGACATTTCGTAACTCAGATTGAGGTAATCAGTACAATTATTCAAATATGATGCAAAAGCTACAAACTCCTCCTGTGAGCCTCTCCAAAGCAGGAAGAGATCATCAACGAAACGTCTATAGAAAGAGACGTATTTCGTGAAAGATGTATGACAAAGCATATATCTGGATTCCCATTCAGCCATAAAAAGGTTTGCGTAGCTATTGGCACAAGAAGTGCCCATAGCCACGCCATCCAATTGAAGAAAAAACTGTCCCTCAAAACAAAAGATGTTAGCATTCAGGACAATACCCAAAAAAACAATTATTAATTCAATCTTGTCATTACTCAAGCTAGAATGTTTCTCTAAGTAATGGTGAATCATTACCATACCCTCATTATTGGGAATAATGGTGAATAAGGATTTAACATCCATAGTCACAAACAACAAGTTACAATCACTTGATACTCCTTTCAGATGGTCATACAAGTCTATCAAAAATTGTTTGGTATCCCTTAAGATATATTCGTTTGAATCTACAAACGGTCTCATATGTTTTTCAATGTATAAGGAGAAGGGTTCAGTTAACCACCCACCACCTGCCACAATAGGTCTAAGTGGTGGATGAAGCGGGTTCTTATGGATTTTCGGTAATCCATGTATTAATGGAACAAGTGGGTGAATAACCTTAAGAAAAGAAAATAGGGAAATATCAATCACTTCTCTCTCTAATAGGTCTTCCAATATGGAATGTATCTTGAGTGTATAGCTAGATATAGCATGTAAAGAAATAGATTTATAAAACTTACAGTCACTCAGCATATTCTTCATACTAGTAGAGTAATCGCAAGTATTAGGAGACCTAGTGTTTATACTCCCCCCACACATCCATTATTGGAAGCTTTTAGTAAAATGGTAGAAGATGATTTATACAAGACAAGAGATGTTAGATATAGAAAGAAAGATAACTTGACATATATAGAGAGGAGAGCATTACAAGCATTGAGAAATGACCCCGAGATTTCGATAAGACCTGCTGACAAAGGTGGGGGAATTGTTGTCATGAATACTTGCAATTACTCTACTAGTATGAAGAATATGCTGAGTGACTGTAAGTTTTATAAATCTATTTCTTTAACTGAACCCTTCTCCTTATACATTGAAAAACATCTGAGACCGTTTGTAGATTCAAACGAATATATCTTAAGGGATACCAAACAATTTTTGATAGACTTGTATGACCATCTGAAAGGAGTATCAAGTGATTGTAACTTGTTGTTTGTGACTATGGATGTTAAATCCTTATTCACCATTATTCCCAATAATGAGGGTATGGTAATGATTCGCCATTACTTAGAGAAACATTCTAGCTTGAGTAATGACAAGATTGAATTAATAATTCTTTTTTTGGGTATTGTCCTGAATGCTAACATCTTTTGTTTTGAGGGACAGTTTTTTCTTTAATTGGATGGCGTGGCTATGGGCACTTCTTGTGCCAATAGCTACGCCAACCTTTTTATGGCTGAATGGGAATCCAGATATATGCTTTGTCATACATCTTTCACGAAATACGTCTCTTTCTATAGACGTTTCGTTGATGATCTCTTCCTGCTTTGGAGAGGCTCACAGGAGGAGTTTGTAGCTTTTGCATCATATTTGAATAATTGTACTGATTACCTCAATCTGAGTTACGAAATGTCTTATACCAGGATACCTTTCCTGGATGTTTACGTTGAGAGACTTACTAATGGGTTCATTAACACTGGAGTCTACAGGAAACCCTGTCATAGGAATTCTATTTTACATCGCCATAGTATGCATCCTGGATTTGTGTATAATAATATAGTTAAAGGGCAGAGTATGAGGACTTCTAGGTATAATCCTACTGAGGTTGGTTTTCTTGATGATTTATCGGATTTAGATCATAGACTTACTTTGAGGGGGTATAATACTACAGACATCTTGAGTGGCATGGATGGACTCATTGAGTTGAGGTCTGGAGTGGCCGCTAAATATTTCTCTGATAGCCATTTGGTGAGTACTTTGTCCGATCATCCCACTGATGTTGTTCATAAACCAGATAGTCACCCTGCGTTTTCGATGTTTTATACTAAAGACATTGGTGTCATTAAAGACATAGTGAGAACACATTGGGACATTCTCATGGTTGATCCACATATTAAAGGAGTTATTGGTGACGTTCTACAGTTTAGATATAAGAATAAGAGAAATATCAAGAGATTACTCTGTGATAAATACACCATCACTAATGATTCTATAATAACTCCATTTGGAACCAGGAAGTGTGGGAAATGTAATTTTTGTAATTTTATTAATTCTGATGATATTTTTATACATCCTGTCACTTTAGTTTCATATCAATTTAAGGTTAGAGGTGATTGTATGTCTAGGTATTTAGTGTATCTAGCTTCCTGTAATACCTGCTCGTCTTTTTATATAGGCAAGACGAACAGGTGTTTGAGGGACAGGATGCGTGAACACCTATACAACATTAGAGTAAAAAATAAGATCAATGCATTAGCCAAACATGTGTTGGATACAGATGATACCCACGTTTTTAATTTTAGGATTATGGAAACTATTAATGTTACCAGTCGAGGAGGTGACATTAGAACTTTAACTGAGAGCAGAGAGAATGTGTGGATTATGAGGTTTAGATCTGATGTGTATCCTGGTCTGAACTCTAAACTGTCTTTGAAGCCTTTTTTGAGAATGAGGAGACTAAAAGTATATGATTGAGGCATTATGTGATGGTTGCATACGTTCTTGAATATTTTGCCTACTTTTAGGCACCTTTGTAGATATGCTTTAATACCATAGCTAGTTTTGGTGCACCACTCATTGGTTTTTATACACACACACACATATATATATATATATATATATATATATATATATTTATATATATTTTTTTATATATTTTTTTTTATATTTTGTGTGTTCCCATGTGTATATCTTGTTAGTATATGCACCATACCAGTTTTTTTTCTTGTAGTTGTAGCATAATGTGTATCTATTTCTTAATATTTACTACATGCTCTGCACATTATCTATTGTATTTATTCTATGGTTTAGATGCTGGTTATTTTTAGCTATTTTTTGTTATGTTATTTTAACAGGATACTAATTATTTGCTTAATGTGTTAATAGCTTAATTTTATTAGCGTTTCCCGCCTTAAGGGATATTTAAGAAGTTGTAATTTATGGTGTTTTATTGAGTCTGATGAAGCCGAAAGGTGAAAGCGATAACTCTGTGTTCTATTGCTGGAATAAAACCGTGTTTTTACCCTCTATGGATTTGTCTACTGTTTCATGTGATTGAATTATGTTCTACATGTTCCAGTTTCTGAAGATTTGATGACTGTTGGATTTTATGGACATATTATCTGTGGTCTGTGCTTCGCCCTAACTTTTATTATTTTGTGCCATTTATTTGTTGCTGCTTGGATAGGGCGTTTACCCTGCTGCATACTTTTATTTCGAGATTGTTAATAATATGTTGTGGATAACCGTTGCTGTTTGATAGGACAGAATATTTAGTAAACAGTTTACTTTACATGGACATTTGAACTGAACCATCAAACAACTTTGCATCAAAATGTCACTGTAAACTTGATTGCAACAACACTGACAACATTGTTGCTGTATGGGTGGTGTTTTGAGCTTCCATGTTGATATCTAATAGGCCAGTCACAGATGTTTTATTATTAAAAGAATGTTTATTGCATCGAGAGGAAAAATCCACACACTGAAATAGATACCTGTTATATGAATTGCATTACAATTGGTGCATAGCAACATGAGCATGCTTACTATGCCATATACACCTCCCCCAACAATGACATCTCTTTTGAAACATTTCAGTACAAGCAGATTTCATCACATCAAAGAGTACATATAAGCAATAAGCTTAGTTGAAAAAGGCTAGAAGAATCTTTTCAAATAAGTCCATTTTATAACAGAGAAAATGACTTTGGGTGAATCAGGATTCATCCTGCTTTACTTATACTCAGCAACTGACTGTTATAATACAAAGTCATTTGACTGAAGAATTGTAAGTAAAATCCTGGAATATTTCTAAAATAATCTTCTTGTATGGAATCTAAACTTTTAATAAACTGCTTAACAAAAAGAAAAAACACTCCCCACAAATTGTGTCTTGTCGCGTTTTCATAGTAGCAAAAAATGTCAAAAATTCTTGCAGCCACAAAAGATACAGCACCTTATCCTGAGAAGTTTAGGTTAATAATCAAAGGTAATCTTAAAGCTTATAAATAGATTGACAGCCAAATTTAATAAACGAACACCAAAAAGTCACACAATCAGCAAAAACCACTAATGCGAACAGAGTTACCAATAAACAATCTCCAATTAGGATGCGAAACCAGTAGGTTAGTTAGAAATTCCACAAAGTCAGGCAGCAAAATAAAATTCACGTAGATTATTCCACTTTTTAAAAATCCAGCACAGTGAACAAGAAAAAGATGAGAAGTTAAGCGCTTTCACCTAGGTTCAATCCCAGGCTTCCTCAGAACAAAATTCAAATTCAAAAGCCATTGGTGGGCTTAAATACCCCCTCCTCCATCATGTGACCTATCATAATCACCATTCTGTAAGTTAAAACTGAATATTCCTATATGTGTATGTAAACAACAACATTTGTATAACATTCAGTTCAAAGCTATTAGTTAAATTGACCCGGTTTTATAGTCAAAAATAGAGACCATGGACTAAGTACAACAATTGTTGTTGAATCTGTAAATCATGACTGTTAAAAATTATATAATGTATAAAACAATATATATATATATATATATATATATATATATATATATATATATATATGCAAAAAATATGTATATATGCATATAAATATACATATGTATTTACAAAAATACAAAACAGGCTAGTGTCGACTATAAAACAGGGTCAATTTAACTAATAGCTTTGAACTGAATGTTATACAAATGTTGTTGTTTACATACACATATAGGAATATTCAGTTTTAACTTACAGAATGGTGATTATGATAGGTCACATGATGGAGGAGGGGGTATTTAAGCCCACCAATGGCTTTTGAATTTGAATTTTGTTCTGAGGAAGCCTGGGATTGAACCTAGGTGAAAACGCTTAACTTCTCATTTTTTTCTTGTTCACTGTGCTGGATTTTTAAAAAGTGGAATAAACTACGTGAATTTTATTTTGCTGCCTGACTTTGTGGAATTTCTAACTAACCTACTGGTTTCGCATCCTAATTGGAGATTGTTTATTGGTAACTCTGTTCGCATTAGTGGTTTTTGAAAATTTAATAAAACCTACATGGTATCACAGTGTTTTAGATTCACTAAGCAGCTCTACACAGTGTGTAGATTCACTCACCTCCACTTAAACAAGGTAAATACCGTGGCATGCAAATTACAGCATAAGCAGCTGAATTGTATGCTAATCAACCAATCCAACACAGAGGAGCTATTCAACAAGCTATAAAACAACAGTGTAGACTCAGACCTTTTGGAATACAGCCATGGAAAGGAGTCTACAAAGAAACAATGTTAGGGGCTGCTGTTGCTTTAATTCATTTGTATATGCAACAGGCTGAAGTCTGTGCTGCTAATAAACCTAGGCCAAGAAGGAGAAGAGTTTTAAGACCCCCGTTTAACTTGTCATAACGTACATGACATGGAAATTGTGGACCACTGCAGGGTGGATAGGAACTCAGCAACCTCTGCTGTCCTCATTTCAGAGCCTGGGCAAACTGAAGGGAGCCCATCCCAGTGGAAACAGAGGTATGTGTAACACTTAGAATCTTAGCTACAGTTACCTTTCAGAGACCAATAGGAGACATGTTGGGGGTGTCACAGGCATCAGCATCCAGGATCCTCAATCAGTTCTTGAATGGTATGCTCCAACATGTCAGTGACCACATATATTTTCCCCATACTCCTGAGGATAGGGCCAGAAATATGCAGGAGTTCTACTGTATAGCACATTGCCCTGAAGTGTTGGGTGCCATAGATTGCACACATATAAAAATCAAGGCACCACCCAGGGAACATGGTAGGCTCTGTAGAAACAGAAAGGGCTACTGCATAAACACAAAGGGCTTCCACTGTCATAACTGCAAAGTCATGTATAATTCCAAAGTAATCATCTTGAATGTGTGTGCTGGCAACCCTGGTAGTTACCACAACTCACATATCTGGCACATCTCCCAACTGTATCAGATGTTTGCTAGGGGGGGATATCCCACAGGGTCATTTATTGAGGGATGCAGGTTATACATTGGAATTGTGGCTGATTGTGCCCTTCAGAAATGCACACATACCTGCTGAAGAACACCATAATGAGGTGCATGCTTAAACCAGAAATATCATAAAGCGTGTGCTTAGGTTGTTGACGACACAGTTCCAGTGCCTAAATACATCTGGGAGGACCTCTGCAGTACAATCCACAGACATGTACTGAAATATTCACAGTATATGTCAAGCTAGACAACATCATCCTGAGAAAACAGCTTCAGCAGGATGAGAAAGGGGAATGGGCACACATCCCACTACCAATGGCAAGGTCACCACAGCCACATGCAGATAAGGAGTCAAAGGGGGAACCACCAGCTGCTGTGGGTGTAGGCAGATGTAGGCATGCTCAATATGCCCTCACATTGGCTAAGAGACACCACATAGCACACTCACTCACTCAGTCACCACCTAAAAGCCTAAAACTTTCCTCCTATGCACATACATATAGTAACATTGATGCCAGGGAACGCTCACCTTTACCTCCACATGTATTGGCTGTGTACTGCTTGCATCAGTGTCAACCCTGAACTAAAACTGTGACAACTCTTCATTTACAAGATAAGTCTTGAACCTGGAATGTATTGTGTAATAACACAAATGAGTGGTATGTCCTTGTATTTCATTACTTGATACTGTAAGCAAGTAAAAGGTGGGAGATTTATACAGAAATGGCCTTAACATGTGACAGCAGAGACTTATTTGACTTATATGTGTCCATTATTTAGTAGCAGGCCTCAGGCATCAAAGATTTAGACAGTCATACCTCTCAAAAGTACTGATGACCACTGCATGCCCTTAGTTTAGCACCATACATTTGTACTGGAAAATCATTAAAGAGAGAAGTTAGAAAGTAATGATACACATTGCAGTTTCAGACTTCACAACCCTCACAAGATTATTCACAATAAAGTTAGGAAATGTTGATGCTATCAGCTGTCTAACTTTCTAAGGCCAGTATAGTACAATCAGGCACAGCCATATTGGCTAACAGCAGATAATGCAGCTGACCTACACCCACAAGGATGCCTTTCCCCTCCCAGCAGACATTCCATCACAGACACCACTCATTCCATGACAGACACCCCTTGTTCAATCACAGACACCCCTCATTTCAACATGTCATTCATCCAATCCATTGAATTGGCAACACGGTAGAGGCAGTCAAGCATGTCAGCCCACATTTCTACTCATCTACAACCCTAAGCATTTCTCTGGAGGACCTATGGAAACATGCCTATGCCTCCAAGATGGCCCTAGACATACACTGAGAGACATGAAAAGAAACACTTGGCTCAGGTGGAGGAAGGACAAAAAGCTTCCTCTGAGCACCCCTAACAATCCTCCTGTGTAGCACCTCACCCACACGTTGGCTAGTTACAGAGTCAACAGGCACTGAAGCCACAGTAATCACACTTCCCTGATCAGTGGCCTCACCCTCTGTCTGTCCAATGTCTGAGGGCTCACTGGAAGGGGTAGGCATAGGCCTACTGGCTGTGTCAGATGGAATTGCAGGGTTGGCTATATGTCAACCTCAGTGTCAGATTCAACCTCTGCACCCCCCCAACTGCACCTCTGTTTGGTCACCATAATCATCAGAGTCTGCTGATACACTGACATCAGGTGGTAAAGGTCCCACATTTCTACTGTCAGGATCACCTGTAATAAAAAGCAACAAAAACAGGAAAAAATTAAGACCTACACTACTATAGTCTAATGTATGCTAACAAACGAACACTGGTGCTACGATTACATACAATACAGCAATACACACAACAGTCCTGACATCAACATCACACGCTAAAATATTTCTTTAAATTGTTCATCAGTACTGACATAAAAATGTTTGGCTTAACGTCTGCAAATGAGGTTCTCCTCTGCAAGTCAGGTGGTCCTGGAAGAACTTAAGCAAAACATAAGGGCAGTATCATCAAAATTAGCAGTAACACGGGGTAATACTTTTAACCCTTTATATGTCCATTAAGTATACTTAGCCGACAACTCCAACCTAAGCTAATCAATCAGAATGTGTTAACTGCAGCAATTGTCAATCCCCAACCAAAAAAATATTCTTGTGACACAGAAGTAAAATATTGATTTCAATTGTTTTACTATAAAACAGTATTCAACCATTGAGATACCACAGCCTACCTGGAAGCTTTTCCTGAGGCATGCTTGTTGTCCCAGAAACTATTGCTCTGACGTCAAGTACATGCTGTTCTGCACTTTCCTGGGAGCTGTCCAGATCCCAGAAAGTGGAAAGGAACTCTTCATTTGTTGTTAATGGTGGTTCCATAGCAGGCCCTCCCCTTGTACTCATCTGATCAGGGCCCATTGCAGCTGCTGTCCTCCATGCAGATATGATCATGTCAGGGGCCCTATGGCATACCTGCTCATATGTCCTGCTGTGGCCACCCACGGCTTTAACATCATCTACAATCTGGCACCAACTTTGCATTCTGTGTGCCATATCTACAAGTCCTCTTTCAAGCAGGAAGGCCCTATGTTGCCTAAAAGCTTCAACAATTACCTATTTCTCAGGATCAGTGAAGGGTGGCTTTCAAGCATTGAGATGCCTGGGTGGCTTAGTTCTAGGTGTCCTAAAAGACAACAAAAAGATAATACACGTAAGCATCACATAACTACAAAATAACTGTTCCCAGATAAAACTGAAAAGGTAATATCTCAGTATTACCCATCAGAGAAACATATAACAGTCTAGAGATGTGAAATTTGAAGAACAGGCTGGATGCAAAAAAGGAGTGTAACAATAACAACATATCCTTCTTTGTGCCGCAACAGAAATGCAGCTTTGTTCCACCCAAAAAAGAACAGGCAAATGACACATTTTGCTAACAAACCATCTATGAAATGCTAAAAGTGATATCAAATGTACTGTCCCTGAAACATTTGTACAAATTTATCACAAAGCATTTCATTTTAAGGTATTGGCAAGCATGTGTACCTGTGAAGTGCCTTGATAAGCATGCCAATGGCATCAGTACATTTCTAACTAACTAATGCATACAGATAAAAGCATAAAAGCCTTTGTTTCAGATTTTTCTTAATTACATTCCCGCATATGCAGTATGTAACTGACAAAATGCAAGCATACCTTCTGAAATTCAGTAATCCTCTGTGCAGATATATCCCAAAGTAATAGCGTATGTTCAGTCTACTCCACATAAACAAGTCTCCTCACCTTCAGTTTGCCTAGCTTTATGGTTGACCTTTTATATGGTGTAGATTTAGGGCTCTTAGCATGGTGAAGATGTAAATGAGGTATGAACAGATTTGAATTGCTGAATTTCAAATACTTGGCTATGTGTAAGAGATGTAAACAGTGCAGGCACTCCCTCAGTGCTTGTTTTTAATGGATTGCAACTGTGAATGATTACTGGTTGGGAGAAGAAAACACAACAGTACTACAGGCTGCCTTACATCCAGTGGGTGTGTCAGGTTAGACCTATAAATTGTTAGATATAAGGTTGGAAATGTAAGTAAGCAGTATACAATTCACAGATTGTGTTCATTAACATCCAACCTGCCCTTCATTTGTTGGCAACTGCATAGGATATTATTTCCAGTTAATATCCTCACACATTTTAAGGCCAGTGATATAGAATGGCTTGCAGACTGCATGTCTCAGATTACTGGTCAGATAACTGAAGAATGACCAGCAAACACAGAGAGGTAAGAACAGAGCAATATATTTGCAAGCAATAATAATAACAGGTTGTGTGATCATTTAGTGCACTACATCTAAACATAATAAATGTACAAATAATAGTCGTATGGTAGATGATGCTGATGATGTTGCAGTTGGTTGTGTGCACAATAATTTCAGTTCCTTGCTGCAAAGTTGTTTGCATGGCAAAGAGTGATAAGGCACCCATCCTATGTTCTGAAGGTTCATTAGAGTGAGAGTGAAAATCCAGGTCTATGTAGGCATATCTCATGTGAACCATCATTTTCTAGTGTGTATGTCATGGACTGATTTTCCTCATTTCAACTACCTGTCCCTTTTTTCTCTTTATTGTGTAGGGGAGCAGTGTTTGCATGATGCATCACTTAGCTCAATCACAGGAATGGAGGAAATGAATGTCAGGTTTAGCTGTGCTTATCTCATTTGCGTGAAGTGTGACAGTGTGCAAACTAGACAACTGGACCACTCAGGAAGCAGACAGGACTCAGACATCAAAAAATAGAAACTAGATGCATTCGACTAATTCTGCTAGGCACCACTCAAACTCGCTAAGCAGCACTGCATGGCAGTTAACAGAGAGACCTTAAGAATAATTATTAAATTAGGAAATGTCATGTAACTAGTTCTGTGGCAGCAGGTGTAAGTGTAGGGCTTAAGAACAGATGGTCCTGGGTTCCAGAACAGGGTGTGAAACCTTTTTTGTACTGCTGTGACATTGCAGTTTATAGCAATGAACTGAAACTTAGGCATGTGTTATTGCAACTTTCTTGTGGCAACAAATGTAAGTGTAGAACTGCCATACACATGGTCCTGGTTTCTCTAATACAGCATATTCCATATAATTTTACTGTTGTTCCACTTCCCATTATATTCACTCAAAATTATGACTGTTTAGATAGTGGAGCTGATATTAATTATATGTATGAGGGATGAGACTCCATTATTGTGTTATCAAATGTATGACTGATGGTATACTGTGTATTATATTTCTGTAAGTATAATTCTGCTATGGGACTTGTATGGCCTTCACATTTGCCTAAGACATATACACTACTGTCTCTATATCCAATAACTTTGTCAGGTCACACATACATGTGTAACAGCTCATACTGTATTCTGTATTTATGTATGATTCCTATGTCTGAACAGCTAATATGCATAATGGTCTTCTGTTCTTTTCTGTTCTTTCCCCAGCTACCAGGGATCAGGAGTTTAATGTGCAGGCCCATGAGGCTAGATTGGAGAACCTGGGTGGAGCAAGTGGTATGTATGCAGCAGAAGAAAAGTGTTATTGTAGCATTAAAAGTTAAAGATAGCTTTTGGGCATTTTAGAGTTGTATCAAATTGAGCATGCATATCCTTACTGTAAAAACAAGTTTGCATTCATTAATCTGTAGCACAAACCAACTGTAAGAGTCCAATATCAGACTTTAGTCAGAGGTTGTGGGTTCAAATACCACAATTCACAACTACACAATACTGTTATTTCTTCAATAATATGTACATTAAATTAAAACCTCTACACCAGTGGCACAGATCCCCTGCTGTGAACTGTAATCTGTATAACTGGAACATGCATATGTACAATAGATGCGCATTTCAAGGATTACTTTCAGCAATCTGTAGTATAGTGTGTATCTGTCAGGAGGTAAACTTAAATGTAAAACTTAAGATAACAGAGCTTTATAATTGTATTAATGCTTTGTATCTCACATATGATGGTACTAATTTTATCTCTTTTTTCTCTCACCCCAACCATTAGCTCTTGTTTCCATTTTCTTTATTTTAATTTTAGTTTTAAAAAATATTTTTTATTTTATTTTATTTTTATTTTATTCAGTTATTGTTTTTCTTTATTTTCATTACGTCGTCCGAATGTGTCAATTTCATCCTTGTGTACCACATCACTAAATGCTCTACAGCACAGCAAGGTAGGCCAGCACCAATGGATCAGCCTGCCCCCATTTCACTGGCTCCAGCACTGATGCCCAGCAAGTCTGGGAGCCAACCTAGCAGCACTGCCTCTGTTGCCTCTGCACTACCTGCACCCTCAGGTAGTCCTGCCCTGGAGGCTGGTCCAATGGTACTCTCTGACAACAGAGGCAGAAGTGGTGATTTCGCCACCCACAGTGAGTTGCCAGGGATGGTGCATAGGGTCATGCAAGGCACCACTGGTGCACACCTACACTGGATGAAAAAGCTCCCTCATGTTCCATAGGAGGAGGAGGAGATGTCAAGCACTCCAGCAACCAGCAGAGTAAGGTGACAGTGATGGCAGTCCAGTGGGTGAGGACTTGATTCCCACTGTCTCCAAGGTTGTCCCCACCATTACCCCAATTATGGTGTCCCCCAACCTTTTGTGTCCATCACTGTCCCTGTTTATTGCCTTCTTTGTCTTGTCTGCCTGCAATTGCTTCCTCACACACCCAGCTTACCTGACCCAGTCATACTTGTTCCTCTTCCCCAAAATTCCTGTCTCTCTGAAATAAAAAATAAATGGGCATGTGTCCCACAAAAAAAAATGTCCTATACATAGCTCTCCATTTCACACGTGACTTGTTGACACACTTAATTCAGTTCACTATACAACATGATTGCGTTATGGTCACCCCTCTTTGTGGTGGTAAAATTCAGTTAATATTCTGCACACATTTTCAGTTTAACTAGTTAAAGAACTGGATAGCTGTGGTTCTTTCCTATTTCCCTCCCGCACATTCCTGTACTGCTTTCCCTTTGTTTTTCCCCCTGCTCTCCATTTCACCACTTTCCTATCTACCCCATTTTAATACTTTTCATCTGGCCAAAAATAGAATCACATACAACACACATAAGTAAAAGAAAAATAAATGTATCCCTTCACTTTTTGAACTCCGTGTCTGTGTGGAGGTGAGCATCATGCACCAGCAAGCAGCAGTGGTGAATGGCAGCAAAATACTGTGGTTAGGTTACATCCACTCAATGCTGCTTAACCCGACCATGTTATGCCAGCACACAGCAACACATGAACTATAAAGAATATGTTATTGCCTTAACAATGTTTATTTAAAACTATTTAAATTTATTAGATACACCTGGATTCGGACCCAGTACCATCTGGGCCAAAAAATTTGTATCAGTGCATTAACACATGCTGCCACAGAGTCAGATAAGCAGCAGGTATGCTTCATAGAGACAAGACTGTCAAGCTGTTCGCAGTGTGGCTCATATTTGTGCACTGCTTAACTATGTGTAAGCAGGGAAATAATTGAAAATGTGCATCTCTCATGCACATACCCTTGGCCAACCGATGCTCAAATCTGCTGCTCACCATGCTATGGAAAAGTAAGTATTATTATGTATCACTGCTGTTTTCTGTCCATTTCATGTCTATGATATGAAACTACATGTGGAAACATAACAGAATGAAGGCCCTATCTAACACTATACCACATATTTACAATTCAGCCATGTGTTGCTTGCCCCACAATCACTGCAACCCTGGTGTCTCATACTTTTTCCATATATCACCTAAACTACAGAAAGCAGTATTAAATGTTATGTGATATGCAATCTACATCTATATTGTAACATGCAGAACTAGAACTATTGACCCATAAGCCTAAAAAGCCTTATCTGCAAGGCTAGGGAAGGAATTGGCATGGACCTTATCCATAGGGACATAGGTGATCTTCAACACATTTAACCCAGCCCATTTTGTTTTTATCAAGGGTAGATCTTGCTTATTAAACCTAGTGAATTTCTTTGATACTGACCCCAAAGACCTGACTGAGGGATAACAGGACAAACCACCTATGTTGAGTTATCCATGACCTTTGACACAATCCCTCATTCATGTCTAATAGTGAAAATCTTCCATCTGGGAGGTAAGCCATGCATTACTAGATGGATAGCTAACTGGCTGACCAACAGAACACACACTGTCAAAGTTGGGGACTGCACCTCCACCACTAGTCCACTTACCAGTGGAATACCACAAGGATCTGTGCTGGTCCCTCAACTGTTTGGAAACTATTTTAAGCCCAGGCAATGGTATATGGCCTGTGGTTTACCAGGTTTCCAGATGACTGTTAACTGGATGCAGTCCCCCAGTGATGGTAACATTTTACAGAAGTGGCTGACAGAGAGAAATGATTGGTGTCAAACTCACGGACTGAACCTTAAAGCAAATAATACCTCATTGTCCCCTTTGGCATTGAAGTACCCCTGCTAATTATAATATACATAGCACCCAGTACCCATCTAAGGCCAAACATGGTGCTGTGAGACTTGAGAACACATGTTGATAGCAATCTACACTTTAATCACTATGTGTCCATATTGGTGAGACACACATTCTGCATTGTGCACTCCATACATATGGACATCACATCCAAGACCAGGGAGGTCATAGGTCTGCTGTATTCTACCTTTATAAGACCACTAATTGAGTACAATGTTCCCTTCTGCCTGCACCTCACTAGGCAACTGCAGCAATTGGAGAAAAACACAGAGGTTTGTGACTGGGAGAATCCAGGGCCTAAGAAACCTGACATACATGAAAAGACTGAAAGACGTCATTGTACTCCGTATCATCCTGGCTGCTGAGGGGTGGCCTATGCCTGCTCTACAGAGCAGTCTCAGACCCTGCCTATAGGAAATGCTAGACATCTGAAAATCAAATGGAACAAGAATAACTTGCTCCATGGTTCTCAATCTGGCCTGTGACATAAACAGAATATGCTGGGGAAACAGATATGTCCTCCAGTGATTGACACTCCTCTGTAGTAGGCTCCCACTGCATGTCAAGTATTGCTCCTTAATGACCATGTTCAAGTTCAATCTTGAAAACTGGATGGTTGATTGTAAAGTCAACTCTGGGGTGGCACCTATGTCCCTCATGGACAGAGCCAGTTGGTGCTGTTCACATAATCACTCTGCTAACAATGACCAACTTTGCTCAATAAGGAAACTTGTGTTTTTATACAGCTAGGCTTTTAAACACCCTAGGGCCATTAGGCTAGTAACCTTCTATGAACCTATGAAGCTATGAACCTATGCAGGCCTCCCAACATCTTCTTTCCCACATGGCCTGTTGATGTCATCTACTATAAGTTGACCTGCACTCTTGTAAAAGTCAGACTTGTGCTGTGGAACGTGCATAAAGTACTATGTTCTGTAGTCTCTGTATTTAGGTAGGGGTTCTATTCTCATTACAATCATCTGTGTGTGTGTGTGTGTGTGTGTGTGTGTGTGTGTGTGTGTGTGTGTGTGTGTGTGTGTGTGTGTGTGTGTGTGTGTGTGTGTGTGTGTGTGTGTGTGTGTGTGTGTGTGTGTGTGTGTGTGTGCTTTTGCTTGACATTACAGACAGCATTTTACATCAGCATGTGGGACACTATTATTAGCATAATCTCCTCAACAGACACTGTTGATGTCATCAGCTATATCAGATGTGTGGCTATGCAATACTCCCACAAGGGCAGTGTCAGACAGATTATAGTGGCATGGCTTTTATTCTATTCACATACATCATGGCATGGTTTGTAGGCCCTGTGTTTTCTTGATGAAAAAGCCATGTGGTCTCTCCAGCTGTTGCATTTGTCTGGTGAGGGACATGCAAAAGAGAGAATTATACTCTATTAGTGTTCTGATGAGGTTTGATTACAGTGTTGTCATTCAATCCCAAGATATAAATATGATGGTGTGACTTATGATGTGCACAACATAGGCTTTCAATACCAGTGTGGCTACTTGGTGGTAGAAGTTCAGATTGCTATCTACATGTGTTCCCAATGCTTGCATCACTGGGTTTCAGCATAGCAGAACGGTTGTCAATGTTGTGATTAACATGGAATTCCACTTTTAGACAGACAACATAAAAAAGCCGCATTTCTGCATTTATTTGTATATTGTGTGCCTTTGTCACCAATCATTTGTCTCTGTTAGCTCATCCTGTACTATGTTATCATCATTGGTGGACTCAGTGATTGCGCCCAATATGCAATAACCATCAAGCTTAAGCCAAAGACCATATACATTAGCCTGAACTGTCTTGAAGTTATGTCCAAACAGTTTGTATTTAGAGGAGGTATTTAAGGAGTGGCTTCAATCTGGAAAATGTTTTAGTTTTCTGGTGAAGTCTGTTTAGATGAAAGCGTTGAATAAACAGTTGGTACACTAAAGAGAGAAGTGATGTTCTGTTATTTTCTTGTCTTTATTGACCATTGGGAATTTGTATTTTTTCAGTTTTGGCTCATGGATACTGGTTACATGTGTTTTAGTTATTCTATTTTCTATAATCACACTGACCTTGCACACAAGCAAACATGAATGCAATGATTCCACTGACTGTATGATTTTTCATTTATCCATGCACACCTGGGCACCATGTGAGGTGTACACCCACAACAGCTGTGTGTGATTTACTGCCACTATTGCAGCTGCTGACTGCTATCGTAAGGATCCAATAGCTGCTCCACAAAGTAAGATTTCTATGCCACTTTTGTATGCAGAAGATACAGTGCACTTATTGAATACAATTCATAAATAATTTTTTTCAAATACTATTTTCCAAATTATATAATGTTTAACAATACAATCATCAATAAACAAGTATTATAAACCTTTATATACACTATGTACAATTGACCCGAACAAAGGAGGGAAAAATTAATAAAAAATTTATAATATTCAATTAATAAAGTATAGTTACACATTAATTATTTAGGGTTCATTTTTAATGTCTCAATAAGAGTTAAAGTTTTTTCCCAAGGATTGTTTTTCCATGTTTTAGGTGAAATTCTTGATTCCTTCCTTGATTTCTAATGTCACTGTTTCTTTCATCAATCTCAAGAATTCTTCCAGAGTAGGTTCTTGTGGAGACTTCCACTTTCTAGTTATACATTTCCTTGCCACAGTAGGTATAGATCTGTTTTTATTTATTCCAATAGTATCATTAACATTTAAGAGGATTAAAGATTTGGTTAAAATAAAGGTATCTGTGAATATAGCTTGGAGAAAAATAGTAATTTCTTCCCAGAATTTTTTTTATATTAATACAATCAAAAATATATGAGACCAATCAGCTTTACAGTTTAAAGAACATCTCCAACAAATGGATTTATCAAGTGAATTGAATTTGGCTAGTTTATCAGGTGTAATAAATGCCCTGTGAATATATTTCCATGTAAATGTTTTTCATAATTGTAAATTAAATGTTAAGTTTACAGAACATAAAATATGTGTTTTATTCTCAATTGATAGATTAGTGTGACATCCTTTTGCTATGAAATTCCAATATCTTGCATTAGGGTTAGTTTTATATGTTATCAATATTTTGTATAATTTTGAAATTAGATTCATCCAATTATAATTGTCGTAAATAACCTCAGATGTTAGACTTATCAAATGTGGACTTGTTTTATAAGGAGAATTAATAATTTTACTATTAAAATCCTTAACATATGATAATATGCTTTGTAGTATCAACCAATCTGCTGATGGAATGTCATATTTAATCTGAATTTGTTGAATGTCTAAAACTACTTGATACTCTATACAATGTTGCCAAGTGAAGTTTTTCCCCTCCCATCTAGTTAAGATAACATTATGAATTTTATTGAAGAAATTCTTTGTAGAGCTAAAGGGTATTATCAAGTCTAGCCAAATCTTAATATCCGTGTTAGCATATATAACTCTTCTGAATAAATTGTAAATATTATTTATATAATTTAAGTTAGTTGGTTTTGTTATATTATATTGAATTTTAACAGTCAATATGTGCCACATCCTATTATTTTGTTCACTTAATATACAATTTGTAATTATTTTATTTTCATTTAGAAAAATAATAGCGTGCAATGTTTTCCATGTTGAAGAATAATTAGGATCTATCCAGTTAAAGATAGTTCTTAATATGGAAGCTTTTGTGTATGATTCTAGATCTGGAAGTTTAATTCCACCCACTTCCCAAGATCTAATATGATGTGTATAGGCTATTCTATTTCATGTTGGATACCAAAGAAAGTTTAATAGAATTTTATTTCTTTCTTTCAAGATTTTCTTGTTAGGTACTATAGGAATAGCTTGTGCAATGTAATTAATTTTTGGAAAAATTGTCATTTTTATTATTTGTAATCTGTCTTCAAATCTCAAGAACATTTTATTCCAGCTTAGTATTAACATTTTTATTTTAATTATGTTGCCATCATTTGTGGATAACATAGATTCCAAATTATCACATAGTGTTATTCCTAAATATTTTATTATGGGAACTTGTTTTCCTATCACACAATTAGTAGTTAAGGTAAATTCTCTCTTTTTATTCAAATGTATATAATTAGATTTTCCATTGTTAAATCTAAGGCCAGAAATATGATAAAACTTTTCCACTATTTCATCTAGTTTTGGTACTGATTTCTCTGAGACAGATAACGTGAGTAAAACATCATCAGCAAATAACATAATTTTTGAATTGAGTTGACCATATACATCTATGCCTGATATATTAGAGTTGAGGCATACTAATGAGGCAAATAATTCAATTCCTAAGGCAAACAGGATGGGAAACATCGAACATCCCTGCTTTGTACCTTTGGTTATATCAACAGCCTTCAAGGTAAATGGCCCAAGGTTTACATAAGCCAAATTGTTTTTATAAATATTCTTTATTAGCGTAATAAAATTAGTAGGAAATTCAAACAATTCTAAAGCCTTAAAGAGAAAATCCCAACTTAATGAATCAAAGGCATTTTCTATATCCAAAGCTACTATTAGAGCTTCTTGGTTGTTTCTGTTTAGAAAATCTATGAGCGTTAGAATTCTTTGTATATTGTCATGTGTGTGTGTCTTTTTAAATGAATCCTGTTTGATCCTCATTTATTATGTGTGTCAATGATTTTTTAATTCTACTAATATTGACATGAAGATTTTATAATCATTGTTAAGTAAAGATATTGGCCTATAAGATTTACACTGTAAAGGGTCTTTGTTTTCTTTTATAATGGGTGTAATTAAGGAGTATCTCCATGAAACTGGAGTTGTGTTTTGTGCTAGAATTTCATTCAAAGTTTTGTGAAACAATAATATTACTGAAGATGGAAATATATTATACAATTCATTAATTATTCCATCAATTCCCGGTGTTTTATTACTTTTACTTTCCTTGATTTTTTGAGTAATTCCTTTTAGAGATATTTGTTTTTGAATGTCTAACTTTAACTTTTCTGGTACCGCCTTTACCTTTACTAATTTTAGGTCTAAGTTTGATGTATTAGTTATATGTGAAGTATCATTATAATGGTCAGAGAAATAATGTTTAAACGCATCTAGTATATCATTTATATCCGAAACCTCTGTTTTTTCCTTCCTTCATGTATAATACTTGTAATATTATTTTCAATCAAACATTTTTTAAATCCTATTGCTAAATTATGCGTATGTTTGGGTGATACTGCATAGGAACTAAGTTTTAACCTTTCTACAGCTATATTAGTTTTGTGAGTTAGGATTTCATTATATCTTTTGTTCAAGTCTTCCAATGCTTTTTATTATTATTTTGTGTGTAAGTAGATGAATTAATAGTGAGATCTGTAATTTGTTTTTGGATGTTACATATTTCTGATTCACACTCGTTTAGCTTGTTTTTATACCATGAAATAATTTTTCCATTTAGATAGGCTTTCAAGGTATCCCAAAGATTAATTACACTTATTTCAGTAGTGTAGTTTATATCTAAAAAGAATTGTACTTCTGAATCTAACCAAGGTTTAAATTGTTTTAATTTTGTAATGTAAGCTGGAATTCTTGACATAAAAATTAATTTCTTATAATCTGTATGCATTTTGAGAATTAATGAATTATGGTCTGAAAAGGGACAAGGGATTATGGAAAATTTTATTATTTTGAATTTAGCTCTTGAGATATGAAGATTTTATCAATTCTTGTATGTGTCCCAAATCTGTGGTCCTGGTGTGAAAATAATAATGAATTGTTCTCCTTATAATTAATTGTATCAATTAGATGTAAATTTTCTTCCCATTTCATAAGTAGCTTCCCTATAGAACTTACATGTAAATTTCTTTTGCTTGTGGTCTCTGATTTATCTAATATACAATTAAAGTCACCTCCCAAAATCAAATTTCCTTTATATACTCTAGTTATTAGATCCAACTGTTTTCTTATTATCCCAACCCCAATACCTGGAAACCAATATATATTTACTAATGTCCAGAGTCCATTGTTATATTTTACTATTACTATGGCTAGGAGTCTTTCTTTATCTTCATATTTGTAAATGATTTGAGGCATAGTGACATTTTTCCATAAGATTAAAGTTCCCCTAGTCTTTTTCTTATATGAAGAGTGAGATAAGATCATATATTCATTAGGATTCCATCTAAAGGTATCATTTGTTTTGAAGTGAGTCTCTTGAAGAAATACTACTTGTACTTTATTTAATTTCATATACCTTAATAAATTAGATCTTTTCCTTGAATTGTTTAAACTGTTAGTGTTTAAGGATAAAATAGTCAAGCCCATTCTCTGTATTTAACTTTACATCATATTTGTTTTGTATTATATTTTTTAATACCATACCAAATGTAAAATGTGTAACTACTGTGTTAATAATTATCATTGTAGTCAATATTTTAATTTTGGTTAAAAAACTTAAAATAGAGTAGTTCAGGCCAATAAAAAAAAGAAAAATGCCAAAATTACTTGTATAACAACAAGTATATAAATATTTTTGTAAAGCCTCTAATGTACATGAAGTTAAATACACTTCCAATCTGCTAGATGAGAAGAAATGTAACAGATTGCCTACCATTACTTCCCTCATAAAAAAAGAAAGAAAAAAAAACTAACCCCTTTCGATCTCCAGTACACCTTTTCTCTTATCCTGGAGATTTAACAATATTAGTTATTATTTCCATATATAACTATTAATAATGAATTAACATAATGTATGAAAATGAGTATTGATTTGATAATACAATTTAATTTTAGATTAGATTACACTTCTTTTTCAGAATATAACCATCCTATAATGCACTACTTAAACATTCAGAAAGTAAAATCGCATTTATAACACAGTAAATGTTGCTTAACATTAGTTCTCTTTTGCCTGAGAGTAGTATATATACATATTAATAGTTCCCAATATTCTGATATGACCAATGAAAGCCGCAGTGGTGCAGCAGTAGCGTTGCTGCCTCACAGCAAGTGGTTCTCCTGTTCGATTCTCAGCTGGAGTGCCTTCTGTGTGGAGCCTGCATGTCCTCCCCGCAGTCGAGTGGCATTCGAAAGACATGCATAAATGGGCATGCCTTCATTGAAGGTTGGAAGTCGGGCTGGCAACTTGGCAACATAAAAAAAATCTACTGCCAGTCATTAGCAGACTGGAGTTCCGTTGTGGCGACCCCTAACCGGGAAAAAGCCGAAAAGACAAACATTCTGATATGACCAATATACTAATGATTATGACAGATAAACACCCTCCTACATACTAAAATATATATTATAACTGAGTGAAGTAGATTTAGAAATGTATGAATAAGTGAAGATAAATACAGACAAGTCTATTCAGAGCACTTAAATCATACTACAAAAACTATGTAGTCCATAGAATAAACCCTTAGAGTTGTGTTCACTAGAGATGATAATGTAAATATGTTTGAGTGAACAATAATGTAAATATGTTTGAGTGAACAATGCATGTCATAAATCTCTATGTATCACTCACATGCTTTCAATTAGAGACAACTGAAAGCATAAACCAGATTCAGTTTATTTTATGTCCACCCATGAATGTAGTTGTGACAAATTAAAAGAAAAAATGAAGAAATACAACATTAGACCATAATGATCACTCATTGATGATGAAACAGAAGCAATTTGCCCTGATAAGTGGCCATGTGGGTGAGCAATTTATAAACTTATTAATAGTAATGCATAGTTATAATATCAATTCATATTATAAGAATATCATCACAGAATATTGAACAACATGCTAGTCAAGACAGAGCATTACTGAAGCTGTTCTGCACAGCCACAGTTCCTTAGAACCTTTATAATAGAGTGTTTATCAAAGAATGTGTCATTCAGCAAAATGCAAGAGTAGGCAGACTCCCTTCTTTGTTATTAAATTGTTAAAAGTAATGACACTCTTGTTGTTGTGTCTTTCGGCTTTTCCCGGTTAGGGGTCGCTGTAGTGGAACTCCGGTCCACTAATGATTGGCAGTAGATTTTTACGTGCCGAGTTGCCAACTCTGATGCACAACCTTCAACGAAGGCACGCCGATTCACGCATGTCTCCACACAGTAGACGCTTTCGCTGAGAATCGAACAGGACAACGTCTTACTGTAAGGCATTAATGCTACCGCAGCACCACCACCACAGTGCTACTCTAAAAAATACAAAACCTATTAAGCTGAACAGTGCCTTAAGAAATCTCTCTATCTTGTATCTATTTAATTAGTGTTCTACTTGAATTTCTCATCAAGAATTACAATTTACAAATCTGTCTTATTTTACTACTTGAACCAGTAGCAAAAGCAGACCATGAAGACATCTTCTCATGGGCCCTTTACTTTAAAGAAGTAAAGATGAAATTCCAAGGTGAACTGATTTTACCAACCATCTCACTAAGAAACTGATAACCTTATTATTTAAACAGCTGTCAATATTTAGTAAAAATATCAGCTGCATAATAGTCCACTATACAACTAATGTCTGAAGGATTAAAGGTTGTTTATGTTATAAATCCCTGCCTTAACCAGATGTGTAGCATACAGAATATCATTTAACATTTGCATTTCTTAGGAACCTATGTCTGTAAATGTGTAATTCAAACAATTCTTGGCAGAATTAATGACATCTAAACTACTTTATTATGCTAATTTATGTGCAATTTTACTATAGGTTTCCCAGTACTTCCCTGTCATCAAGGCAACTCCCACAATACATCAACAGGCACTCGCAAGACTGTCTGAGATTCCAATTTTATGAGTTATAGAACCATGGCTTAAAGTTTTGCTGGGAATAGATCAACTGTTCATCATAGAAAATACGTGCACATGCCCACACAATTTAGTAATGCAGTTAAACAGCTACTTGCATGTTGATGTAAGAATTTTGGCTAATTACCAGCATCTTTGCCACTTTACTGAAAGTTGAACCTCACTTACCAAAGATTAGCAAGCACTAAAGGGTGAGGAGAGTAATCAGTAATTTACTATCTACTGTATTCACTATTTATTTGGTTACTACTTAATCAATTCAATTGAACATGTCTAGACAGTGTGAGCAGAGGAAAATAACAACACTGCACAGTACAGGGTTTACTATGTTACCTAATAAAGCAATGTGCACATTATATTCAAATAAGCAGGAGTTATACGTACGCAGTAATAAGTCAAAAACAAAGCATGAGGTAGCAGCCACGGCTGTGTAGAATAACAGCTTTATTAGTAAAAGAGGTGAGCGCTTTCGTGGCACCAGCCACTTCATCAGACAATCAAAGAACAGTAAAACACAGCATTTATAAGCTACAAGCCTTTAACCAGAAATTCCCAGCTCAGAAGGGCAGAGTCCAGCCTTTCCTCCCACAAGAGTGCAGACCATGAAACATCTTAATATTAAATAACTGGCCTGAAGCCCAAGTGCTTAAACCAGAATTAGTACACTTTTAGAATAACAAACACTGAGCCCTCAATCAGCAGTTCCCAACTCAGAAGGATGTAAGCTACCTGTCCTGCCACTACAGTGCAGAGCACAAACCTTCTTAATGTAAAACAACTGGTCTGAAGCCCAAGTGCTTAAACTAAAAGGCTTAGAGTGAGTTACACCAAGCAGTAATAAATACAACTGAGTACTTTTAAGATGACGCAAAAGCAAAATAAAGTAGGAAGAAACACAAATACAGTAAAAGCAGATAATTTTTTTTTTTTTTTTTTTTGAGTGAGCAAATGAGATGGGCCCAGGAGGAGCATCCAAGCACAAATCCACAAGAGGGGCGGGCAGCTCCAAAGCCACCAAGACCAACACCAACACAAAAACAGGGAGGGTGGGTGGGGACCCACCGAAAAAACAGTCAACTTCCAGGTAGATATTGTTCAATGCAACACAAACAAATTACTTTAAAAAGTACAAATAAAAGTTACTTAGCTACAATTATGCGTCCAAGTTGATATCATGCAGGTCTTAACCGGCCAAAGCTCATAGTTTAAACAGAATATAATTCACAGTACCAATTGTATAAGACAGAAACTGAATAACAATGAAGGAAATTTCCCTCACCTATCACTGGCTATGCAGGTTTTTAACAAGCCTTAACTGAAAATACCACATGCACTACTGAAAAAAGTCAACTTCCAGGTAGATATTGCTCAATGCAACACAAACAAATTACTTTAAAAAGTGCAGATAAAAGTTACTTAGCTACACTTATGCGTTCATTCAGGTCTTAACCGGCCAAAGCTCACATGCCTGGCTAAGGCTTTTGTCTCTATTTCTTTGGTGACATCATATATATGCTCCCTCATTCGGTCTCTCAGCCTTTGCATTGTCATTCCAACGTAGAAGGCAGGACAGACTGTGCAGTGTGCCAAGTATATAATAATCATACTGTCACAGTTAGCTATTATTCTAAAGGTAAACTCCTTCTTTAGATCTGAATGTAAAAATCTACTTCCAGTGTCAACGAAGGTGCAGTAATTACATTTATTACAGGGGAAGGTTCCATATCTGACTACATTTTCTCTTCTTGATTCCATGGGTTGTGGTCCACATAATAATATTTTTATAGCTTTTTTATTCTTAAAAGCAAACCTCAGGGTCTCACCTACCAGCCTTTTAACATCATCATCAGCACATAGTATATTCCAGTTTTTTCGATATACTTCCTGTTTAGATCTAATGTTACTCGAGTAGGATACTTGTACTCTCATAGGTTTCTGACTAACAGTTCCTCCATCTATGATGGTATCCATATCCGAAAAGTATGGCTTACCTGTTCCTTCCCGTGCCTCAGATAGACCCACTAATGACTGTTGTATCTCTTTCTCACTGTACCCTCTATGTATGAACCTTTCCTTCATGTTCTTGATCTCCTCCTCGTACTTAGTTTGATTAGCTGAGGCTCTCAGACCTTGGCCTCTTACAGTGTTCTTAAATATATGTGTCGGGTGCATGCTCTGTCTATGGAGATAGCTATTCCTATAACATTCTTTCCTATAGATTTCAGTTTCCAGAACATCTCTATCTTTTTGAAGTATCCTGATATCCAGATATTCTATAACATCATAGGAATGCTTCATTGAAAATTTAAGGAAGCTGGTAATATTATCTATTTTGTGGAAGAATGATAGAAATGAAGCTACATTACCTCCCCATAAAATAAAGAGATCATCCACAAATCTCATGTAGAAATTCAGATGCCTTCTCATCTCAGTCAGTAGGAATTCTTTATCTCACATAGCCATAACAATATTTGCGTAGCCATTTGCACATGAAGTGCCCATGGCCACGCCATCCTTTTGTCTATATAAATTTCCTTCAGACAAAAACATATTGTTTTCTGATATCAGTTCCATCAACAATGATAATGAATCAATAACTTGTACATCATATGTTTCGTCTTCCATTAAATACTCTTTGAAGAGCTCAACACCTTTACTATTAGAGATGACCGTGAATTAGATTTCACATCCAAGGTAATCATGAGCCATCTATCCTCCATGGCTATACTCTTACAAAATGCATACAGATCTTTTAAAAAATGTTTTGTATATATACATTCTTTTTCAGCACAGTTTTAAGGTGGTGCTCCACAAAAATGGGCAAAGTTTCAGTACACCAGCCCCTCCCTGATACAATGGGTCTCATGGGGGGCACTCTGGGATGTTTATGTATTTTGGGGAGTCCTTGTACGATGGATAATAAGTCCCTTTGTGGCTTATGAAATTAGATGATTTCTGTTACCAGGTTAATGAAGTAATCAGTATAATATGTCTTAATTTTACTTATTTGTGCACAGAAGTATGTCATAACTGCAGCAGATGTGTGCATCTCACACACATATTTTCCTATTTACACTTGCAACGCTGTAACAGATGCTTACAAAACTATCAGACATGTCATTTTACTGGATCACCATAGCATAGTGTATCTTATAGCCTAAGTAGGAATAATTCAGAAGTAAGAAAGGACTGTTTACTTCACGTGTAACAATGTAGTCTGTAATGCTTCTATTACTTTTTCAACTGGATGTTATTCAATGTTACTGTAAATTCTTCTTTTTTTGTGTTACCTACATGAAAAACAGCCAAAGTAGTAAAAATGTGGATTCCAACCACTGTAGCCACTAATAACAGAAGAAAAAACATGGTGTTTTGCTCATCTATCATTTGGTGCCATTAAACCTTGAAGAAACTGTGAACCTGAGTGCTTCCTTCCAGCCTGTTTTTCTTCTACATGAAAAACAGCTACTCTGTCACTGATTTCACACCTATTCTTTTTATTTATTTAAAAGAAGTCAGGTTTTCTAGATTTTAATAATCCAAAGACCATGTTAAATGAGCTTAAAATATACACTGCTTGTGCAACTGATATCACACTACAAGCACCACCTTAACAACAGATAAGCAGGGGATTCCTTAATTGACAGTTTCCACCTTAAATCTTTCATAGCAGACAAGGGAAGCTCTAACTAGTGCATGAGAATGTTTCAAATAACAACATTGTCAGAACCCAGTAACGGAACTCTGTTTATAGTGACTAACTGTTTTTTTCCACATTTAAAAATATGGATATCAATGTTACTTTTAAAATGGGAATTTGAAGTGTAGTGAAGTCAGTAAGCCACAGAAACTATGATTAAAAATGTTCAATTCCTATTATGCTGCAATTCTTCTTCTTGTGGCTTTGCCTGGTTAGGGGTCACCACAGTGGATTACCTGTCTGCTCATGATTAGCAGTGGAGTTTTAGGTTATCTAACAGTGTAGTACCTTGCAGGATGCGCAGTAGCAAACCCTGCCCCTAAACGCCCACAACTTACATTGCAACGTTAATAGTAATTAGCTGTAATACTGAAAAGCATTTTAATATAGCTTCTAACAGAATTTAGCAACACCAAAAATCAAACTAAAAAGCATTTTAATATAGCTTCTAACAGAATTTAGTAAGGACAATTAAAAAAACGGTACTTTTCTGAACTTTGAAGTTCAACGCAGTAGTGGATATTAGCAACAGCTGATGTAATATTTTCTATTTGTATTAAAAATAAAATTGTCTCTTATTTTATAATAAAACAAGTCAGTAGAGTAATCGGTGCTGCTTATGTTTTTGTGCTTGTCACTTTGGCTTTCTTGTGAGAGTGCTACTGATTTTGGCTCGCAAGTCAGCGATGCTTTTTTGTTGCTGCACTGGGCTTTTACTTTTGCCTTTGTTGTCGGACTGTTACTGATTCCCTCTCAAATCAGTGGCACTTCTACAGGCAGTCATCCAAACATGCAGTGTTACTTCAGCAAAACGGTTAACGGGGCAGAAGGCAAAAATAAGCAGGAAGTGGAAGGATCGCTTCCATTCAAAAAGTATCGACCACAAAATTTGCCTGATCCTGGGAAAGAAATTAGTCAACTTAATATTGAAATTGGGTAATTTCTTTCAGTAAAACAAATCCAAACAAACAGATTCATAGTGGAATTTTGTGCTTAGTGGTGTGTGGACATGTAGCTTAATGTACAAAGGTGTATGCTGCATAGTCTGCAGCTGATATTATTGTGGGGCTTCCCTTGTGAATGGTCACTTGCTTGAATATACTTTTGTATTTTAATGTTACCTGAAAATAAAACATTTCATTTTGTTCTGTTTTCCATATTACTAGGTCTTGAAAGACAAGCAGATACAAGACTTTCTGTATCACAGACATTGAGCTGCTTTCGAACAATAAAAAAGCAATGCGGTACTATAAACAGCACTGACTTTACATCAACCGCACATTTCGCCTTCTGCCCCATTAACGGAAAAGTACCAAAAAAGCTTATACAACACCAGACCGACAATTAATCAGTATCAGCATTAAAACACAACATTGTTTTCCAGATTAAAATTGTAACTCGCTGTCACTCAAATGTGGTTATCTAACAGTGTAGTACCTCGCAGGATTAGCTGTAATATTGCAAAAGCATTTTAATATAGCTTCTAACAGAATTGTGTACAAATACAAATTTTTGAGGCATAATGGGTAAGGAGGACCACTCGCTGTCACTCAAATGTGCGCTGACATGCCAATCATTATGAACACGCCCTAACCTGCGCAGTACCGCCCGCGAGGTACTACACTGTTAGATAACCGAGTTTTACAGTGTCAAGTCACCAGCCCAGTGCCCAACCTTCCATAGAAGGCATGCACACACATGCCTAGGGCCAATTTAGAGTGTCCAATCCACCTACAGCATGTCTTTGGGATGTGGGAGGAAACCAGAGCATCTGGAGGAAACTCACGCGACCACAGGGAGGACATGCAGACTCCACAGAAAAGGCACCCAAGCCGAGGATCGAACTGGAAAACCTCTTACTGTGAGGCAGCAACACTAACCGCTGCACCACCGTGGCCGCCCTCCTATTATGCAACAACGAGGTGAACTAAATATACTATTAATAAAAAGGGAGATGAGAAAAAACATTTGTGTATATGTTGTCTTTGTTCTTCCTTTACATACAACTAATTATACTAACGTGAAAGATAACATTTGAATCTGGTTTTCCTCACTGCCTATGAATGAGATGTAACTATATTTTTAGAAGTCACTCTAAGTTATAAAACCATTTAACATTATCAGACACAACCACTAGACTTGTGATGAGTATGTTGCATAAAGTATAAGTTTAAGAAAAAGTATAAATGTCTCAGTGTATAATAGGCAGTATAATAGATAAAATACATAAATTTTGAGGTAAAGTCCAGAAGTCTATATCTTTGTTGATTCTCTGAGGGATTTGGAAGACTCTGTAGTTTTAGAACCAGTTCTTTGTTTCTTTTTCCTTACATCATACCAAGTATTTTTTCTGGAGATATTTTCAAGTTGGTGGAAACAGTCCAGTCCATTTCTTCAGGAATTGTGATGATATTATTATTCTTGATGAAGGTAGAAGCTTCTGCATGTTGTTAAAGGTTCTCAGGTCATTTGAATAGAACATTCTGATTCTAGCAGGATATACCATCTGCACTTTTATTTTATTTTGTTTGAGATGTTTCACTAATGGCCAAGTTTTTTTCCCTTGTTTCTAACATTTTTTCAGAATAATCATTGTCAAATCTGATCTGACTCTGTTTATATGTTGTGGGACTTTTTCTCCAGTCTGTTTTTAAAATGAGCTCTTTATCCATGAAGGACAGGAACTTTACCACAATTGATCTTGGTGATGCATTAGGTAAAGAGGGTATAGATTTTCCTATGGCTCTGTGAGTTCTTTCTATTCCATTTGATAATCCCTCTTTTAAATCAAGCACATCAAGAAGCCAGGAATTCAAAAAGGTGATGATGTCTTCTCCCTCAGTTTTTTCTGGAAGGCCAAATATTCTTATATTAGTTCTCCTCTCCCTATTGTCTAAATCATCCACTTTATTAAGTAGCCAGTTATTTTGGTGAAGTATGAATTCTGTCTGATTTTCTTCTTCTTTGAGTCTTCCATCTATGTCATTTAGTGATGTCTCCATATCAAGTAATTTACTTTGTTGTTGCTGCAGTATTTCTTTTAGTACATCGGTTTGCTTTTGGCAGTTTTCCTTGAGACTTTCCAGATTATCAGTGAACCTGTCCATTTTCAATGACAGTTCATGAAATGTGGAAGACATCAGTTGTATCTCCTTCTTCAGAGTGGTTTCAGAGTGATAATTTGATGTCTGTATATATATATATATATATATATATATATATATATATGTGTGTGTGTGTGTGTGTGTATATATGTGTGTGTCTGTGTGTGTGAAAACATGAAGAAAAAACTATAACAAGTTTTATCTCTGGTGACATAAAGTACTGCGTATCACATACATAGTTGCTGTGAGACATATATATATATATATATATATATATATATATATATATATATATATATATATATATATACACAGTATATCTTCTTAGTCTTACCCCCAAAAGACCCCCTGTTGACTTCAACCAATCCTACTCTGAGATGCCCATAGAAGGTTGTTCAAGCTTGTGCAGTGCCAAGGGCTGCTAGGGCATATTGTGGTCATTATTTTTTAAATTTCAGAGGTATGCTCAGAAGGTTACTGTAGCTAGAATGTTTCTGGCTCCCATGAAAAACAGGTTAATAAATACTTTTCTTAAAAAAATGACATAAAATGTATCACAGTACATCTAGGCCTTCAGGCCTTCTAGGAGTCTGGTGCCAAATACACAGCCATTGTAGATGATCCCATCTGCACTACATACATCTTGGCAGTTCAGGGAATAGTAACACATAACTGGTATATATCTCTGAACATCTGGACCAGGTGGGGATTTTATAGGGGCATGTATACAACCTATGGCTCCTAGTTTCTGAGGGAATTAACCAGTGTCATAAAAGCCACATACAGTGGCTGCTGTCTCCTCCATATTCCTGGTGAACCCTATGTGCTTATTGATATGCAGAAGTATTACATAAAGGATCTTGCTTAATTGTTTAACGTGGTTGAGAATGAAACCTGTGAGTTTCCCACTGGGGATATGAAACCTTTCTGAATGAGTTTCACTTCTGTGTGTGTGTGTACACAAACACACACACACACACACACACACACACACACACACATATGTATATATATATATATATATATATATATATATATATATATATATATATATATATGAATTGCAAATAGAACAAATAATGATTATGTTAACCCCATGTTAATGCCTTCATAATTATTCCATTTTCTTCTTTTCTGCCCTCATTTTCTGTTAATAACTTTTTTAACAGTCACATTATTCTCTGCTCCTGTGTTGTATGAAATCCATTGCTACATATAAACATTATTTCTGAACATTTGCTTTACTGTTCTACTTGTGTAAGTTTACTGCATATTACTCTGTACATATTTGAGCTCACTCTCAGACATTCATGATTGAAAGGGCTCAGCAGAGCTGTTCAGCTACTAAGTTAACAAACTGTAAATAAAAATAAAATAAAATAAAATAAAATAAAAAGCTCCCTGTAGCTAAGATTCTAAGAGATACGCTTATTTTAGTGTCCACAAGTATGGACATGCCATGCATTCCTGCAGATTCAGCATGCGGGTGAAACATGTACACCAAGCACCTCAGTACATCATGGTCCACCCCATAACTATCCACAATTTGCTGGTCTGTTAGGCTATGGTACATCAGGCACTAGGTTTATAGGAGGTTAGTAGGCTAATGGCCCTATGTAAAGAACCAAAATACCTTTATTGAACAAGTTTAGACGGTCTTTGTTAACAGAGTGATAGATACTGTGATCAGTAACGACTGCCTCTTTCCATAAGAGACATAGGTGCCAACCCCAGGAAGAATTTACAGTCCCCCATCCAGTTGTCTAGGTTGCGCTTGAATAGGGTCATTGAGGAGCTGTGCTTCACATGGAGTGAGAGCCTATTTCAGAGGAATGGAAAGCTCTGGGAGATATAGCTGTCTCTCCAGCATATTCTGTTGCTATCACAGGCCAGGTTGAGATCTCTGGAGCGAGTTATTCGTTTTAAATTTGATTTGCAGATGTGCTGCAATTCCATTAGGGTAGGGTCAAGACTGCTCTGTAGGCCAGGCAAAGGTCTCCTCTCAGCAGTCTGTATGATGCAGAGTACAGTGACAGGGCTTTTAGTCTTTCCATATATGTCATGTTTTGGAGGCCCTGAGTTCTTTTGGTAAGAAATCTCAGTGGTCTCTCCAGGTGCTGCAGGTTTTTGGTGAGATACATATAGAAGGGAGCATTGTACTTGATTAGTGGTCTGATAAGGGTTGAGTAAAGTGGGGCTATAACCTCCTTGGTCCTGGATGCAATGCCCTTGTTAATAACACATGCAATGTAGAATGCTTTTCTTAACACTACGGACACATGGTGATTGAAGTTTAGATTGCTATAAACCTGTGTTCCCAAGTTTCACACTAGTGAATTTGTGCTTATAGGGGTGCTATCTATATCACAATTAACAAGGGTTACTTCTTTGCCAAAAGGGGATAATGAGGCATTTTTTGTGTTAAGTTTCAGTCCATGAGTTTGGCACCAATCATCTGTCTGCATCAGCCCTTTCTGCAATATGTTTATATTGTTGAGGAACTCAATGATTGCACCCAATTTACAGTCATCTGCAAACTTCATAAGCTACAGGCCATCTGCCTTTGCCTGGACTTCAGAGAAGTAAATTCCAAACAGTAGAGGGCCTAGTACAGATCCACGCGGTACCCCACTGGTAACTGGTCTGCTGATGGAGGTGGGCTCCCTATCTTTAACAGTGTGCATTCTGTTAGTGAGCCAGTTTGCTACCCATCTAATAATGCATGGGTTGATGTCAAGCTGGGAGAGCTTCTCCATGATACCCGAATGTGGGACTGCATCAAACACCTTAGCAAAATCAAGATAGGCAGTATGTACTGTTCAACCCTCATCCAGGGCTTTGGTGACATTCTCAAAGAAGTCCAACAGGTATAATAAGCAAAATCTACCCTTGACAAAACCAAACAGGGTTGAGCTAAGAGTTTGAAGGTTGCCTATGTCCTTGTGGATAAGGCCAACAATGATTCTTTCCATGGCCTTACAGATAAGACTGGTTAGGCTTATGGGACGATAATTCCCATGATCAGATGATGGACCACCTTTGTGCAAGGGGACTACTGTTATTGTTCTTCACTTTGCCAGGATAAAGCCCATTTTCAGGCTATGGCTGAGAAGAGTGCTGAGGGGTTCTGCATGTAGTTGTTTCAGATTGTTGATTATGCAGCCTGGGATGTTATCTGGTCCCACAGAGGCTGTGTTTTTGGCATTGGACAGAGCTTGTATGACCTGTTCTCTGGAAATACTTGGTAGAGGACTGGTGTTGAGAACGATTAGGGGTATGATGGGTGGGGACAGGGGGTGAAATTATGGCCAAATCTGTCATTTAGCAGGTTTGCAATTTCCTCAGGTTCTGTGTGACTGGCATCGTTTACTACAAGTATTTGGTGATAAATCCAGTGAAAATAAATGAGCACAGGCAAAGGAAACAAATTCAGTGGAACTACGCTAGCAGAAACAAAACCCAAGAATCCAGAGATAAATTCCAAAGTTTATTATGCAACCTTAGCAGTTTCACTCAAAAAGCTTCTTCAGGCAATAACAGAAACAGAACTAAATCAGTTTAAATATTCCAAAATCAAAGTCACATGATAAAATAATTTCACATGATAAGATCACATGATAAAACCACATAATAAGATAAAACCTGATGATGTAACTATTTTAACCAAGGTTTTAAATAAATAGCTTCATTTAGGCCTGGTGAAATATGTACTCTGAGCCTCAAAATCCATTTAAATTTGTCCATCTCAGTATGTTGTACTAAGTCCCCCCCACATATAGATTCATTTAATTTTGATAAAATCAAAACTTAAAATAGTGTGCCGAATCATGATCATGAATGCATTTATAAAGTACATTAGTACATAATTTCATATTGATATCTGTGAGATGGCTACTTATATGATCCTTAGGTCTCCTATTAGTTTTCCCAACATAATATGCGTTGCAAGATTGACATGTGGCTAAAAATATAACATTCCTTGTATCGCAATTCCCGAATGTGCGTACATAGAAAGTCTTGCCAGTCACAGGATGAATGAAAGTCTTTTCAGTATTAATATCAACACAATGGGCACATTTATTACACTTAGAGGTAACTGTTTTGTTAGTCTTAAATGAGAAATTATTTCTGGGCTGTTCCTTATAACTGATTTTTAAGATTGTTACATCTTTTGTAGCCAAAAACTGGTCTGTCACCTTCCTTATCACAGGGTCAGACAACATAGTTGGCCAGTACTTGGTGATAATGTTTTTGACTGCATTAGTATTTTGATTAAAAGTAAGCATGCACCTTTTAAAATTTATATTATAACCCCTCTGGAGAAAGTCATTGGCAGTATTCTCAATCTGACATAACATTTCTCCATTATTGGCATGTAATCTAGCAATGCATTTTATTTGATTATGTATAATATTATTAAATATAAAAGGAGGGTGCATACTTTCTCCACGGGGTTATAATATAAATGAAGTCACTAACACAAAAAACATAATTATTCAAAGGTGGACGTCTGATACTAAGCCGATTTTTTCTAATTATATTACAGAAGGAAGTATTAAACAAATGAATGAGAAACAAAATTTTAAAAGGTGCATGCTTATTTTTAAATTATGGCTTAAATGTTTAAATTATGTAAAACTATTAGGAGGCTTAAGGATTGTATAAGTAGCCATCTCTCAGATATCAATAGGAAATTATGTACTAATGCACTTTATAAACATATTCATGATTATGATTCAACACACTATTTTGAGTTTTTGATTTTATCAAAATTAAATGACTCAATGCATGGGGGGGGGCTTAGTGCAACATACTGAGTTGGAAGAATTTAAATGGATTTTGTGGCTCAGAGCACATATTTCACCAGGCCTAAGTGAAGCTGTTTCTATAAAACCTTGGTTAAAACAGTTAGAGCGTCAGGTGTGATATTAACATGTGATTTTATCATGTGCTCTTATCATGTTAAATATTTTATCATGTGACTTTGATTTTGGATTATTTAAACTGATTTAGTTCTGTTTCTGTTATCACCTGAAGATGCTTTTTAAGTGAAACTGCTAAGGTTGCATAATAAACTTTGGAGTTTAGCTCTGGATTCTTGGATTTTGTTTCTGCTAGCGTGGTTCCAGTGAATTTGTTTTTGTCTTTAGCTACAGATGCCAGTTTAGACTGGTAGCTAGCCTTAGATGACTTAACAAGATATCTAATTTGCTTATTTAAGCTGTGGAGGGTATTCTTCCTCATTCTTCCTCAGCTGGGTTTATTCCTTCCTTTTAGATATCGTCGGTTTTCTTTTTTTTTTGTATAATTATGCATTTGATTAAGTGGCTGTATAGAGTGTTGTGTATTCTTCTGAATAGGAGACTTTGTTGTCTATGTTGGCTGGGACTACAAAACACTTATTATCATATCATAACATGCAATAATTTTTTGAGAAATTTTTTTTTTTTTTACTCCTAAAGGGGGTGGTGTGTTGTTTCTTTTAAAAAGAGATAGATTTAATAAGCCCCAAATACTTACATAATAGAAAAAAAAATAAAAAAAAAGATTGAATAAACAAATACTGGATGAATTTAGAAATCACTTTCACAAGATTAACCATAACAACATTAACATGGAACCTAAAGATAAAATAAAGGAGTTTATACCACAAACATGAATAAAAAGCTTAATAAACAACAGATTAAACTATTGGACAAGAGTATTTCATATACAGAAGTTATACACAAATAAATAAGCTTAAATCAAACAGATATATAAAATCCTTTCTAAAACTACATATTCATTAATACATAAGGTTTTTATTCTGCCCAAACTGAGTTAATACCCCCCCCCTTGGCAATATATTTTTTTTATTTCAATTTAAAAAAAAAATAAGAGATCAACTAGATGTTCTTCATATCGACCCATCTCATTACTTAATGTTGATTATAAAATGTTTATGAGTATTTTTGCTGATAGATTGAAGACAATTATTTGATTCAGTAAGTTGGGACTATCTGTTTACCTTACTGAAGTGCACAAATTCTCTGATGCATTTGTAAATTTAATTGAGCATTTATACAAAGGAACGCTGGCTTATATTTTAGTGATTTTACTAAATATGTACCCAACTCAGGTCAGATAACTTATTTAGGTATAATACTATCTAAAGATATTAAATCTATTATATATAATAACTATAATACCTGTTTTCTTAATATATAAAATCTTTTTAATACCTGGAATAATATGTTTTTACTATGATTGCATTAAAGAAACATACTAATAGCTGGTCTCAAGGGGTATTTCTTTCCAGACTTTAATTTATATATTATCTCGGAAAGATTATTGGGAGCTAATTAGTATGTACTTCTGAAAAAATCTCATACACAAAAATATGATTATAAATAACTCCATGTTGTGGTTCTATATTCATGCACCCTAAGTATAGGAATGAATTTTTTTATATTATATTAATTTATACTCAGGGTATGCTTATGTCATCTACTAGTACTGGTATCAGCTGATATCTGATAATAAAGTTTTACAATGTAGATTCATACTTTGATGATGAATAAAATTAATAATAAAGATAATCTATGTAAGAGATGTAATGTAGAAATTAATGCTGACTGGGGCTCATATTTTATGTCTGTATGAAGTTGAAAGAATACTGGAAGTCAATTAATGAAAAATAATAACTAGAAATTGGATTTCAGATACACCTCCTTCGCTCAAATGAATTTAAAAAATACACGAATATAATGTGTCATATGGAAATAAGCACAATTAGAATGAAAACAACTAGAAAAACATCACATTTTATTGTATGGGATAATTTACAAAATTTGTTAAAAAAATTCTAATTTCAATAGCACAGTATTTTAGTTTAATTAATTGATCTGATTGTAGTGGATGTCTTTGTAAATACTTTAGTTGTTTTGTTGAATATTATAACTATTTTTAATTATTTGTATAAAATTGTTATGATATTTCTCTTATATGTTAAAACAATAAATTTGTTTATTATGTTTGGTCTCCCAATCGATGGACAGATACTTGAAATCTCCCATGACCAGGGTGTTTGGCTGTATGTTTAGTGACTCTAAAAGGTCCAGATAAGTGGTGTGCTTCTCCTGATTCATGGCGGGGGTCCTGTAGCTAGCAATGATGTGGAAGTGTGTTTTTCCAATAGTAAATTGGATGTGGGTAGGTCCAGAGAGTTGTACCGTTTCACCAATCTTGAGATGTATTTGGATTTGATGAATATGGATACACCTCCACCTTTGGCGTTTTCATGCTTGTTTTGGGGTATGAACATGTGGAAGGAATTGTAGCCTTGTATGGCTGGGGTGCCCTCAGTGGTCTTGAACCAAGTCGCAGTGACTGCACAGAAGTCAGCATCTTCCAAGTTGAGGTGTGCTTCCAGGGAGTACAGTTACTGTGTAGCCACCTAGCATTGAGCAGCATGACCTTAACTTTGTTTTAGTGGGTTTCTTTACGTCAGAAGTTTTGTTGTTTTGACATTGCCTAAAAAAGGCTCTATAGGGCAGCGAGCATCTTTGCTAGTATTCTAAAACCTTGAGGAGACAGGTGCAGGCCATCTCTGGCAAAGCAGTGCAGACTGTCAGCCATGTCTTCCCAGGCAGATAGATACTGGATCCTCCTGGTGTGACACCAGAAGCTAAACCAATTACTGAAGTCAATCATTTTTTCCCCATATTGTGGCATCATCATCCGTGAAGGCAGAACGCTGCTTAGGGCTAGTGATATACCTGCCTGGGACACATAATCTGAGAGTTCGGTCGTGTCTTCTCATATAGTCCAGGGAGGTTTGTCTCAAGTCATTTACACCAAATATGTACTGTGACAGAGTCATGACAGTAATTGTTGCTGAGTGACTTGAACACAGATGTGTTAAGGTGGGTCCTGGCACCTGACAGGCAGCTGATCATCATCTTCTCCTTGTTCGACCTGATGAGGGGGCATTCGTGTGTCTCTCTATAGAGTCACCTATGACTAGAACATGTGGTTTTAAGGTGTTTTGCCTTAGGGGCTTAGTTGCTGAAACACTGATATGTATATTGTGTGTGGTGGTGGTTTCTGTTTATGTACCGGTATGGACATGTTTGCACTTGGGAGGTCTCTGATCTTTTGGAAGGCTCTTAGTGAGTACCTCCATGTATGTGGGTTTATGTATCTTGTCCTTTTCTTGTGTAAGAGGGAAGGTATGTGTGCTGACAACCTGTTGTGTGTCATGTTTCATCTTTTATGAGAGGGCTAATTCTAATTTCCTGTTATAGTTGCTTCAAACACTTACTGCATTTGCTTGCTTTAGGAGCAAGTTATTGTCAGTGTACATGAAACAATTGCTACATTGCCTCAGGATGGCCATGTAAATCAGGTTGGCAGGAGAAATGGTGGGAAACTGACCATCCATTATGGTGGGTATATATTGTAGCAATAAGTGTGGGTGGGTAGGGTGGACAGGATTTGCTTGTAGATTGTAGTAACTAGTTGGAGTGGGTGCGGGTGGACAGGATTTGCTTGTAAGACTAACAGGGGTGGCTATCTTTTCCACTACTAAGGGTGGAAGACTACGTCAGCACCTTGGAAAATGCATTTAGAGTGCTTACTGGAAAGCAATGTGCGTTTTTCACTGAGAGGCAGTGTAGCTAAGAAGAGTTCATTAGCAAGTATAAAGGGAAAATTTTAGTCTCTAAATGTTTGCATCTATACACGGTAGCATTAAGCAGTGTTGTGTAATGAGCAGCTATGTGCTAACTTGGTGCCAAATAGAAGCTAGGTGCAACAATTTAACACAAGCTAGCCAATAGAAGAGGCCAAAAACTGAGCCCTATTCCAACAATCCCCAACTAACAGGCGTCTTGTGCCTTGTGCTGCATGCTTCTGCCACAAGGGTACAGGAGGGCCTTCCTAATGTAGGATGGCTGGTTTAGTGCTCAACGTCTCCCAAAAACAGCCTAGATTTAGCAGATCTGAGTCTAGTCTATGCTAAATTAAATAGTACAGCAAGGCTTTCAAGTGCAGAAAAACGATCAAGGCAGCAGCAACAGCAAAATAATGAAGCAGGAAATCAGTGAATAAAACAAGTCTACAAGTGCAAGGCTGACTTAAAATATAGTTATTATCATTTGCCACAGTGCATGCCTTTCATATGTTTTAGGTTCACTCCAGGTCTCAAGCAGGAACACCAAGCTCGGAGCAGCTCTGTTTAATTGAGCACAACTATACACTAATGCAGTGCCTAAACAGAAGCAAGGTACAACAATTTAACACAAGCTAGCCAACAGAAGATACCAAAAACTGAGCCCTATTCCAACAATCCCCAACTCAGAGGGGTCCCATGCTGTACGCTTCTGCCACAAGGGTACAGGGGGGGGGGCCTTCCTAATGTAGGATGGCTGGTTTAGTGCTCAATTTCTCCAAAGAACAGCCTAGATTCAGCAGATCTGAATCTAGTGTATGCTAACTTAAAAAGTATAGCAAGGCTTTCAAGTGCAGAAAAAATGATTGAGGCAGCAACTACAGCAAAAAAATGAACCACTAAGGGAAATGGAGAACACAGAATAGAAGGTTAGGAGGAGAGACTCCCAGAAGTCAAGAAAGCAACTTGAAACTTTGAGAAGGTACTCACTATATAGATCAAAAAGGAAGAAACCATAATTCACATACATAGCATGCCATAGGCTCATCAAGGATGGACGGAAATGTTATAAGGATGATGAAAAAGCAGAATTAAATTCTAAAATAACCTCTTCACACACAGAAGGCAAATATGGGGAGCTGCTATATCACAGAGTAGAGAAGGAGAGAACACTAAGAAAAAATAGGTTAAAGAAGACAATCGTATAGATTATGCTGTTGAAAATTAAGGAAGACAAGTTCAGATACTATGCTTGCTAGAACTGTAAAGGATTTGGTGGTGGTGCAGTGAAGCCACCTCACATAACTATCTAACCAGTCTTTTAGTGGTGGGGAAGTATGAGAGGAGTGTGTAAACAGAACTCTTTAACCAATCTCTTAGCAGTAGAGAAGTGTGAGAAGAGTGTGTAAACAGAACTCTTTAACCAATCCCTTAGCAGTAGAGAAGCATCACATGGGGTGTAAATAGAACTCTTTAACCAATCCCTTAGCAATAGAGAAGTATGAGAGGAGTGTGTAAACAGAACTCTTTAACCAAGCCCTTAGCAGTAGAGAAGTGTGAGAGGAGTGTGTAAACAGAACTCTTTAACCAATCCCTTAGCAGTAGAGAAGTGTGAGAGGAGTGTGTAAACAGAACTTTTTAACCAATCCCTTAGCAGTAGAGAAGTGTGAGAGGAGTGTATAAACAGAACTCTTTAACCAATCCCTTAGCAGTAGAGAAGTGTGAGAGGAGTGTGTAAACAGAACTCTTTAACCAATCCCTTAGCAGTAGAGAAGCATCACATGGGGTGTAACTAGAGCTCTTTAACCAATCCCTTAGCAATAGAGAAGTATGAGAGGAGTGTGTAAACAGAACTCTTTAACCAAGCCCTTAGCAGTAGAGAAGTATGAGAGGAGTGTGTAAACAGAACTCTTTAACCAATCCCTTAGCAGTAGAGAAGTATGAGAGGAGTGTGTAAACAGAATTCTTTAACCAATCCCTTAGCAGTAGAGAAGTGTGAGAGGAGTGTGTAAACAGAACTCTTTAACCAATCCCTTAGCAGTAGAGAACTGTGAGAGGAGTGTGTAAACAGAACTCTTTAACCAATCCCTTAGCAGTAGAGAAGCATCTCATGGGGTGTAAACAGAACTCTTTAACCAATCCCTTAGCAATAGAGAAGTATGAGAGGAGTGTGTAAACAGAACTCTTTAACCAAGCCCTTAGCAGTAGAGAAGTGTGAGAGGAGTGTGTAAACAGAACTCTTTAACCAAGCCCTTAGCAGTAGAGAAGTATGAGAGGAGTGTGTAAACAGAACTCTTTAACCAAGCCCTTAGCAGTAGAGAAGTATGAGAGGCGTGTGTAAACAGAACTCTTCAACCAATCCCTTAGCAGTAGAGAAGTGTGAGAGGAGTGTGTAAACAGAACTCTTTAACCAATCCCTTAGCAGTAGAGAATTGTGAGAGGAGTGTGTAAACAGAACTCTTTAACCAATCCCTTAGCGGTAGTGAAGCATCACAGTAGGTGTAAATAGAACTCTTTAACCAATCCCTTAGCAATAGAGAAGTATCAAAAGAGGGTGTAAAGTTGCTAGATTGCTTATAACTGCACAAGATAAGAAAAACAGATTCACATAAGTAAAAGCCTATTAATCTTATCTCTGCAATAAGTAAAGTTAGGAAAAATATTAAAACAATGACTTGTAAAATTCTATGAAGTGTCTAGAACTAATTATATCGTGCTCACTGCTGACACATTCTGAAATCCTCCAGTTCCATAACTGTTTAGCACTATAATTTGTCAGGGAACTTCAGTAGACATTTCACCAAAGCTTGTGACTCTTTCCCTCAGAAATAGCTAACTAGCTATCATGTTGTCATAAAGGAGAGGGAGCTGTTAGTAATTTGGATCAAGGATTAGTTAACTAGAAGGAAACAGAATATGGAGGGGAACTAGCCACAGAGTTAGCAAGAAAATTAGTTTGCCAACGGAGTCACTTCTGGGAGTTGTCAGGATTTTGATTTCAGTTATCAGCAGATGTATTGTGGTCATGTTCAACCCATCTGAGGATGGTGTTAAAACTGAGTGGTCAAGGTTAATTGGGGAAGACTTTACAAGGGGACTCCATAGACTAGCATGGTAGGATAAGGAGCAGCAGCAGAAGTTTAGTTCCATAAACTGCAAGGTCATACAGCTAGGGAACAAGAACTCCCAAACTGAGTACTAGCTGAGAGGTGACAAAATGGTTACTACAAAGAAACAGAAAGATCTGGGAGTCTAGTCTCTGTAGAAATGAACCATCAGGTACAGACAAAGTAAGTTGCTATGACAACAAGTCAGTGGGATGCATTTAGAAAGGAATGGAATCACAACGAGAGGTTATTTTAAGGCTCTACTAGTCAGTAGACAGGTTTCTGCTATAATAATATATATGGCTCTGCAGTCCTTTTGGAAAAGGAAATATAATTAGTCAAGGCGAAACAAAGGATCTTTGATTTGTTTGGAAAAAGAAGCATCTGAGGAAGTGTGAAAACATAATCAACAAAATCTAGAGATTTTTGGAAGGTATGAAAGAGAGGTTTGATATGGTGCAATATTTATGCAAAGTTGAAAGCCAAATTAATCAGTACAAAAAAGGCAGCCTCAAAGATATTCAAAGAAAAATATAGGCAACGGTATCTAGATATGAAAAATTTCACAATAAAAAAAAAATAAGAGGGAACGTAGAAAAGATTAGTAAAGTAGAAGTTACAAAAATAGAAGTTGAAGTTATGGAATGCCTACGATGTGAAGGATTTGATGTAGAAGGTCTAAAAGAGGTTACATCACAGAATGAGGGAATGAGTCCCCAAAGTAAGGAGAAACAGGAAGATCAGGACACACCTGAAGAAGAAATATGGACATGGGAAAGAAAAAGAGATTTAAAATGGTGTAATATTTATGCAAAGGGGAAAGCAAAACTAATCAGTGCAAAAAGAGCCGCACCAGAGATATTTGAAGAGAAATATAGGCAAAGGAATCCGGACATGGAAAATTTTACAATACAAAAAATAAGAAAACAAAGAGGAAAAGTAGAAAAGATGATTAGTAATGGAGAAGTTAAAGAAATAGAAACTGAGGTTATGGACTACCTGCGAAGTGAAGGATTTAGTCTAGAAAATCTAACTCAGAAAACACCACAGCAAGACAGAGTAATGGACATCCAAACTAAGGAGAAACCAGTGGAATGGGAAGCAACTGACCAGCCACCATATGAAGATATTTTGGAGACTGCCACGGGAAACCAGTATAAACTTTCAGATGGAGCTGGCAGCAAGGGAAGGAACAGGAAACTGTGGCAACTCTGACACAGTCAATGTTGAGGAGTGATAGGCCAGTGAGTTTCCATATGACAGAGCAAAAGATGACACAGGATGAAATTGAAGAGAATGTGCCACAGGAAGATGTTATGGAACTTTCTGCACAATGCCTGCAGGAAATAGAGAACAAAAAATGTGTCCTTAAATTTAGAAGAAAATGAGCTAAGAGAAGAGTTGCTTGATTTAATAGAGATAGATAGACATATTAAGATCAATGAAAGAAATAGACTGCAGAAGGTCACTACACCCCAAAAAGTCAGAAGTTTGATAAAACAAATGAACACAGTAATTAGGACTGTTCATAGAGATCCATACAATATAATAGAAGTAAACAGGATATATTACTGTGTAGCTAAATTAATAACTGATAAAGTTCTACCACAAAAACACAGGGTAGTAAGGGAAAGGAAGGGGAGAAAGTGAATACCATCATGTAAGTATCAAATAGAGAAAACTATAAAGCAATTAAGACAAGAAGTGTCACTGTTAGCAGAGTACAGAAGAGGGAACAGAGCAACAAAAATACTCAGAAAGACAGACGCGATAAAAGCAATGTGCAGTATTATAACGGAGCAGGATTTATCATGCACAATCTCAAATAATAAACTAAAAATATTAGCACAGGCAGAAAAACTTAGAAGAAATGCAAATAAATATAAAGCAAAACTACAAAATAAGCAATTTATTGATGATCTCCATATGTTCTATAGAGAACTGGGAAAGAAGGCAAAAGGAATAGAAAGACCACCCAAAAAAGAAGAAATAGATACATTTTGGAGAAATATCTATGAATATCCTGTGGAACATAACAAAGATGGTAAATGGATAGAAGTAAAAGAAAGAATAAGAAGTTCAAATGTACAGGATATGAAATGGGATGAAGTAACGGCCAGAGAGACTGAAATAAAGTTAAAAAAAGCCACCAACTGGAAAAACCCAGGCCCCCATGCAGTACCTAATTTCTGGCTAAAAGTATTAACATCTTTGTATGAAGATTTAGCCATGAGTAAGAACTGTTTATATGCATACCCCGAAGAGACACCAACCTGGATAACAACAAGAAAAACAATGCTCCTACTTAAGAGTGAACCTGCAAGTTATCCTAAAAATTATAGACCAATAACTTGCCTTCTGACAATGTATAAATTATACACCAGAACTGATGCTGACAGAGTTCATAGTCATTTAGAAGAAAATTTAATCACGGCAATAGAACAAAAGGGTAATAAAAGAAAGACATATTGAACAAAGGATCATTTGTTGCTAAATAAAGTCATAATAGAGAACTATAAAAAGGGGAAGAATCTAAGTAAGGCATGGACTGACTACAAAAAAAAATTTGACAGTATCCCACATTTATGGATAAAAGATTCCTTAAAAATGTATAAGATACACCATACATCAATCGATTACGTAACAGTGACCATGAAACAGTGGCAAACTACTTTGCAATTAAGTAATGATAAAGGAAAAATTATTATTTCAGGGATAAAATTCAAAGGGGGAGATTCCAGGGTGACTCCCTGTCACCACTGTTATTCTATCTTGCCCTTAACCCATTAAGCTGTCTTGCTTAACAGATTAGGTCATGGCTATAATTTGGCTCCCAGAAAGCAACTAAATGTAACAACTTCTCATCTTCTCTTTGTCAATGATTTAAAACTGTACAACTCATCAAATGAAGAACTGAAAGCACAATTGCAAGTAGTCAACACTTTTTCAGATGATACAAGAATGCCATTTGGTCTTGATAAATGTGCAAAAGCAACCTTTAAAGCAGAAAAGCTGCAGCACCAAGAAAACATCCGTTTAGGACAGGAATGTGATATAAAAGAACTTGAGCAAGAGACGGAGTGTATAAATATTTGGGAACTGATGAAGGCTCAACAATAAAACATGAACTAATGCAACTAAAACTCATTAAGAAATATTTTAAGAGACTTAAATTAATACTAAAAGCAGTGTTGACATCTAGGAACAAACTTCAAGCTATAAACAACTTGCACTTCCTGTTCTAACTTACAGTTTAGGAGTGATTTACTGGCCCAAAAAGGTGTTGGCCAGGTTAGACAGGAAAATAAGAAGGATGCTTCATGCTCACCAAATTATTTATAAAAATCAGTGTATGCCAAAATTATATATATCCCACATTCTGAAGGAGGTATGGGCATCCTTGAATCTGATTACATGTATAGATCTGCAATCATGGGACTGCCTACGTATCTGTTGACTTCACAAGACCCAAACATAGTGAAAGTTCTGAAACATGAGGAGAATAAATCTAAGATGATCTCCCTTCTTAGTTTAGCAGAAGCATATCAGCGTCAAGCGCGAATGGAAATCTAACCAGAAGTAGATAAAAATCAGGTAGCAACTGAATGAGCCAAAAAACAAAAGAAAGAATATAAGGTGAAGGGTCAGATGAGAAGGCAAGAAATATGGAAAATGCAGAAATATAGTAGCAAGTATAGAAAACTCCTGGAAGAACTACATAATGATCAGGATAGAATGCAGGAATGGTTAAGGAAAAGTGAATTCAAACTAAAAGATGAAAGGTTAATATTGGCGGCCCAAGATAGTGGACTACGTACATGTTGGTTTACAAAGTCCATTGAACATGCGGGAGAAATGGACAAATGTAGGTTTTGTAAAACAGAATTGGAACCAGTTGCACACCTCGTTACTGGTTGAGACATATTAATGGCAGAAGGACTGTATACTGAAAGGCATAATAATGTGGCAAGACTATTGGACTAGGGATTGTGCAAACATTATGGTACTGAAGTGGCTAAAAAACACTGGAAGTATGAGCCACAAAACATCATAGAAAATGATGGTCTACATCACATGGGATCACACATTACCAACAGTTCAAAACATAGATGCTAGAAAACCAGTTATAGTGGTCCAGGAAAAGAAGACAAAAGTAGCATCGATCATTGAAATCGCCACACCCAGTGACTACAGTGTCCTGCATACAGAGAGAGACAAAGTCATAAAATATCAGGATTTGCAGGCAGAAATGAGGGCAATGTGGAAGAAAGATACCCAGATAGTTCCATTAGTAGTAGGGGCAACAGGTCTTATAAAAAATAATTTACAAGCATACTTAGGTATGTTACCAATACATGTAACTCCTCACGGATTGCAGAAGGAGTCATTACTGGGCACATTGCAGTTGCTGTGAAGACCACTTTTGGCTAACATCAAAGAGTGAAACAATACTAATTTCATGAATTTTAATTGTACTTTGCCTTAAGAATGGGGTCCATTTCCCTCATGGTATTAGAAACCCAAAAGCCTTGGAGAAATTAAAAAAAACAAAGGATCACCAGTAGATTGATAATGGAGCTGGAAAGGGAGCAGTGTCACAAAGGACAGATGGACAAAGGGGTACATAAAACAAGTACATGAAATAGTATGGAGAACGCATCTGGCAATGAAAGGAAACGAAAATACAAAGAGATAGGAAAGTGCTCAGGTACCAGACTGAGGAACCACCTTAATTCTACATACAAGGAAAAATTTACAAAAAAGGTAGTGAATAAATGGAATATGATGATATGGTAGACTGAAGGTCCACTGAAGCTTTCAGGGAGACATGGAGAACAGAGCATAGAGGAAAGCAGGCCAAGAAGGAAGGATATATTTATAGTGCTAACTGCATCAAAAATAAGACCAACAAATGCATCCAATTCTGCCATCAAATATATTTAATATAATCTGATTCCCATTGTTGCTAACAAAGTACCAGAGACAAAATTATAATTGGTGTCTGTTTCTATATCCTTTTAATGACAAAGAGTCATAACTGTGTTTAAACAGCAGTCACATGAGCTAAGAGCCAAAATTTAGTATAGTAACGAAGAATCTGGTCTATCACAAATAATCAATCCTTTTTATTGTGTTTATATGTTTATGCAGGGCAAATTATACACAGAAGCATAGGATGCCTCCCACCTACTTGCAATTAATTACACCAACACAACTAATTTCTGGATGGCATTAAATGGTCATCACAGCTGTACTTTTGTGCAGCAAAATGACCGTTGCATACTGTACAGTAATTGTTTCATTGGCACTCTTCAGTTAATGCATACAAGTGCCATAATTAAATGAAAGAATGTAGGTTAGTGACTGTATTAATAACATAGAGACAATATCAAACATAAAGTCCTATATCTATAACTAGATGTAGAGATTACTTTTGCCTCTTTTTATCTATAATATAATTAAAGATACTGTTTCTAGGTCCTGTATGTCAACCTAAACTTTATACAACGTTTTCCCTAAATGCTCTGACACCTGTCATTAATGTCTAAATGAATCCACTTAACTCACATTACAGTTATGTGACACCCACTAAACTCAACTATATGCTTGACATAGACACAACACTGGCCACGCAAATGAGTAAAAGCAGTTCTTATAAAGCTAGCCATTACTCATTTTAAAATATATTTGCAGAATGCTAAAATACAGACAAGTGCCTTGAAACGATGACTTCTAATCATGTTCATCAGGTCACTAATTGAGCATTTTCTTTATAATGAAAATGTCGAGATTTTGCATTTTCCCGTTAATCAGATTTTTTAACATTAGTAAATTATTCATGAACTCCAAGTGCTTGACACAGACGTATGCAAACTGACTATTAATCTACAAGCAATGTTCTCAATAACCCGAAATCAGTGGGAAAGTGCACTGAAGTACATTGTGTCTTTTTTTTTGGTTTTGTTCTTTTTGTTATACATGCTCATTTTTAATAAGGCAATTAATCCTAAAAATGTTCTTTCTATATATTTATTTTCAAGGATGAATGCCTAGTGTTGTGTTATTAGCTATCCAAATCTGCCTTTAATCTTCCAGAAATATCTGCCTTTGGCAGTACTACTTTAGTTATAACACTTTACTATATTTTAACATACAATTAATTGACGTAATCTCTTGTATGCCTCATATTTCATTGCATTACAGTTTTAGTAACAGCACATGATTTTATGAAAATAATGTTCTGTAAAGTAAGATAAATAATACATTTGAAAACGTCATGCAAACAAAATGACTTCTTTGCTAATGTATACTTTCTTTGCACAATTGTGTTTAAAAGGAATTAATCATATGGCTAGTTCACAGTAGAATCTTATTTACTGATAAACCATGGCATTAACTTAAAACAACAACATAATATAATGGAATGATATAATATGTGTTTACTAACGGTGACATTAATTTATTGAAAAAAGATTCTATTGCAAAGTCGTTCATAGTTTAAGAAAACTTCCCCTTAGATTATAAAACCATAGATTTATAGTATGAAATAATGTTGCTGTTAAGTAACACAGATAAGAATTACCCTTCATTCTAGGATTGTAGTATCTTACATAAATGCATTTTATAACAATACAGTGACATCTTTAGGACATCTTAACACCACATGGGATTCACAAATAATAAAACACAATGCATATCAGTCAGCAAAGACAAGGCCAAGTGATACAACAAAGGAATTCAGAGAAACCACAAGCACTAGTGGAACTTAACTGCCCAGGACAACTGCATTAGGTGATTAGTAAATGAATTATAAAAAAATCATACGAGGAAATAAATATATGCATGCAGCAAATTCTGTGTCTGTATTCTGTGATACATTTAAGCACAGAATATGTAATGCTAGAATCTCCCTGTGTTCTGCTTAACTACAGCAAAACAATTTATACTTGTTTCCTACCTTTCCGGTAACTAGTCTAGTCCAGATACAGATTTGCTATATCCAGGACTGTTTGTAAGCTTCTGAGCCCCCCAAGCCTGTCTGTGTTTGAGGGAAGCCTGCTAGCTTATCAGTGGGAGTGATAAGCACTAGGTAACCTATCTACCACATAAGGAGTGATTTCTGGCCCAGAAACAGTAGTTATTGGTCGTTTGGGCAGTTTTTCCATCTCTCTCAACTTCCTGATTTAAAAGTCCACATTTGCACTTGTCGCCCCCCCCCCCTTCCTGTAACAAGTCTAGTCCAGATACAGATTTGCTATATCCAGGACTGCTTGTAAGCTCCTGAGCCCCCCAAGCCTTTCTGTGTTGGAGGGAAGCCTTCTAGCTTATCAGTGGGAGTGGTAAGCACTAGGTAACCTATCTACCACATAAGGAGTGGTTCTGGCCCAAAAATTGTAGTTATTTGCCATTTGGGCAGTTTTTCCATCTCTCTCTCAACTTTCTCATTTAAAAGCCCGCATTTGCACTTGTTTCCCCCTTTTCCTGTAACTAGTCTAGTCCAGATACAGATTTGCTGTATCCAGGACTGTTTGTAAGCTTCTGAGGCCACCAAGCCTTTCTGTGTTGGAGGGAAGCCTGCTAACTTATCAGTGGGAGTGGTAAGCACTAGGTAACCTATCTAACACATAAGGAGTGATTTCTGGCCCAGGAATTGTAGTTATTGGCCGTTTGGGCAGTTTTTCCATCTTTCTCAACTTCCTGATTTAAAAGCCCACATTTGCACTTGTCCCCCCTTCCTGTAACTAGTCTAGTCCAGATACAGATTTGCTGTATCCAGGACTGTTTGTAAACTCCTGAGACCCCCAAGCTTTTATGTGTTGGAGGGAAGCCTTCTAGCTTATCAGTGGGAGTGGTAAGCACTAGGTAACCTATCTACCATATAAGGTGTGGGTTCCGGCCCAGAAAGTGTAGTTATTGGCCGTTTGGGCAATTTTTCTATCTCTCTCAACTTTCTGATTTAAAAGCCCGAATTTGCACTTGTTTCTTTTCTGTAACTAGTCTAGTTCAAATACAGATTCTTAGTTTTAGCACTTGAATTTGCGTATTCATGCTCAGCATCTGTTCAGAACTTGTTGCAAGCACTAAAGAAACTACAAATTACTACAGCACTCAACCTTCCTCATTACCTAGAGGAAAACAGTTTTTGTATTTATTTTCCTCACTTGCACAGAGAAAAACAGCTCTTGTACTCACTTTCCTCACTTGTCTAGAGGAAAATAGTTTTTATTCAGGCATGTCTAAGGGTCAGCTCCCAGTGTTCTCTCCTGTCTATCTGATGAATCTGGGCATCTTGAGGCAATGAAGCAATTGCCTCATGTACACAAACAACCCTCTCCTCCTACCACCCAGCACTACAACCTGTGAGAAATGCACTTATCTAGCCAAACTGGAGGTAAAGCTCTCTCCACCCAAGACTGAACTTGACAGTCAAGAGGAGAAGGTAAACATTTGCACCACACCATACTCATCACATAGACCCACTAAACCTACACCACCAAAATCCACACATAGAAATAGAAACACAAAAACATTCACAGAGGCTCTCAATAATAATCTACTCAAGCAACAGAGATCTCCAAAGCAGAAATGCAAGCAACCTCCACCCCCCAACACAACCCAAATGACACATAGACCTCAGACTCAGTGTGCCACTCAACCACAGCCCATAAGGCAAAACAACGTGCCCAACACACTAGTCATACGTGACTCTATAGTCAGGCACACTGATGTCCCACTCACCAGGCTAAACAAGGAGAAGGTTACTGTCAGCTGCCTGTCAAGTGTCAGGATTTACCACATAACCCACGCACTCAGGTCACTCCACAACAAGTACAAATATGACTCTGTCATTGTCCATGTTGGTGTGAATGGCCTGAGATGTACCTCCCTGGACTACATGAAAAGAGACATGGAAGAGCTCTCCAATCTTGTAGCCCTGGCAGGTATGACCCTAGCCCTGAGTAGCATCCTGCCATTGCCCAGAATGATACCACAGTACAAGGACAAAATGATTGACTTCAACAATTGGCTAAGCTTCTGGTGTCATTCTAAGGTGATCCAGTATTTGTCTGGGACGACATGATCGACAGACCATGATGCTTTACCAGAGATGGCCTGCACTTGTCAACCCTGGGATTCCAGATACTGGCTAAGGCTCTTGCCACCCCTATAGTGACTTTTTTAGGCAATGTTCAAATGAGAAATTCACCACCATAACAGGAACAGGCAAGCAAAAACTGAGGGTAATGCTACTCAATGCTAGAAGTTTAAATATGAAAATGCACTCCCTCGAGGCACTCCTTAAAATGGAGAACATCGATATCTGTGCAGTGACTGAGACCTGGTTAAAGGCTCCAGAGATCACCCCTGCATTACCACGCTATAACTCATACCACACGTTTCAGCCATTTAACCTGGACCAGAACACCAATGGTGGAGGTGCATCCATATTCATTAAGGATATCCACACCTCCAGGTTAGTTGCTCAGCATAATGCATCTGAGGTTATCCAAATGCAACTAACTCTGGGCAAAACTGCAATCCAAATTGTAGCTTGCTACAGATCCCCCACCATGCTCCAGGATTCCCAGTCCTCTTTTCTTGATATAATGGAAAATATTAGGGTTCAACCAAACACCCTAATAATGGGCGATTTCAACTACCCCACCATTAACTGGGAAAACTACTCATGTACCAACTCCTTCGCTCAATGAATGGGTGATTTCAACTACCCCACCATTAACTGGGAAAACTACTCATGTACCAACTCCTTCACTCAACGCTTTCTGGAATTCATAAATTCCAATGCCCTGGATCAACTTATCCACACCCAAACCAGGGGCAACAATATCCTAGACCTAGTCATTACCAACATGAGTGACCAGTGTTCCACACCTGAAGTCAACTCCTCGTTGGTCAGATACAATCATAAGCTAATCATCCTAGATATCCTCATCTCACCCCCAAATCCATTAAGGGAACCATGGTAAAAAATCTCACCAAAGCAAACTTCATGCTTCTTAAGACAAACATGGTGAACTTCATGTCACCCATGCAGATGGACAATACAGTTACGACTGCTGAATCCTACACAAATGCACTCTATAAGGATCGTGCTACCCCAAACAGAACCAAGATATTATCCTCCAATAAAAAGGAAGCCAATCTGGGGGTCCCCTGCCATAAACAAACTCTACAACAGAAGGAATAAACTGTTGCAAAAGAGGGTAAAATCCCATGAGTGGAGGAGCTCCCTGGTCAGCCTCAGTAAGAAGATGAGATCCCTTATAAGATCCTCCAAAGCTAGCTATGAAAACAAAATCATCACTGATTCTAGGGACAACCACAAAGCATTCTATAGCTATGTCAAGAATCTCAGTGGCAACACCCAGATCTGCTCTGAGTTACAGTACAACAGCAAGAAAATTACAGAACCAACTGATATTGCCAGCATCCTGGCAGATAGGTTCAGTGCTAACTTTACCCCCCCCCCTCACCCCCTAAAGGGCCCATATCTATACAGGAAGAATGCAGAGTCCCTGTAATCACAACTACTCAGGTAAAAGCTGCGCTCTCTAAAGCCAAAAACAGCATCCATGGGACCGGACAACATCCTAGGGTGTGTTTTACATGAACTTCAGAACAAACTGGCTCCCCACCTAAGCACCATGTTCAATCATAGCCTCACATCAGGCTTTCCACCCACTGAATGGTACACAGCAACAGTTATCCCACTCCACAAAGGGAGAGCCACCGCTGATCCCGGGAACTATCGCCCTAATAGCCTGACGAGCCTGGTCTGTAAGGCCATGGAACTCATCATTGAACTCATAAACAAAGACATTGATAACCTCCAAACTCTGGAACCCACCCAGTTTGGGTTTGTGAAAGGCAGATCATGCCTTTTGAACCTGATCTACTTCTTTGAGGTAGTTACCAAAGCTGTAGATGCAGGTAAGGTGGTTCACACAGCCTATCTTGACCTCGCCAAGGCTTTTGACACCATCCCCTATTCTGGAATTATAGCTAAACTCACTAAACTATGTATAAATCCCTACATCACAAGATGGGTTGTCAACTGGCTCATTGACAGAATCCACAGTGTAAAATTTGCAGACTCCAAATCTGACTTCAAACCAGTAACAAGTGGAGTACCACAGGGTTCAGTCCTGGGACCTCTCCTGTTTGGCATCTACTTCTCTGAAGTACAGGCTAACACATAAGGCCTCTGGCTAATGAACTTCGCAGATGACTGCAAACTAGGAGCCATAGTCAAGTCCCCAAATGATGTGGACATCCTATAGAAGGGCCTCACTGAGATAGATGCCTGGTGTCAGAGGCATGGCCTCAAGCTCAATGCCAAAAAGTGCATTGTCATCCCCTTTGATAAAAACTCTGTACCCATGAACTACCACATAGGCGGCAGTCTGCTTAATGGCAAATATGTGATAAGAGACCTTGGGACCCAGGTGGACAGTAGTCTCTCCTTTGATAATCACATCACCATAGTAGTCAGAAAATCCTTCTACATGGCACACCTCATCACAAAAGAGTTCTCATCCAGGAAAAAATAGGTCATTGTTTCCCCCTACTCGACACTCATTAGACCCATTATAGAGTACAATGCCCCTTTTGGAATGCACCTCACAAGACATCTGCAGCAGCTGGAAAGACCACAGAAGTACCTCACAAAGAGGATTACTGGCCTCAAACAGATGCCCTACTCTGAACATCTCAAAAAAATCCAGCTTTACTCTGTAGCATATCACCTGCTCCGAGATGATCTCTGCCTAACATATAAAGCTATGTCAAACCCGGAGCTGTTGGACATGCTACACCTAAAGAAGTCCCAATCCCTCTGAACTACATGCTCTAGGGACCTAAACCTTGTCAACACAATAAACAGGACATGCTAGAGGGATAGATTTGTGTCCGAGAGACTTCCCATACTCTGGAACAAGCTACCCATGTATGTCAAGCAAAGTTCCTCATTAGCACTCTTCAAGAAAAATCTTGATGAGTGGATGGGAAATAGGAAATACACCCCGAGGATCACTTCTATGGCTCTGCTCGACAGGGGCACAGGAAAATAACTTTCTTGGGTGGACCAAGCCAAGGAACCTTGTTGGCTAGGCTTACTTAGGCTCTTGGGCTGATAGCCTAGTACCTGCCTATGAACCTATGAACCTAAGGAAAGGTTGACATATTTTTATCACACTCTCTATGTACAGACAATGCCTAACAGCCACTCCCAAAAATAACACTACAAGAAATAATATCTTAAATAGATATTTGCAACAGCTCTGTCTGCTCATGTTTGTTCATGCACCTTTAAATAATGATGTGTAAGTAAAGAATAGTTTCCTCAGCTGTGATGGAACTCCTGTCTTTGTAAAACACAGATAAATACACCTCTTCTCCTTTAAAAGACAAAATTTAAACTGAAGCTCCAAGAGGGCAGCATTCTGAGGCTCTTCAGGAGTTTTGCACTGCTCTTTCTGTTGAATTTGTGTTTACATAATCCTAGAAGCACCATTTAATGATATTTTACAACAAAGTCAGTGACTAAAAAAGCAAAACAGTAAAAATAAAAAACATGAAATTTATTGTCAGTAGAAAAACAGAACACCTCTAACGCCTCGGCTAAACAGCCTTCTAGGAGTTAACAAATTGCAAGAAACCCCACCATTAAATAATAAAATCAATTAACTTTAATAAAACAATTATCCAATAGAAATACTTAACTACAAAAGAGCTTTCCAAGTACATTCCCTGTTTAAATCAGTGGGTCTCAGGGTATCATACTTTAAGATGAAAACAGTCTCTTTAAACAACAATTTATTTTTCAGCAGAAAGACATTTTCATGATCCAGGGATCTAAACAATGAACAAAACATGCTGGAGGGATAGGTTTCTGACCCAGAGACTCCCCAGACTCTGGAATAGACTGCCTGTACATGTCAAGCAGATCGCCTCCTTGGCCCTCTTCAAAAGGAACCTTGATGATTGGATGGGAGATAGGAAATTAATCCCGGGGATCACGTCAGTCACCCTGCTAGACAGGGGTCCAGGGAAGTAAATATTGTGTGAAGAAATAGCCAGGGAATTGTTATGGCTAGGCTTGTATAGGCCATAGGGCCGATAGCCTAGTACCAACCTATGAACCTATGAACCTATGAATATTTGTTTGAGTTATAAGGTTATAATTTCATGTTTTAAAGGATCAAGCCACATCCATTGGGAGTTAAAGGTACACACTCACAAGAGCTGTACTGGAGGAAATGAGACAATAAAAAAACTCAGTCTTTACAAGCAACCAAAAACACTAGTCAAATCAAGGGATTAACGCCAACGTTAGTAAGCATTAGCAGCAAAAAACAAACAAACAAAAAAAGACAGTTGGATCATGACTATTTCAGCAAGACCCTGATTTTGTAGCCATCAGAGAATTTTGTTTGAAACACAAAGACTGTACTGTAGTATATTCAAAACTGCGCCTTCAACACTAACAGTAGTCCAGGTCAAAGAGTAGCAGGTTGTGTATTACAGTTAATAAAAAAATAAGTTGAGAGTTAACAAAGGAAAACTCAACTAATATCAACATCCTTAAATGGTTGCTTGCTCAGTTTACAGTAGGAAGTCACACAATTATTCATAGCCTGCATATCCTGCACCATCGTATACAAACATGTTATGCATGAGATTCACTAGTACAGTAAGTCCTTAGGAGACTTAACTTCAGCTGGATAGGCCTTGTGCAAAACAATCTAACAAGAGCCCTAGCTTTCCATTAGTTAACGTACATTTTAAGGGAATACCCTCCAAAGTACAGTAGCTGGCATAGCCTCTTTATTAGATGCACACACCTATAACAAACATGGAACATATGTGTTAGCTAGAATTATAAAGTGACATATTAAGTGATAACTGTCCAGTGAACATAAGATCTTTGAAAGGCTGTTATTTATTGGAATCAGTTATCCAGTATGTACTTGTTTTAAATCCTTTTATTTATTATTAAATATTTTACTACTTCTCCTTGTGGCTGGTTATTTAGTGAATATGTGAATAACTTGAGAGTGTTTATGCTTATTGTGACAACTCCAGGGCCACTCCAAAACGCCTTACTGCTTGAGTTACGTGTTACCATTTGTATTGAAATCTATTTTACCCAATATAACTGAACACCCATTTTGAAAGGTATTGTGGTATTTGACTAGTGGCAGCAGTTACCTTGTAATTTGAGAAAGGGGACACAGTTGGTAAATCTGTGGTAGCCATTCCCAAGAGTGTATGTATGTGTGAATATCAGACATTTAATAGTGAGGTGTCAGATACCTAGAAATGGGACACAGTGCTCTGCAGTGGTTAGTGTGGAGACTTATTTGGGGAGCTGGAGTGATGCATATAGTACATTCACAGGTTTGAAACCTGTTCCCTGTGTACTCTTAGGGGAAATTGTGTATTTCTATCCCTGCTTTTAGTGACACACCCTTACCGGAGACAGTGGTGAGGACTGAGATCTCTTAGTTTCTGCCCTGGGGTAAAGGGGGTTTGTCACATATTGGTGGCAGTGGTGGGATATTTTCATTGAGCTTTAGTAGCCAAGCTGTGCACTCTCAACAGCCACAAGGTAAACATAAGAGTTTCATTGTCACAGCAGTTTTATTCATTTTTAGTCAGTTTAATCATGGACAGAAGGCAAAGATGTCAGCAGAGGATTATAGCCAGCTGACAAGGAACCACTTGGCCAAGGTGTGCAAAGCCAAAGGACTGGTGCATGCCAACCTGACTAAGGAAGCAATGATCTCAGCCTTAGTTGCAGCTGCAGAGCAGACCAGCAGCTTGGAGAACATCCAGTTTGGCACTGGGGATATGCAGCCTTATGAGACTGGGCGGTTCACCTTTTCCTCAGAGGACTTAAAAATTCATTTTGAATTAAGGAGACTCAAATTGGAGACTGAAGAGAAACTGTGACATTTGGAGGCTGAGGAGAGGAAGAGTCAGCGTCCAGCTTGAACTGGAAACCAAATGTTTGGAAATGGAATCATCGGAGAGACTGCAGCTTTTGAAGACCAAGCATTTTGAGATGGAAGCTGAAGAAAATGAGTGGCAGAGACAGCATGAAAAGGAGCTTCTAACCCTTCAACAGGGTCATGGAGGTAGTGGGGAAGTGAATAACCAAACTCCAGCCATAAAGGTCAGTAAACTTTTCCCTCAATACAGGGAGGGAAGATGACTTTGAGAGTTTTATTTATATATTTGAGAGGGTATGTAAACAGTATAATGTTTACCAAGGGCTCTGGGTATGGTTCCTGACCCCCTACTCCATGGTAGAGCTGTTTATGGAATTGCTAAACTATCTGATATTGATTGTTTGAATTACGATGATGTAAAACAATGTTTATTTGATTCTTTCAAACTAACCCCTGAAATGTATAGAAAAAAATCGGTAGCATATACGCAAGGCAGATAAAAGTATATGTGATTACATTGCTGATTTAAGTACTTACTTTCACAGGTTGGTGAGTGGGTATCAGGTCACCACTTTTGAAGGGCTGGCAGACCTTTGGGTGAGGGAATCAGCTCTCAGCACTTTGCCTAAGGATATGAGAATCTGCTTGGCAGACCTAGAGTTTAACTCTGCAAATGAGCTGGGGGAAAAAGGGATCTCTACTTGGCAAGCATGCATGACTGCATACGAAAGGGATACTCAGTGCTGCACATGGGCATAAGGGAACCCATGGGGGGCAGCCTAAACTACTCCAACAGAGTTCACCAGTAACAGGGGAAGCCAATAGTTCAAGCACATGATCAGGATCTGGGATTCAATGTTTCAAATGTAATCAGAGGTACCATGCAGCATACAAATGTCCATTGAAGCAAGGTGAGAAGCAAAAGGTGAGGGAGACAGCAAGTGGGAATGACAGAATGACAGTGGTAAGTTGTCTGGAAACAATACAGGTTTTGTATCCTATCTTAGTGGATGGAAGACAGGCCACTGCTAAGTGAGACACAGCTTCTGATATAACCATTGTAAGGCCTGGAATGGTTAAGGAAGAGCAGTACTTGACTGGGCAGTCCATACCAGTCAGAGCTTTGAGTGGGACCCCATTCCGAATATGTTTGGCCAGGGTTCATCTTGACTGGGAGGGTGGAAAAGGAAATAAGTATGTAGGAGTGTTTGAGGATATCCCTGCAGATGTCTTAATAGGGAATTATTTTGATAATGTAGTACCTTGTGTGCATGCAATTACATACAGTCAGGCTTGGAGACAAACAGGTAGGTCTGGAAGCCTGGGGGGACCTAGACAGAGACCATGCCTAAAGCTGGGGCTGGTGATGTGGTTACCGCAAGAATGGAGCTGCCATGGAGCAATGAGCCTGAAGGTGAACCACAGCGGCTGTTAGGTACTGGTGTTCACATGGACATGGTGATTGCAAGGTCAGAGGTGAGGGGTTGTACCCAGGCAGACAGTAAGCCACTGCTGGTCAGAAGGTACTAGGCTTCCTGTGGAAGAGGACCTGGGAAAGGTTACAAAGACATAACTGAGACAGGTTAGCTTTTGGATCGTACTTTAAGAGGCTTGAAAGAGGTAGCTAAGTAGGTACCTGATGCTCAAGAAAAAGGGGAGTCTATCTACTGGAACAAAGGGTTACTGTATAGAGTGTACCCCTGAGGGTAGGCAAGGATAGAGGGTGAGGTAACATGGCAGTTGGAATTGCCCACTGCCTACCATCTAGCACATCTAGCCATAGCCCATGACATTTCTTTTGCAGATAACAAAAGGTTACTGTATAGATAGTGGACTCCTGAGGGAGGCTAAAGGTGCGGTAATATGGCAGTTTAGTGCCCTGAGCCTACCGTCTGGCACCTCTTGCCATAGCCCATCAAATTTCTTTTTCAGGTCATGTGGGCATAAAACATACCAAGAGATGCATTATGCAGAATTTTTATTGGCTTGGGATTGCAAAAGATGTAACAGGGTACTGCAGGACCTGTGAGCAGTGTCAAAAGGTAGGCAAGGCAGGGGCAAGGCCAAAGCTCCTTTGATGCCTTTGTCTGTGATTGGGGAGCCATTTCAGAGGGTAGCTATGGATATTGTGGGACCTCTGAGTACCCCAGGTTCCACAGGGAAGATGTATAACCTGCTGGTAGTAGATTATGCTACCAGATGTCCTGAGGTGGTGGCCCTGTCCTCCATCAAGGCAGAGAAGGTGACAAATGCTTTGTAAGAGATTTTCATCAGGGTAGGTTTCTCAAGAGAAATACTGACTTACAGAGGTGCCAATTTTATGTCTGACCTGCTGGTTTGTCTGTGGAAGCATTGTGGGGTGAAACACCTAAAGACCACTCCCTACCATCCTCAGACCAATGGTTTTGTAGAGAGGTTAAACTCTACACTAAAGACCATGCTACAGGCATTTGCAGACCACTTTAGGAGAGAGTGAGACAAATACTTCCTCCATCTATTGTTTGCATACAGAGAGGTACCCCAGAAATCCACAGATGTTTTACCTTTTGCATTACTGTATGGGCATAGGGTGAGTAGGCCTTTAGATTTGATTTGTGATGAGTGGGAGGGTGACTGTGAATCTCACAAGGAATCTGTTGTGGCATACATCCTAAACCTCAGGACAAGGCTTAGGGAGCTCATGAGCTTGGCCCAGGAGAACCTGGCAGGAACTCAGCAACAGAAAAAGGTCAGGTATGACAGGAATGCTCAAGCTCAAGACTATGCTGTGGAACAGCAGGTTACGGTGCTTATTCCTGTTAGATACAATAAGCATCAGGCAGCTTGGGAGGGAACCTTCAAAGTGGTAAGGAAGGTCAGTATTGTTAATTACATGGTAAACCTGCTAGGCATGAGGCAGGGGCACAAATTTTACTATGTTAACATAATGAAGCCTCAGCATGTCAGGGAGGTCCTGGGCAGACTGCAAGAGGCAGGGTTGACCACTAAGCCTAGTAAGTGTCAGGTGGGTATGGCAGAGGTCTCCTACCTGGGGCATAGAGTGGGGAGTGGTAAGATCAGGCCAGAACCTGCCAAAGTGGAAGCTAGTCAGGTGTGGCCTGCCTCTATTACCAAAAAGCAGGTGAGAGCATTCTTGGGGACAGCAGGGTATTATAGAAAGTTAGTTCCCAATGATAGTACAATAGCTGCTCCCCTCACATATCTGACAAGGAAAAATAGGCCAGATAAGGTGGTGTGGACCCCAGCCTGCAAGCAGGCTTTCCAAAAGCTTAACAGGCCTTTGAGAGGACCCCTGTATTAGGTTCATAGGCTGGTACTTGGCTATCATCCCTAGGGCCTATACAAGCCTAGCCATAACAATTCCCTGGCTATTTCTTCCCACACTATTTACTTCCCTGGACCCCTGTCTAGCAGGGCAACTGACGTGATTCCAGGGGTGAATTTCCTTTCTCCCATCCAATCGGCAAGGTTCCTTTTGAAGAGGGCCAAAGAGGCACTCTGCTTGACATGTATGGGCAATTTATTCCAGAGTCTGGGGAGTCTCTGGGTCAGGAACCTATCCCTCCAGCATGTTTTGTTTATTGTGATGACAAGGTTTAGATCCCTGAAGCGTGTGGCTCTGAGGGATTGGGATTTCTTTAAGTGTAGCATGTCCAACAGCTCTGGGTTTGACATGGCCTTGTATGCTAAGCAGAGATCGCCTCTGAGTAGATGATATGCGACAAAGTATAGCTGGAGTTTTTTAAGGCAGTCAGCATAGGGCATCTGATTTAGGCCTGTGATTCTTTTAGTGAGGTATTTCTGCAGCCCTTCCAGTTGTTGCAGGTGTCTTGAGAGGTACATACCAAACGGGGCACTGTATTCTATAATAGGTCTAATGAGGGATGAGTACAGTGGGACAATGACCTCCTTTTTTCTGGATGAAAATCGAAGGTGAGACTACTGTCCACCTGTGTCCTTAAGTCTCTTATCACACTTCCTGTGTTTAGTGTACTGCCACCTATATGGTAATTCATGGGTACATGTTTTTTCCCAAAGGGGATAACTATACATTTCTTGGCATTGAGCTTGAGCCCATGGCTCTGGCACCAAGCATCTGTTTCTGTAAGGCCCTTTTGTAGAGTATCCACATCATTTGGGGATTCAATAATGGCTCCCAGTTTGCAGTCATCTGCAAACTTTGTTAGCCAGAGTCCCTTAGTGTTGGCCTGTACATCAGAGAAGTAGATGCCAAACAAGAGCGGTCCCAGGACTGAACCCTGAGGTACTCCACTTGTCACTTATCTGGAGCTGGATTTGGAGTCGGCTACTTTTACAGTGTGGGTTCTATCAGTGGGGGATGATGTCAAAGGCCTTGGCAAGGTCTAGATAGGCTGTGTGAACCACCTTACCCTTGTCCATGGCTCTGGAGACTGATTCGAAGAAGTCAATCAGGTTCAGAAGACAAGATCGGCCCTTCACAAACCCAAACTGGGTGGGGTCCAGTGTTTGAAGGTTGCCAATGTCTTTGTTTATAAGTTCCATGATAATACGCTCCATGGCCTTGCAGATAAGGCTCACCAGACTGATGGGACGGACGTTTCCGGGATCCAAGGTGGATCCCCCCTTGTGGAGTGGGATAACTGTAGCTCTGTGCCACTCAGTGGGCACGAAACCTGAGGTGAGGCTATGATTAAACATGACACTTAGGTGAGGTGCCAGTTTATATTGGAGTTCATGTAGTACATAGCCCGGGATGTCATCTGGTCCCATGGATGCTGTCCAAATTACAATACCAATGTGGTTGGATACTCAAGGCAGGGTATAGGTTAATGTGTTTCCAAATAGGCCCCTTTCTCTCAAACGTTTTACCAGGGTCACTTGAAAAACTAGCTTGAGTCTTCAAAGGGGGGGCGCTGAGAGATATTGCCAGCTGTACCAGGAGAACTGAGGAAGTCCATGTGTGGCATATGCCAGCATGACTGGCTGAAGTTTTGTAAATAATCTTATGTCATTTGACTGTCACATTAATTTGTACAGATTCTTGTACTAAAAATGTATTTGCAAAAGTTACTTACGTTAAAAAAAAATGCTCCAACAGAATATTAACAGAGTTCTGAATGTGAACTGTACCAGAGTCAGGTGACTAGATGTGATGTAATTCTGCAACAGCTGAAGGACGCAACTCTGGCAGATGCAGTTTGTTTCTTTTTGTTTTTCTTTGGAATCTGATATATAAAAGAGCTATGTCAGTTATTACAGTTCAGTTGTTCAGTAGTTATTAGTTGTAGAGTTCAGTGTGTGGAATATCTCATCTTGTTTTGTGGAAGTAAGCATCTCAGCAGTGCATCTTGCCTTTTGATATTAAGTGAGTTAACTAGGGACAGTTTCTCTTTAGTTTAATTAGGAAAAGTACCATGAGATTACTTTAATATTATTTCTTTTTTAGCATGTGACATTCTGTCCAATTGCGTTATTTTATATTTCCTGTGACTGAAAACTCTGATGCTTATTGTAGTTAAATATTAAGTATTTTCCTGTTTTTTTATTATATTATCCATTATTAAATATGTTTATACCTTTTCATTGTGGCTGGTCTTTTAATTAATACTTTTAATATCTTGAGAGCACCTGTGCTTATTTCAGTATCACTGTGGCTACTCTGAAAAGCTGTATTGCTTCTGTCACTCTATCATTCATATCAGTATTAATCTGACACAGTATAATCGATTACCTCTTGTAAGAGCCTTAAAGTATTTGGCTGGTGGCAGCTACCCTGTAATCTAGAGAGGGAGGGCACAGCTGGTGAATCTGTGTCAGCCTTTCCCCAGGTGTGTATGTATGTGTATGTGAAAAAACAGATACTCAAGTATGTGTGCCAGGTACTTGGAACTGGGACACAGTGCTTCAAGGTGGGTCTTGTTTGAGATTTGGAGAGACAGTCCAGTCCCAGTGGAGTGAGTTCCCTTTGTGCTCTTGGGGGAAACTGTGTTGTATGTAGAGGGATGCATTTGAAATACTATGTAAATCCATTCCTGTTTTTAGTGACCCCCTCTCATCCTTGTCGGTGGTGAGGATTGGCGCTCTTTGATTACTGGCTCAGGGTAAAGAGGGACCTCACAACTTCATTTTATCATGGCCCCATAAATATGGATATTGCTGAACAAATATTTTGTGTGGATACATAATTTACTGCTATTGCCATTGTTTTAGCTTCATTAGTTTTGAATCCTGAAAAGATTTGAAACTGTCTCAAAGTGTTCCACAACACTGTAATGTCCTTTTCTGGTTTTATCAGGTATAAAATAATATCATCTGCAAATACAGCCAACTTTTCTTGACTACCATACCAATTATATCTTTGAATTTCTGAGTCCCTTATTTTCTTTGCCAGTGGGTCTAAATACAATACCAATAACAAAGGGGAAAGAGGATGCCCCTGCCTGGTTCCTCTGCTCAAGTAGAAATTATCAGAGAGGAACCCACCCACTTTAATTTTTACCTCCAATCGTTCATATATCCTCCTAATCAACCTTATTATTTTGTTAGGGAATGCAAATGCTTCCATTGTATTGCTGATAATGTCCCAGCTTACTCTGCCAAATGCTTTCTCTGCATCAAGACCCACCAACAACTGTGGTATTTTCTTATATTCTGCTTCCCTCTGAATCATTAATGCTCTGTTAATGTCAAATGTTTGCCTTCCCCCCACAAAACCACATCGATCCTTACCTATCAATTTTGGTATCACTTTTGTCATTCTTTTAGCCATTATAGACGTAAACACTTTATAATCATGGCTTAGTACTGAAATGGGCCTGTATGAAGCTGGATCTGATGGATCTTTACCCTCTTTAGGTATTATAGCAGCCACTGTTTTCTTCCCTGATGTTGGTACATCTCTTCCTCTTAAAATATTGTTAAATAAAACCTTACAAATTTTTATTTGTTTTTTTTCTTTCCTAGCTTTCAGACTTCCACAGGAATACCATCTATTCCTGGGGACTTTCCTGTAGATTAGTTATACATCACAATTTTTATCTCATCTCCTCCTATCCTAACTGTTAGTAATTGAGCCTCATCTACCTCTAACCTTGGCATATTTAATTCTTCCATAAACATTTCCATGTGTACCTTTTCTTGATTTTCATATTTCTCTACTTAATACAGACTTTCAAAGAATTTCTGAATATTTCTAATACCTCTACATAATCTCTTGTTAACTTCCTTCTTACAGGCTCCCTAAGCTTGGCGGCAGCCCTTTCTACTTTCTGTTGCCTGAGTCATTGTGCTAAAAGATTTTGTGCTCTAGAGTTATTATCAAAAACAATTGCTGAACAGCAATCTTTCTAAACTCGTGCATATTATCAAGGTTCGTAGGTTTATAGGTTCATAGGTTGGTACTAGGCTATCGACCCTAGGGCCTATGCAAGCCTAGCCATAACAATTCCCTGGATATTTCTTCCCACAATATTGACTTCTCTGGACCCCTGTCTAGCAGGGTGACTGACATGATCCCCAGGGTGAATTTCCTATCTCCCATCCAATCATCAAGGTTCCTTTTGAAGAGGGCCAATGAGGTGCTCTGCCTGACATGTATGGGCAGTCTATTCCAGAGTATGAGGAGCCTCTGGATCAGGAACCTATCCCTCCAGCATATTTTGTTTATTCTGATGACTAGGCTTAGATCCCTGGAGTGTGTAGCTCTGAGGGATTGGGATTTCTTTAAGTGGAGCATGTCCAACAGCTCAGGGTTTGACATGGCCTTGTATGTTAAGCAGAGATCGCCTCTGAGTAGACGATATGCCACAGAGTATAGCTGGAGTTTTTTTAGATGGTCAGCATATGGCATCTGCTTTAGGCCTGTGATTCTTTTAGTGAGGTATTTATGTGGCCTTTCCAGCTGTTACAGATGTTTTGTGAGGTACATACCAAATGGAGCATTATACTCTGTAATGGGTCTAATGAGAGATGAGTACAGTGGGACAATGACTTCCTTTTTTCTGGATGAAAAGCCCTTAGTGATGAGGTGTGCCACATAGCAGGATTTCCTGACTGTTGTGGCAATGTGGTTATTGAAAGTGAGACCACTGTCCACCTGTGTCCCTAAGTCTCTCATCACACTTTCAATGTTTAGTGTCTTGCCACGTATGTGGTAATTCATGGGTACATGTTTTTTTCCAAAGGAGATAACTATACATTTCCTGGCATTAAGCTTGAGCCCATGGCTCTGGCACCAGGCATCTGTTTCTGTAAGGCCCTTTTGTAGAAAATCAACATCATTTGGGGATTCAATAATGGCTCCCAGATTGCAGTCATCTGCAAACTTTGTTAGCCAGAGTCCCTTAGTGTTGGCCTGTACTTCAGAGAAGTAGATGCCAAACAAGAGTGGTCCCAGGACTGAACCCTGAGGTACTCCACTTGTCACTTGTCTGGAGCTGGATTTGGAGTCGGCTACTTTTACAGTCTGGGTTCTGTCATAAGCCAGTTGGCAACCCATCAAGTGACATAGGGATTTATGCCCAGCTTAGTAAGTTTATCTATGATTCCAGAGTGGGGGATGGTGTCGAAGGCCTTGGCAAGGTCCAGATAGGCTGTGTGGACCACTTTACCCCTGGCCACAGCTCTGGAGACTGATTTGAAGAAGTCAATCAGATTCAGGAGACAAGATCGGCCCTTCACAAACCCAAACTGGGTGGTGTCCAGTGTTTGAAGGTTGCCAATGTCTTTGTTGATAAGTTCCATGATAATGCATTCCATGCCCTTGCAGATCAGGCTTGTCAGACTGATGGGATGGTAGTTCCCAGGATCCAAGGCGGATCCTCCCTTGTGGAGCGGGGTAACTGTAGCTGTGCGCTACTCAGTGGGCATGAAGCCTGAGGTGAGGCTATGATTAAACATGACACTTAAGTGAGGTGCCAGTTCATTTTGTAGTTCATGTAGTACACAGCCAGGAATATCATCTGGTCCCATGGATGCTGTATTCTTAGCTTTGGAGAGTGTGGTTTCTACCTGTGTGGTCGTGATTACCGGAATTTGGCAATCTTTTGGTATTGAGATGGGCCCTTTAGGGGGTGAGAGGCAGGTGAAGTTGGCACTAAATTGATCTGCCAGGATATTGGCAATATCCTTGGGATCAGTATATTTAATGCCATTCTGTTGTAGCTCAGAGCAGATCTGAGCATTGCCATTTAAATTCTTGACATAACTATAGAATGCCTTGTGGTTGTCTTTGGAATCTTTGGCAATTTTATTTTCGTAACTGGCTTTGGAGGAATTTATGAGGGATGTCAGCTTCTTACTGAGGCTGGTGAGGGAGTTTTTTGCATCCTGGGATTTTCCTCTTTTCTGCAACAGTTTCTTTCTTCTGTTGTATAGTTTGTTTATAGCAGGGGACCACCAGATTGGCTTCCTTTTTTTGGAGAAGAGCATCTTGGTTCTATTTGGGATGGCACGATTCATGCACGAGTGGATGTGCTCATACAGTGCCTTAGTGTAGGATTCTGCAGTCGAACTTCCAGATCCCGTCTGCGTGGGTGTCGTGAAGTTTGTCACTTCTGACTTCAGTAGCATGAAGTTGGCTTTGAAGAAGTTTTTTAAGGAGGTTTCCTTAATGGGGGATGGGGGTGGGATGTGGATGTCAAGGGTGATTTGCTTATGGTCAGACCTGACCAATGAGGGGGTGACCACTGGTGTGGAGCATCTATCTCCCATGTTTGTAATGACCAGGTGTTGGATATTGGAGCCTCTGGTGGGACAATGGATTAGTTGATCCAGGGCATTGGAATTTATGAATTCCGAGAACCATTGGGAAAAGGAGTTGGTACCCGAGTAGTTTTCCCAGTTAATGGCAGGGTAGTTCAAATCACCCAATATTAGGGTGTTTGGTTGTATCTTAATATTTTCCAGTATGTTTAGAAAGGTGTAGTGAGAATCTTGGGGCATGGTGGGGGATCTGTAGCAAGCTACAATTTGGATTGCAGTCTTACCTAGTGTTATATCCACACTCCTCCACCTTTAGTGTTTCGGTCTTGGTTTTGTGGCCGAAAAGTGTGGTAAGAATTGTAGTCTGTTATTGCAGGGGTGCTATCTGGAGCCTTGAACCAGGTCTCAGTTACTGCACAGATATCGATGTTCTCCAATTTTAGGAGTGCCTCGAGAGAATGCATTTTGAGGTTTAGACTTCTAGCATTGAGTAGCATTACCTTCAGATTTTGCATGCTTGTATCTGTTACAGTGGTGGTTTTATCCTTTGAACCTTGCTTAAAAAAAGCACTATAGGGGTGGCAAGAGCTTTAGCCAGTAACCTGAATCCCAGGGGTGACAGGTGCAGACCATCTCTGGCAAAGCATTGTGGTTTGTCGATCATGTCTTCCCAGGCAGACAAATACTGGATCCCCTTTGAATGACCCCAGAAGCTTAGCCAATTGTTGAAGTCTACCATTTTGTCCTTATACTGTGGTATCATTCTGGGTGAAGGCAGGATGCTACTCAGGGCTAGGGTCATACCTGCCTGGGTCACATGATCCAAGAGCTCTTCCGTGTTTCTTTTCATGTAGTCCAGGGAGGTATGTCTCAAGTCATTCACTCCAGCATGGACAATGACAGAGTTGTATTTGTATGTGTTGTGGAGTGACTTGAGTGCATGCGTTATGTGGTGGATCCTGGCACCCGACAAGCAGCTGACTGTAATTTTCTCCTTGTTCAGCCTGGTGAGTGGGACATCAGTGTGCCTGACTATAGAGTCACCTATGACTAAAGTGTTGGGTACATTGTCTTGCCTTAGGGGCTGTTGTTGGGTGGCACACTGGTGTTGTGAGCTATGTGTCACTTTGGTTGTGACTGGTGTTTATTTGCGTTTCAGCTTTGGAGGTCCTTCTTGCTTGGGTAAGTTAATGTTAAGGGCCTCCGCATATGTGGGTTTAGTGTTGCTATATTTGGGTGTTGATGGTGTGGGTTTTGAAGGGCTATGAGTTGCTTGAGGTGTAATGCAGGTGTTAACCTTCTCCTTTTGACTGTCTAGCACAATCTTGGCTGGAGAGAGCTTTGCTTCCAGTTTGGCTATGTAAGTGCATCTCTCGCAGGTTGTAGTGTTGGGTGGTAGGAGAGGATTGTCTGTGTACATGAGGCAGTTGCCGCATTGCCCCAGTATGCCCAGATTCACCAGGTGGACAGGAGAACTCACCAGAAGCTGACCATTGGACATGCCTGTTTAGGTACTTTTTTTGTAAAGTTTAAGAGCTGTTTTCCCTTACCTTTGCAAGGTACTTTGCAATTATAGGCTGTTTAGTGCCTATGATTAATTTCTCCTTATTGACAAGGAGAGCTGAGTGCTTTTATCAGTTTCAGGCTTCCTAGTGCTTTCCAGCAGGTTCTAGAGCAAGTGCTAGTCACAGGGGCTCAGATTTTAGTGCTACTACTGAGAAACCAGCTAGTTCTAAGGGAAAATTTGAAGAGCAGACTTTCTGGCACCTGGAATAGTTTTTGGAATAGTTTTAGGTAATCCCTTATTTTCTGCTTAGCATTCTGCAGTTGCTCTTCTTGTTCTGTGAGATTCCCTCTGTTCTACAATACTTTAACATTTGTCACTCCCTTTAAATAATTCTTGTTACTTCTTAACCATAGCTCCCTTTCTTTTATTTCTACCCTATTTTTAAACTCCACTTTAATTTTATCCCACTCCCTAGCTATATTTTCAGAAGAAATTTCTATTTTCTCTAATAGCTCCTAAATAATTTCCACTACCCATTCCATAAATGTCTCTCTTTTTAAATGGTAGGTAGCAAAGTACCAGTGTCTCATTTTTATTTCATTACCTTGTGTTTTTATTTTAGTCATTATTGGTGCATGATCTGAAATAGTTATTGGGCGTGTATCAAGACCTTCAATTAAATGCACATGTTTCTGTGAAATATACATTCTGTCTAGCCTAGCTCAGCTTTGCATCTTGGAGAATAATATATAAATTCACTCTGAACTCCTAGTACTGATTTCACATCTTCCATGCCAAATATTTCATAAATTTCTACAAAAGTCCACCCTCCTTTGTTATACTTTCCCTTCTGGGACCCACAGACACATCTTCCCTGCTGTAAATCAAATTCCAGCCCCCACCCTATTAGTAATATTCCTTGCTGAATGCTGGTTATTTCTCCCAGAATTTTTTTAAACTCTATTATAGCATTTTTAGGTGGAACATAAATACATGCCAGTGTAATCCTCCTCCCTTGCCAGTAACCCCTTATTACTACAAATCTACAATTATTATATTTGTTTATCCTCTTCTGTCACTATTGGAGCTCCTCTTGCAATTACTATAAGTACTTCTCTTTTCCTTTGTCTCAGGTATTCCCCTGAATAGCCATCCTGAAAACCTTATTTTGTCAAATTCACATGTTCAGTTCTTTTAAAGTTATGTCTCCTGTAGCATAGCTATTTGCTCTCAACATTTATAATATAGTTGACTACTCTTTCTTTTTTGTAGTTATCTGTGAGAGCATTGACATTTTATTTAATTTATTTTTATTTATTTTATTTAACATTTGTTGACTGGGAATGTCCGACTAGGTTCCACAGAGCCTGTTTTCAGCAGAGGCCCGGGGAGAAATGCTCCAGATGCATGTCTTTGGAATGTGGGAGGAAACTGGAGTACCCGGAGGAAACCCACGCGAACACAGGGAGAACATGCAAACTCCACACAGAAGGCACCCCAGCCGAGAATCGAACCAGAGAACCTCTTGCTGTGAGGTGACAATGTTAACCACTGCACCACTGTGCCACCCATTAAAGACATTACAGAAAGCATCATTATATTAAAAAGTTTTTAGTCCTAACTTTTATGTATAACAGCTTTATTGTTAAGTGTCTACTTCCAGCTTTTGTGTTACATGCATACACTGCTTGGCAGGTTGAACTATACTATTGTTTCTTGTCATATCAATTTGAGCCTATGTCACATCTTACAAAACTTTTTGTTTTATTGAAAGGCCTCAACAACAAAAAAAAACACCACAATACCCCTCTAAAACATATTAATACTAACACACAAAACTATATACATCTTCAAATATTAAAGTTTTACCCTCCTAATAGGAACAAATGTCCCAAACTGACAACCACACTCACAAACTTGAGTTAACCTAAAAGAAAGGCTATCCATGGTAAGATGCATGGTGCAGCCTGTGCATCTACAAAGTGATGTCTAGTTTTGTCTTATCTTTACAGCTCTCCTAGCTGGGAAAACACTTGAATGCTTTCAGAGAACATTGTCTCCTAGCTAATTTCTCTTTATCAGATTGTCTCCATGGAGACATGAGGATCAGATATAGAATTGTTACTAATTCTACTAGGTGCTGTCTGTTTTTGACTTATCGTTATAGCTTTCCCAGTTGGGGAAACACCTGAATGCCTTCAGAGAACATTATCTCCTAGCCAGTTTCTCTTTATCAGATTGTCTCCATGGAGACATGAGGACCTGATACAGAATTGCTACAAAGCAAATATTTATTGGCTAGAAAAAGGCCTTATAATATTCAATATTATTTTTCATTCACTTGTTTTCTCTTAAAACTTGTTACTAGATCAAGCTAAGGGCCTTAATCCAGTCATTCCTTATGCAAGAATGAGAAAAAGCACATTGCTTTCTTGTCATGCTCTTTTAACCAGACTTTTTTACACTGCAGTGCCTACATTTATTAAAACTGAACAAAAGAGAGAAGAATGGAGAAAGAAAAAACAGGAACACCTGTTTACAATAGTATCCCCATTGCACTTAAAATAACTGAGAAAAGATTACTTTATAGCATGCAAAGAAAACCATTCACCATAAAAATAGTAGTTTAAGAAAAAACTGTTTTATTTGCAGTTAACTTTCTCCCTCCTCTTCCCCTCCCCAACTATTTTTTTCAGAACATTAATTACATAAACTAGGGCATATGTTTTAGATTCCCCCCACAAGTACAACAAAGTCCAAAAAGTCCAATATTTCCAGATTTTATTGTTCTGTCATATTTCACAAATATTATTGCTTTGTAATCCCACATTTGTCAATTTCAAGGTTACTGGTTTTATTCCTGTTCATCTCCATCTCCCATATCCTCTCTCTGCTTCATTTCCAATGTACTGCATACACACGACGTGCCCTTTCAATTAACAACTCCTGCTGTGGAATACCAGTCCAGTTGCTTATTTGTGCTTTCATAAAATTAATACAGCTTGTTCCTTACAGCTTGTCTAGTACAGCTGAAAATCTTACGGTTTCCCTGTGTGCTCTGTACTCAAATTCTACTATTTTTTGAAACATCTCTTCTTGAGCAGTGTCATATTCAGACAGAGTTTTCTTCATTTCAACTTCTGATTTTTGCAATTTTTTTATCACCTCATCTGAATATCTGTCTAGAGTGTCTTCCATTATTTCTAGCCTTTTGTTCTTTGAGATGATATAATCCATCAGTGTTTCTTTTATTTTAATCAGGTCTGTGTGCAGTTGCCTTATACATTTCTCCAGGTTACTGGAAGTCATGACTGGAGCTTGCACTCTTTTTTGCTGAACAGCTGCAGTACTTTTCTCGGGTCAGTGCTTTTTTCCTCACCTTTTCATAGGTTAATAGGTGTTTAGTCGGCTAATGGCCACAAGGAACTTTTTAAGACTAGCCATGCATCCCAAATCTCTGACAAGTTCTGATACCCTTTAAAAGTGTAAGCATGGGCCTGAGAGATGAACCTTTTACAGGTTACCTGTGTCTAGTAGCTCATTTTGAAGCTGAATTTCCTTTAAGTCTTCTGTATTTCTTTTTTCCTGGCATCTAGGCAATCCATTTACTAGCCAATTACTGAAATTTACCCAGAAACCCAAATTCCACTGGCTTTCTCTGCTGAGTTTCTGTTTTTACAGTAGCAAAGCTTAAGTTAAGCTGTTTCTCAATCTGCAGACATCTTGGAAGTCTTAATAGAAATGACATTACACATCCGAGCCTAGTTTACTACGAAAGACACCCAGCAACTTTTTCTTTTCTGTTACTTCCTTAATTTGCTTGCTCTGATATAAGGGAGGAATTTCCCACTAGACTACCCCTTATCACAGCTCTTAAATGCATTCTATTAAAAAGGAACAGGGCCTGAATGGACTGGAAATCAAATCCTGAAGATACACATAGAATGAGAATGCATATGGTGCCACAGAAGAAGACAGCATGTTGGCATCCCATTAGGATTAGTTAAAAGGTCATGCTATGTAACAAGAAATTCAACCAAATCAACGTATATTTGAAAAAAATACTCTTGCCAGTAATCCCAAGCTTTTCTCTAAATTGATAATGGAATTAACAGGTGACACATCAAAAACGAAGCTTGTGCCTCAACCAGGATTAACAATTTGTTTGTCAAGCTTCCACAAACAAGAACATTAATTAATAGTTATTTTTGTTATCACAAGGCAGGGAGGCTGTGGAATATGATGTGTTGAGAGTCTAGAACTTTTTTTTAAGTTGTTAGACACTTGGTTCAAGGATTATATATTGTATTCTGGGTTATCCTTTAGCAAACTCTGAGTTTGGATTTGGCAGTTCTGAACACTGAACATCAGTCAATAACCTCAGCAGCAATAAACCAAACCAAATATTTGTTAATAGCATTAATGATAGTATAACTGCAGTAGAAACCCCAGAACATAACACAATGTCAGGAACAGCACAGGCAACATACACACAATCATATGTGTAAGCAAAATGCATTCCCTTCCATTTCAGGGAAATTTCCTCCCAAATATATCACAATCATCATCATCATCAGCCCCATTTTTCACATTTTCTCCGTGGGGTCGGAGTATTATGTCAACTGTTGCCATCTCTCTCTCTCTCTCTCTCTCTCTCTCTCTCTCTGTCTTCAGTGTCACTCTCCTACTCTGTTCGACACTCATGTCTGCCTGGTGCAGGTCATCTCTAACACAATCCATCCACCTCTTTGTTGGATGCCTTCACTTCCTCTTGCCTTCTTCCTGCCCTTCCCAAATCTTCTTCCCCAGATTGTCTTCTGCTTTTCTACACACATGCCCCAAAATACCATACTCTGTTTTCTTTGATCTTTTCCACAACTGGAGCTACTTTGGTTTCTGATGTTATATCCTTATTTCTTTGTCTGTCCTGCAGTGGGCATCATACCGCCATTCTCAGGCACTTCCTCTCCATCACCTTTACCTTCCTCAACTGCTCTGCCTTTACTGCCCAGGTTCCTGTACCATACAGTAGTACTGGTCATGCTGCTATTTTGTACACCCTACTGTTTAGCTTCTTTAGCATTCTTCTGTCATACACTATCCCTGAAACTATATGCCAGTTGGCTGCAGGCCCTTTGATTCTAGATTTGACATCATAATCCAGACTTCCCTTCTCCTGAATCACCCCTCCCAAATACTTAAAGCTGTTAACTTGTTCCACTATTTTCCCTTCTGTCTCAAATTTCACCTTCTGATTTCTCCCATTTGCTGCCATTGCAACTGTCTTATCCGTACTCTGTTTCATATCATTTGCCTTCAGTTTTATGTTCCATTCCCCTATCTTTTACTGAAGTTCTTGCTCAGAACCTGCCTATAATGCCGAATTGTCTGCATACAGCTCTGTCCCCTCCAACCAGTTGGCTAAAGTATTCCATCACCAGTATGAACAGCAGTGAGCTCAGAGCTGAACCCTGATGCACTCTCATTCCCACTGGGAATACCTCTGTGAAACTGAACACTGTTCACACTTGAGTCATTCAGTCTTTGTACATAGCCTGTGCTAATTCTACTGTGTTTCTGGGACTTTGAACCACTGCGCAACTGCCCAAATCAGCTTTCTCGGGACCTTTTTATATGCCTTTCCAAGTCTAGGAATGCCCAGTTGGACACCTTCTTAATCTCTAGCTTCTTCTTAAGATTCTGTCTTACTGTAAATGTTGGGTCAGTTCTGCTGCATCCTGATCTGAATCTCTTAAGTATCTGTCTTACTGTAAATGTTGGGTCAGTTGTGCTGCATCCTGATCTGAATCCAAACTGCTCATCTCTCATCTTACTTTCTACTACTCTGCATATTCTTTTATCAATCACCCTCTTCAGAACCTTCATGTAGTGCGATAGGAGTTTGATACCTCTGTACTGCTCACAGTTGTGAATGTCCCCTTTGTTCTTGAACACTGGCACTAGTATGCTTATTCTCCAGTCATCTGAGATCTTTCTCTCTATACTGTAACGAGTATCCCCAGTATCCTCAGTATCCTCAGGACCCATTTCGCGATTATCTCACCCAACATCTTGACGATATGTGCCATGACCTCAACTGAGCCTGCTGCGTTCCCTGACTTCATTTCCCTTAGTGCTGTTCTTACTTCTTGAATGGTGGGCTCCTCCTCTTCTTTAATTATAAGTTGTGTTTGGGGCAGCACAGCTTTTATGGTGTTTTCTTCATTCAGAGGTTGCTGGAAGTACACATTCCATATGCCTTTGATGTACTCCAGACTGCTGGCATCTCTCATGAAGGATGTCTTGCTATCATATTTATCTTTCTGCCTTTGCCTTGCAATCTGATACAGTTTCTTTGTGCTATCTATTAAGGCACTTTCCAGAAGCTGTGAAAGTGCCTCTGATGCCTTGTTCTTTACTACTGGAACTCTTCTCTTATCATCTTTGTTAGCCGACCAGTACTCCTTTCTAGCCTGCTCCATTTTTTTATCTCCCACTTTTTCCCACACTCCTTCATTCTTTTAATGACTTCCTGGACTGCTGCATTCCACCACCAGCTTTCCTTCTGTACCTTATTTTTATATGTGGCTCAGCCACGTATCTGTTCAGTAGTCCTCACACATGCTGTTTTGAGGCCTTGCCTTTCTTCTTCAGCTCCACTTAATTCCACTTCTTCTTGTGGGGCTAGAACCCAGAGTAATACCCTGAACTGTCGTGCTTTCTCTCCAGTCAGCTTCCAGTTCTTCAGCCTAGTCTCAGTTGATCTTAGAGCCTTCTCTGAGCATGGCTTGCAGATGATCATGGCAACAAGTAGTTTATGCTGTGGGCTGACTATTTCACTTGGGATGACTTCACAATCACTGCTTCCACCTCACTGCCCTTTTCATACTAAGAGGTAGCCTACCTGAGTTGCATGTTGGCCATTCTTGTATGTGATCTTGTGATTGTCTCTTGCTGTTGAACCATTTGCTGGACAGAAGTCTAGAACGGCTTCTCCTTCTTTATTCCTGTTGCCCCACCCATGTGGACCCAGGCATTTCTCATATCCTGTTCTGTCTATTCCTACAAGTGTATTCAGGTCACCCATCATCAACACCAATTCATGTTGTCATGCTATATTCAGTAGGTCCTGCAACTACTGTCTGAAGGCACTCTTTTCCTTCACAATCACAAAGCTGCTGTTGGGTATGGGCTGAGATTATGAGTACTGCCCTATCATTACACTGGAGTCTGACTGCCATAAGTCTGTCACTAATTCTGATGACATCCCTCACTATCTTCAGGAGACAGTGATACCCCTACTGTCTTCTGAAGTCTCACCTCAACACAATTCCCACACCATTTCTAGCCTGTCGTTCTCCTGAGTAGAAGACTTTGGATCCCAAGCAAGTGGGTTTGCTACACTGCTCTTCCATCTTGTCTCCTGGATGCACAGGATGTCTGGCCTCCTCTTTACCATTGTGTCATCCATTTCAAAGCTCCATCTTCTCAGTGAACATACATTGGGTGCAGCGTGTCTAAGTTTATGTTTGGCAGGTTGATTGGTTTTATGTCCAGCTTTCACTCAACAGAGCTATCCCAGGTAACCCGAGCTGGGAAACTGGATACTGGCTGGCAAGTAGGTTATTGAAGCAAGGTTTCCAGGGCTTTATGTTAAACACACACTGGTCAATAGGGGCACATATACAGCTCCCACTATAAGCATGGGTCCCTGGTAAAGTCAGAGTAGGCTGGATCCTCGACCCCCTTATCACCAGCATATACCCATACCCCTGCCCATTTGGCACCATTAGTCAACACGACAGAATCACCTAGAGCCATATTTTACAATGTTAAGTGGCTAGCCCTGCCACAGAGCAGTCTGTGATCCATGCTCTCCTATCTTGAGGATACTGCTCACCAGAGTTAATGCCCCAAACAGTTAGTTTACACAACTCTTTACTCTACATGTCACCATGCAGAGTCTGTGCTGCAACTCCATTCTTGGGTGAGTTTGAGATGGAAGCACTCAGCAAGTTTTTGGGAAGTGGGAGGAACCCAAAGAGACATGGGGAGAACATGCAAACTTTATACAGGCATTGGCTGGAGGTGAGGATTGAACCTTGTATCCTATGCCTTGTAGGCAAAGACTTTAACTATTATGTCAACTGATGATGTCCCCTCCCAAATATATAGCAAGTTATTTATAAAATGCATACAGACAACTCCCCCAAATTACCTTATTGCACTCATTCTTACTTGGAACTATTCTGTCATTCTTAGTAAAACCCCAAGTATGCATCTTTAACCTCTCCTCATCCTACAGGACACAGTTGCTAACTTGTTGGGCATGGTGACATGGAAACCCTATAGGACACAGTTGTGCATGGTGGCATGGTAATCCTGTAGGACACAGTTGCAGATATGCTGGGCATGGTGATATGGTAGCCCTATAGGACACAGTTGTTGATGTGTTGGGCACAGTGACATGATAACCCTATATGACACAGTTGCTGATGTTTTGTGCATGGTGACAGTCATCCAAATAATCAAAACCCATATTGCTACCATCTACTGTTGTGGGGGTTCAAAGCATGCACAGCTGACTCTTTGACCACCTTCTCTAATGGACTGAATGATGGATGCAGGGATGTTGGCATTCCCACACCACTTCAGGAACAAATAGCTCATGAGACATATCCAAGGGCTTCTGAAGACTGCTCATGGCCAGTGTGTAGTCTGTTCCCTGTGAAATCTATGGATGGCATGGACTATTGCTCATTTTCATTAAGGACAATGAGTACCTTATGAGGAAATGACAAAACCTCAGTGGCTAGGATAAAAGTGATACAAGTTGTACATACATGACTGACACCCTCTAGAATGGTGCCATAAGATGCTATTGTGATATAATGGCTGCCATATGGGGACATGACCAACAGGTCCCCTTTGTAACATGTGCCAACATTAATGTTGTTGTAGTGAAATATCATCAGGAACTGTTGCAAGCATCTGTTAGCTAAGCCATCCATTTCCTTGTGATCTAGCAAAGGCATACTAAGAGTGCACATGTATGATAATATGTGTCATGGGCCATTGCTGGAAAGTCTCTGGCTGCTACTAGGAGGTGTGTTGTAGGCACCAATGAAAGGCATTCTTGTTGGCTCTGAGATGCTGTTACATGGATATCTACCATGGTTAGCATTAACACTACACAAATTTGTGCTGAGATCCAAAGCTTGAGGCATCCCATTGTAATACCTGTGTATATCCATCAATACCAAGAGCTAGCAGCTTGGGCCCAGCATTGGTCAGTTTGAAGGTCATTTCCTAAACATCATGGCTGCATATCCCTGTGCCACTGACAGTGTGCATTTTAGGCCACTACCACCTAAATATTCCCCCATTTGATGTGTGGCAAAAGACATGCCCTGCAACTGCCTGGCATGCATCTAAATTATGATTTTTCAAAAACATGATAAAACTGCAGTGTGACATCAGGTAATCCAGACGTTAGTGTACTTTCACAGATACATTGTTTCTCTGACATTCTCAGTACACCCCACAGAGGGTTACCCCTGTGGCGCAACTGCTGGATGTGCTAACAAGAGTTCCACTTCTAAACTGCCTCTTGAAAAGTTCTCCCTGACACTTTCTGAATTTACTGCAGCTAAGATCTTGTAGAAATTAAACCATTTTTATAAATATGAATACAAACTGCATGTGCCCTAGAGGAGCCATTTACTATGTGTGAATTCAGTGGGAGACTGATCATGCACAGCAGTACCATTTGTCAATGGCACCATTCAAGATGGTGTTCTGTGGCACCTCTCAAATTCACAATAGGTTGTTTAGTTTCTATTCTCCTTCTACAAATGCCGCACCCCTTGTTTATTTTATTGATTTTTGTTTTTTCATGAGAAGAATGGGTGTTGCAGTGGTGCAGCGGTTAACGTTGTCACCTTACAGCAAGAGGTTCTCTGGTTTCGATTCTTAGCTGGGGTACCATTTGTGCAGAGTCTGCATATCCTCAATGCATTCATGTGGGTTTCGTCCGGGTACTCCTGGGCCTGCACTCGAAATAGGCTCTGTCCTAGTCAGACTTTCCCAGTTAACAAATGATAAATAAGATGAACTGCATCTTTGGGCAGCAACTGCTGACACCTAAAACTCCTGCTATGGTTTGGTTGAAAACGGGTGTGTCTTCCATGCCTTTTCTGACCATCTCGTGCATTCAGACTTGGGTCACTCCCCATGAATCCCACCTCCCTTTGTGAATATGCCTACAAATGCACATTTACAGAATGATCCTCCCTCTCATTTCCTGCTTTCTCTTCCTCTCACTTCTCTCTCTCTATCTCTCTCTGATACAAACCCTAGAAATATACCTCTTAATGTCCAGATTTTCACAGGATGTCCAGATTATACCTCATATTTTGGTCTGTTGCTCGTAAAATTTGTGATTTTCTGGCAAATTACTGAGGACTGAAGTCACTAAATAATTGCATACATTTGAGTTTCAGACTTTATATCCTCTAGAAAATGCAAGACAATACAAATCCTGTTATTCTAGCAACTTTCCAAGTTTATAAGAGCAATATTTGAAAATTCTCCTTATTTTTTGGGCCTTTGTTCCCCATTATTTCAGACTTTGTCCAGATTTCTTGAGCTAGGAGGTTGAGAGGTATGCCCAGAAATGTTACATGCCATGATGACCCCTTACATAGATTCACTCTTAAATACTTAATTAAAGGCTAAATACTTAATTCTGTCTTAAAAGTTAATTATACTTCCAGTGTTTTAAAGACTTGTAGTTTCGAGAGTTGCATTCCAGTAATATTTGTATTTAACCAAATGATACCCATGAAGCTCAGAGCTAAGGATATTATTGGAGATACTTGATTCTGCTGGTAAACAAAGAGAGTCTTCTATTGCTTTATTAAGGTGCCAGATGTGGATTTGAAATATACCTTAACTATGTGGACTTTGAAATGGATCTTGCATTATTAGTACTGGGTAAGTTTAAGCTGACAGTTTATGTATCCTGCGTCACAGAGGGCACCATACTTAGTTATTCAGCTCACGTGACATTTTCTGATTATTGTTAAATATTTTCTGGCTATTAGTAATTAGCTCATGCAGCCCTTCTTTTACTGGTATGGAATATATTTCAAGGATTTTATTATTAAGTCTCAACTGATGCACTTTTTTGGACTGCACATTTGTGCAGCTGTGTTGTTTATACTAAAAAAATATGTTGTCATCTTGTTTAGCCTTACTAAAGTGGCAACCCCTTTTGTGTAGTCAGAGGACAATTTTTATAATCCATTTCTAAACCAAACTGTCTACCTATATGTTGTCCCTGGACTATAATCCCCATATTGTCCAGATGATAACATTCTTCTCTATCATAGAGTAATGCCACAGAGAAAACTGTTTACGTCGTTTATTAGTTCTGCTGCTTCACTTTATTAAAACGGCAATTCTTATTAAATCTAAGAGATAGGAAACATTTTTAAATGAATGGACTGAAATTTTATTCCACTGATGCCATCATTATGGTTAGAGAACACATCTTGATACAAGTCACTATGTCTAAATATTTTTTTTTTTACTTTCATAAAGGTATGTTCATCAGCATTTGGAAAATGCACTTCCTGAGTATTGAATGTTATGCAGAATAGGGGATAAGTTTAAATAAGGTCCTCTTCCAACATGAGTAAACACAAAGTAAATTTAAAGTGACTGCTACTCAGACATCTTGTCATATTTAACACAAACTTATCTGTCTTCTGGCATGTATTATAACTAAATTAAGCTAACATAACCTCTTTGGACCTTTCATTCAATCAACTAATTAATCAAGTTGCCTTTTGTGAGCTTATTAAATACTCATAAATTCTGAAAAGAAGACAACAAATAATAATAAATATCAGTAAAATAAATGCAGCAGTTAACATTGCCACCTCACAGCAAGAGGTTCTCCAGTTCGATCCTCAGCTGTGGTGCCTTCTGTGCGGAGTTTGCATGTCCTCCCTGTGGTCTCGTGGAATTCCTCTGGGTGCTCCGGTTTTCTCCCACATCCCAAAGACATGCTGTAGGTGGATTGGACACTCTAAATTGGCCCTAGGCGTGAGTGCGTGCATGTGTGTGCTTTTGTGGAAGGTTGGGTACCAGGCTGGCAACTCGACACCGTAAAACTCCACTGCCAATCATGAGCAGACAAGTGATCTGCTGTGGGGACCCCTAACTGGGAAAAGCCGAAAGAAGAAGAAGTAAAATAAAGACAACCTACATAAAAAAAGAAAAAAAATATTGGTTTTCAACCACAAAATGGACCACTTACTTATATCTGTACAAGACCAAAGGCCTTTTTGAAAAATTAAGATTTAGAAGCAACCTGATGAAGTCTGTTAGATGAAAACGCTCCTAAGAAAAGTCAAATGGAAGTACACGCAGCAGTAAAACTATCTACTACAGTATGTGTAGCTGAATACATATCCAATACAGTACAAATTTTTGCATACCAATTCCTACTTTCTTGACAATATCATGTCTATAGTAAGATTTCCTTCTTGCCGACAAGTGTTGCTCAATTTAGAAATAGTGGCTGACGTGGAAGTCCGAAGGTAAAGAGTTCTTTATAAACAAAGATCAAAGAGGCCAGCTTATACGATTAACACTATATCCACCTAGTTTCTTTATACAACATTTACTTCTGTGGACATGGTAATCCTCTGCTGGTCAGTTCTACAGCCATCGATACAGCCCCAAAGCCTTCTACTTTTGAAGCCAGTAAATCTGCAACCTTGTCTTATTTCTCCTGGAAATGCGTTACAATTGGGAGGCACATTTTCAGAGAACTTTGCTTTTAAATGGAAATTTCTACTTGTACAAATGTTACAACACATTAATGTGATGGCACAGTTAATTTTTTATTACAGAAAACAATGTAGTCATAGCACCATTTATCATGATTAGCTTTCTGACACATGGATAAGTTTCATGGTCAAAATTGCAAAAGTGTGTTATATAATCACCTGTAATAAGATAGAAGAACAGCCTGCTTCCATTTTATTGACATTATGCCTACAAAGGAATAATCCTGTTTAGCAGTTTACTTTAAAAGGTTACGCCTATGAAATGCTAATAAACTCCATCCTATTGTCTTATTTCTAATTCTGGATGCTTTCATTTGTAAACTGTAACATTCAGCATGCCAATTAATCAGACAGGTCACCGCAATGCTGCCTGAAAAAGGCATTTGTTTTTGGTGGATTTATGTGTTAAAAAATAACATTCAGCATAACATAGATAATACAGAGTCTGAAGTTGCTTTAAAACTATGCTATCAGGAGTACAATTCGGCAAGGGAATTTGAAGCAAAAGCTTAACTTATTTACTAACTGTTTCTTAATGTTCTAATTGTTTTGAGGTCGGTTTGTAAGCTTTCAGGCTACATATAATGTCACTGGCATTCCTATTGTATAACCCACAATACTACTGTAAAAAATAATAAATTCTATGCATATATGCCAGCTTTCTTACAGAAGCATCCTTTTTATCTTACAAGTAAGTTCTAAGCACATTAAAATCTTGTTTTCCAGCAGCAATCATGAAGTCATTCTGCATTTGTCCAGTCACATCTGACATTTATAAAATCTAAAATGTAAAATGATTCACATAATCAGCTCAGCTAAGTATAATACTTTACCCAATGTACCTTAAACTTCAATGCTCAGAAAATGCAATGAATATTAAGCTTTTGTAAAGATACATTTTAAGATTATGTATGGCATTTAATGACTACAGCCACCTCTTAAAAAGGAGTAATGTGACCTTAAATACTTTTTATTATACTGTTTTAATGGAACGACAAGAACCATTTCATACAATAAAATACCATGCCCTTTCAAACGTTCACTTTCTCAACCATTATGTAGTCGGGTTATTTAAGTTGCGCTAGGGAGTTCTCCACTTCAAAGAATAGTTACTCTGATTCCATTGTAATTTCCAGGCCTTCATAGCAAGTTATTTAAACAGTTGTCAGACTTCAGCTATATAACTGATAGAGCAATGTGTTTTGTTTATCGATATGCAGTTTTATAAAGTAAGGGCATTCATAGAAAACGTGATAATGAGCAATTCATTCCAAAAAAGGAAAGGAACATGATCTTTCCCTTTTAAGTAAAAACAGCCTTACTTTAGTTCAACATTGCTAGGGAAGGCTTTCTTAGAAATGATGAAATGCAGGACAAAATGTTTAATATCAATTATGTTCGGTGTGACATGTGCAATATTCATTGAAGCATGTAATATAACTGAATAAAAACAAGTAACTAAGCTATTCCAACTTTTTCTTTGCAATCTCAACCATTCCTATATGTATTCTGTTGAATTTGTTGTTTTACATTATTGTTTGTCTGACTTTATGCCCATTTTAGACTGCCAGATCCAGATTTGCTAAATTCTAAATTACTCATTAGTGTATCATATTGCATAAAGAAATAATCAGATTTCATAACTCAGTTAATGTATAAATGCATTTCCAGTGTATTAGTGCTTAAACAGTAAAAAAAAAAAGAAAATCTTCATTAGATAAAACTATCTAACCATCTGTGTTATGTTATTACAGTCTGCTTTCAATTGCATTATGTTACTAATTCACTGCCATTTTACTCACAATACCTATGAGACACTGCAGCGTTCTAAGACCACTCTGAATAGCTGTCCATTCATTTTATGATGCATTCCTCCTTCTTTAACTCATATACTATTGTGAGATTCATTTTTACTTTTGTAATGTTAAGTGCCTTTGTTTTTAGTGCATCACTTCTAGATTAACACAATGTATTCCAAGCCTAGCAACACATGATGTCTAATGAATATCAGGGACTATATCCAGAGGTAACATTATATGTCCTTTTACTGAAATGTTTGTAAGAGTGAAAGACTTGTTAATATTCTCAGCTACCATGTGATTCCATCTCTAAAAAAAAAAAAAAAAAAAAAAAAAACTTGTTCTCAAAGCATGCTTAGTTGTGTAGCACAGGGTATTAGTGACTTATGAAATTAGTGACTGAGTGACTGCAATACAGGGTATTACAGAAAAACTCACCAGCCTGAACATAAACCCCTACATCACGAGATGGGTTGCCAACTGGCTTACAGGCAGAACTCACACGGTAAGAATACCGGGCTCCAGGTCCGACTCTAAACCAGTCACAAGTGGTGTCCCGCAAGGCTCGGTCCTGGGACCCCTACTGTTCGGCATATACTTCTCAGAAGTACAGGAAAACACAGGAGGACTATGGCTAATCAAGTTCGCCAATGACTGCAAACCGGGAGCCATAATTGACTCTCCGGCTGACACGGACATCCTCCAAAAGGGCTCTACTGAGACGGACACCTGGTGTCAAAGTCAGGGCCTCAAGCTAAATGCCAAAAAATGCATAGTCATCCCGTTTGGGAAAAACAAAATACCCACGAATTACCACATTGGGGGCAGCCCCCTTAATACAGAAGAGGTAATGGGAGATCTGGGGACCCAGGCAGATAGTAATCTCTCCTTTGACAATCATATTGCCAAAGTAGTTAGGAAATCCTTCTATGTGGCCCATCTAATTACTAAAGGGTTTGCATCTAGAAATAAAGAGGTTATAGTGCCCCTCTACTTGTCACTCATTAGACCCATCATAGAGTACAATGCCTCATTTGGGATGTACCTCACAAGACACTTCCAATAGCTGGAAAGACCACAAAAGTACCTCACCAAGAGGATTACTGGCCTCAAACATATGTCCTATGCAGCCCGACTGAAAAAACTCCGGCTGCACTCAGTGGCAAATCGCTTACTCAGAGGTGATCTCTGCCTGACTTACAAAGCCATGTCCAACTCAGAATTGACGGACATGCTCCACCAAAAGAAATCCAAGTCACTGCGAGCCATGTGCTCTAGTGAGCTAAACCTCACCACAGCAATAAATAGAACATGCTGGAGGGATAGATTCCTGTCACAGAGAGTCCCCATGCTTTGGAACAAAATTCCAAATTACATCAGGCAGAGCCCCTCACTAACACTCTTCAAGAGAAATATTGATGAGTGGATGGGTAACAGAAAATACACCCCTGGGATCACTTCATTGGCTCTCCTTGACAGAGGATCAGTTAATTAATCAATGGGGCAGCGAAAGCCGACACACTCTGGCTAGGTTTATAAATGCCCTCGGGCAGATAGCCTAGTACCTACCTATGAACCTATGAAGCTGAAAAAAAAAGACAATGATGGGTAGATGGATACTATTATTTATTTACTTCATTTATGTTTACAAAGTAGAACCCAAATCATCTTCAGCTTATTTAGGTGATTTTCCATAAAACGCATTGTACAATTTTATAACATGAATAATAAACAATACAATAATGTGAAGCAGAACACCTCTATGACACTGTTTAAAGGGAACTTGGATGACAGGATGGGGCACTATAAATTCTTACCTGGGACAGCACCCACAACGCTCCTGGAAATGGTCAGCCATTAATAAATACAATTTTGGGTATTAATTAGAGTGTCTATGGTATTACTTTGGAATGAAATGGCTAGGATTGAAATGACCTCTGGGTTGATAGCCTAGTAACCTTCTACAATCCTATGAATAAACAATAAAGTACAAGGTTAAGAATTGGTAAAACTAATCATCTCTCGCCCATCATATATGATATCAAAGAGTTACATTTTTAGTGATCTACAGAAGCCAGCCAGCATTGTATAATCCCAAAGCCACTGAGGTAGAAAGTTCCCCAGGTGGGATGCTTGGTGGGTAATGCATCATACAATCAAGCTCACTAGATGCACCTGTGGAACCCCCAGCTGCTCCTCAGTGGCCAGCCATAGAACCCTCATTAGGGTATACACCACCACCTTTTCAGGTTACAGGGACCCAAGTCATCCAGTGACAAATATACTGATACCAGAACCTTATAGATAATCCAGAACCAAACTGGTTCCACTGCAAGCCACCACCTACAGCAGGAGCAATGTGTTGGCAATGAGAAGTAGCTAAGATAGCCATTCACCTTGTGTGTTCATACTGTTTCCTTTTATTCTTATACAGCTCTTTTATGAAATGGTGTCACCACAAAGTGGACTCCTTTGAGGTACTTCGGTGTTTTTATCATAGCCACACTTGCTTCTTTTTTTTTTTTGAACACTGCACATAGTAAAATCCTGCAGTGTCTCCTTACATAGCTTCTGGTAAAAAAAAATGTGTCGAACTCCTTTTAACTGTTTCTCTCCAGCCTGTATCTTTGCAAAGATGGCATCTCTGTGTAATTGAACATAACATTCCAGAAGGAGACTTAGTAGCTCTGTATAAAGAAAGGTACCAGCTTCTAGTTTTCACCTCATTATGGCCCAAATCTCCAAACTATTTCTTAGCCTTTACCAAAACTTTCATTCTTAACTACTCAAACCTAACTTTATTCTCTAAGATAACACAAATGTTAACAATTTTTCTGACCTGCCACTTCAGATTTTGCAGTCAATAAATATTCTGGACTGAACTTTAACTGGTTTACTTTTACACTCTCCCCAATCTCCAGTCAGGGGTATCAACCCCAGTCTACGGTCGGAAAAGTATTCCCTTAAAGATGCATGTTAACTCTCTGTATCATTGTCATTAGGGTTCTGACCTCCTTAATATCCTGTGTAACTATTGCACTGTCACCAAACTCTGGTAATTAAAACAAATCAAATAACCACTCATAATTCTCATATATCACCTCATATTTCATCTAGAAAGGACAGTTCTATTACATGTCCAGTGATATATCACATAAATTCCCTTTTATGCTGTGACTGATAGAAACAAAGGCTTTGCTTTATTAGAAAATGCTCTTCTCTATTTTCAAGATGCCATTGTCCTATTTGGGCTCACAGAGTTAGTGGTGCCAGATGTTCATGGCTTAATTTATCCCTCAATTCTATGATGAAGAACCACAGCTATATCTGGGAATATATCTGGGAAATGTGAAAAAAAGAGCTAAGGCTAATATCCTATGGTTACATTACATATCCATTCAGAATACAAGTACAGTGCTAGTTAGACATGCTATGTCTTGTTACCTTCAGTTCACACAATAATTTCCTTTAACAGCCCTAACTCATCTGGAAACAAGCAAAGCAAATTAGATAGTCCTGGATCATAAGTCAGCTTCTGTCTGAATCTCTCTTTCTCTCCCTCTAACCCCCTCTGTCTGCCTTGGTCTCTCTCTTTCTCTTGTTTTCTCTCCTTTTCTCTGCCACACACTCCCTGATTATGTTAAATCACTTCCTCTAATACAGCTAGCCTGGTCCTTCTTACTATGGGCAGACCCTTTCCTGGATTTTTCTTCCTTCCTCTGTATCTTATTAGACTGTATTTCCCTCTACCACCTCCTTTAATTCCATCCTGGTCACTTAATTCTACTTCCATAACATTACAATTTTGCAAGAAACTACTTATCTTTCTTACAAACAAATCTATTATTTCAAGTAAAGAGATATACTCCTCCCTCTCCAAAATGACCACTAGACTGACTGTCAATCCACTTTACTTTCCTCATTAATTTGTCTTATACCAGCATCTGCCCCCCCTTCCTTCTATAAATGTGCCATTAGTCTGCATGTCCACAAACCTGCTTATCCTAAATGTCTTGTAGATCTTTGAACAATGTCTCCCTTCTTGCTTTGTTACAATCTTTAGAACAAGTAGTTTGTTCAAATGTCTCAGAATGTGCAACAACTCCAGCATGTTATTTTATTCCCAGTGTGAATTCCATAATGAGTGAAGTACAACAGCCCTACTTTCATTTATCAGCTCAGCCTGTAAGCATTAGCAAACGAAGACTGGGATATAAGTAACAGATAAACATAAGATCCATGTTTATATGAGATAAGCTGGGGTGTTAGAGGTCAATATTTACAATTTTTAAAGCGGTTTTATGGAGTTGAAGCTGGTATATTTCACCCAATTGAAGCTTCAGGTGGTTTACACTGGATGAAATGTAGGGGATATGACTGTCCAGGTCCCTTTCTGGGTTTGCTGTTGCTGTTGTTTCTTCTCCATTTGTGTACTTTTTTCTGGGCAAAGTAAGTGTGGACATTTTGTTGATTTCAGATGGGATTTAGTTATGATTAGCTACATCTCACTTCTCAGATTACTTGACTCCCTTTGTTTTCTTGATTTCTCCTTACTTGGCTAAATGACCAGCTTTCACATAGATCACCTCAGAATCAAACACCTTGATCTCTGTCTTCTTATTTGTAATCCTGGAACTAGGCACCACCCATAAGATCTATTCTTGGGCCACTTGTATTTTCACTTTTCATCACTGGTCTTCCTGACTTCCTTCATCATCCCTATTTAGGTCTTTATGACAATAACTTGGTCATTCTTCAATTAGGGACCTCATCTTTGTCCACTCAGATTATTTTAAGGAATTTTGCCTCCCTCAAAATCTTACTAAGCAAACTGTGTGTTCATCACCTGGAAGCCGTATTATGACATCAGACAGCACTCAAGTCTACCCCAGGGTAGTTAGCCCCTTCCCACTCCACCACCAGCATACTTTGACTATGTTCAGAGAGAAGGAATTAGCAAAATCTATTTCTAGACAAAGAACAAATACATTTTTGCCTCGGCTATATTATCTAGTCATCTTTGTTCCACAGAGTGTACTCAGTGTGTTTAATATCACCCCTATGAAGTGCAACTTGTGACTAATTTATCTATTGGCAGTGTTCTTTTTCATCTTGTTATAACTGTCCAAATATTTGCAGTATATATAGGTTTGTACTGTATGAATTGAAGCTAAATTTTTACTTGGTTAATATGTCATTATTCTGTATTAGACTTTGTAATAACTTCTTTAAACTGTAACCATATTATTTCAATGTGGAGCTTTCTTTCCATACCTCTGCTGAAAATGGGATATTATCCCAGCCTGACTTTTCCAGTAAACAAATGTCAAATATATAATAAATAAAAGTAAAATAAATACTCCTTTTAGGTTATCTAACTTTTTATACTCTAGCTTTTCAAGCTGTGACCTTTGAATAACTTGTACTTTTGTTCAACCTTGTTTGAACTTTAAATTCAACAATAACCAGATCTATCTATTCTTCGGCAATTTAAAAATAGTCCAAAGATTTCAAGATTGCTCATTTCAGGGGATAGAACCTTAAAAGGTAAAACTATTATTTTCCCTTGCAAGGTGTATGCTGTCTTCTTCCTTCACATTATCTCGATAGATAACGCTGAATAAAGTGTGACATTTTGTTTCTCCTTACCAAGATTAGTATGTCACTGTATCTCACTGTCTAAAGCTAACTGTGTGCATTTTAACTCATTAAAACCTTTGTGATCTCTTCAGGCGTTTCTCCAGGATCTAGTGACGCCTCTAGGCATCAGATATTGCCTTTTCATACTTAAATTAATCATTATCCCTCATTGTCCTTTGGATGAGATGATAAAATGATGTTCCATTTGCTTGGATTGGTGGTAGCTCATGTAGATGTAAATTATCCCATAGCACCTATCAAAAAGAGTAGGGGTCATTTATTTAGCACAACATAAAAAAGTACATGTTTACAAATGTACAAAATTTACATATTTACAGGCACATTTCTATTTTTCATGATTTATCAATTTTTGCATAATATCCTCATTGTTCTTCTTCCATAAGTGACCCCCCACTCCTTCTTCTGCCCCCATAATCTAATGTTATTCTTCCATAACTGACCCCCACTTCTTCTTCTGCCACCATAATCTAATGTTTACAATATATAAGCCAAAATCCATTTCCCATTAAACAAAAATTCATTTACTCTTTCATTCCAAATAACCAATATTACATAAAATAAATTCTTATCTATCCTTCTCACATATTTTTTCTTCTTGTTCTTATAATATCCGTACAAAGTCATATGTTCATAGATCAGTATTAGGCTAACTACCACTTTGGGTAATTTTAAGCATAGTCAATTACCCCATGTGAGAATCAAACCATGCACCTTGTTTCTGTAAGGTAAATACCTTCATCATTATGCCGACCTTCTGCCCTATCACATCTATATTGTTTCTATCATTAATATTCTCAAAAAAAGTCTTCACATAATGTTTTTTCAGAGCTTCACCCCTCTTTTACATTAAAAAAATGTTCTGTTGTCTGTTCCTCCCACAAAATAAATACCCTCTTTCATCTTTCTTTTTATACGGCATATTCCCCTTCACTAATAATTATCTATTACCAGTCTCCATAGGAAATGCTGATACCTTGGTATACCACTTTTCCCTACTTTAATGGCTTTAATCACTTCTTCTGGTAAATTTTCCCATAAATTTACATAATAACATTGTTTAATCAGATCATTAAATCACATCCTTCTATCTTTCTCTATATCATCAGTTTTTATTTTCCAAGTTATTATTTTTCTTGATAATTTTTAATTTCTTTGCTTGCATGTTCTTTTCCTCTTTTTCTTCTTCTCATCATCTCCCAGAACTTTTTGGTAGTTATATTTAAATATTCTCACTATTAATTTTTCATTCTCTTCCTTTATCCACTTTAATAATCGATACAATTTTAAAGAAGCAGAATAAAACAACTGGATTTAGTATCCCCAACTCCCATTCATCTTCACTTATATACAATATACCTGTTTTCAGTGAGTTTAATCTTGAACCCTATACAAAAGAAAACACTAATTGTACACTTTCCCTTTTCATATTTTTCCTAGATCATTTAAACATTTGACATAAATGCTATTTTTCCCGTTAAACAGAATTCTCCAGATAAACCTTTTTCCTAAATGATAATTTACACGTCCTCCACAGAAGATGTATTTTTTCATTTCTTTTATCTCTTTTAACTCAATGCTAATTTACAAGACCTCCACATAAGACACATTTCTTTCTTTTATCAAACCCTCCCATTGCATCATAACTACATCATTTTCTCAAATGTTAACCCTAGCAGAGACACTTCATTCATTGAAAAATACACTCCCCTCTCCAATTTTTACATCACCTAAACCCTTCCTTTTATCTTTATTCAAGGTCATTCCCATTTCCTTTAAACAGCCATTCAGACAAACCAGCACTTCCCTCATCTACATCCTGTTCTTAGCAACTACAACTGTATCATCTGAATATGTCAAAACTAATGGAATCAACACCTCCTTTAGCAGTCTTTCATTTTATAAGCTACTTCACTTGATGTCACATTCATTACTAATGCAAACAATATTCCACTCATGAGACATCACAATTCATGCTTATTTCTTTACTCAGCCACCCATTCAATAACACCCTCACTGTTATTATTTTGATATGCAGACATAATCAGTCTCTTAATTCTTTTACCTATTCTATACTTCTCCATAACATTCCACAAAGCATCATGTCTTACTGTATCAAATATCACCAACTATAAATTTCACAGCCACCCTTTTACTTATAATATCATCCACAATTTCTCTCACAACCAATACCAATTCCTGGCATCCCTTCCCTTTTATACCAGATATACTTTTTCCATAGTATCTCTCATCCTTCCTTCCATCCTCCTCTGCATTATTATCATAAAATAATAATCTGTGTTATTTAGTGTGGTGGGTCTGCATTTTTTTTAATTCTTCTCATCTTTCATCTATATACATTTTAAGGGTTCCTATTATGCGATCGAAAATCCCTTTAGGTGAATACGAAGATGTTGAACCGTATTGCGTGAAGTACGTAAACCCCAAACTTTCAAAACTGCAAATTTCAAAATGTCGATTTATTTTGGTTGGCCTGTCTGCTGTATAGCTCTGTAAGGTAAGTGTGTGATAGATAGGACTTTAGTGTTAGGATTAGGGTTAAGGTAAGTGCATAGATAGGTAATGTATGTAAGAGTTAGTGTAGTGTTAGGTGTAGGGTTTTTTTTAAGTGTACGTATGTGTATTATTTATTTTGTTTAGGTGTATGTCTGTAGGGGATGTGTGCAGAAGTTATGGACCTTAGGGTTAGGGAGTGGTTAAGCAGAGTGCATAGATAGTTCTGTTTGTGGGGTTTAGTGTTAGTGTTGGAGGTAGGGTTTTGGTGCTTTAGTTTAGGTTAGATGTAGGGTTTGGTTAGTGTATATATGTGGTTTATTTATTTTGTTTGGGTAGGTAGTATGTAGCGGGTGGTGGTGTTGGACGACTATGACAGTTCAATATTTTTTTTTTTCGCGGTTCAGTGGGTTCAGGATTACTGCAGTTTGCGGTATAGGGGTTGATATTTTGGTATTCGTGCATAGGGTTTTTTGGTTTGGTAATACAGACCCACATTTTAATATAGGTTCATAGGTAGGTACTAGGCTATTGGCCCAAGGGCCTAAGTAACCCCTAGCCAACAAGGTTCCCTGGCTTACTACAACACCAAGAAAGTTAATTTCCGGTGCTCATGTCAAGCAGAGCCACAGAAGTGATCCACGGGGTGTGTTTCCTATTTCCCATCCACTCATCAAGATTTTTCTTGAAGAGTGCTAATGAGGAACTTTGCTTGACATACATGGGTAGCTTGTTCCAGAGTATAGGAAGTCTCTGGGACAGGAATCTATCCCTCCAGCATGTCCTGTTCATTTTGGTGACAAGGTTTAGGTCCCTAGAGTGTGTAGCTCGGAGGGATTGGGATTTCTTTAGGTGCAGCATGTCCAACAGCTCTGGGTTTGGCATAGCTTTACATGTTAGGCAGAGATCACCTCAGAGTAGGCGATATGTTACAGAGTAAAGCTGGAGTTTTTTGAGATGGTCAGTGCAGGGCATCTGTTTGAGGCCAGTAATCCTCTTTGTGAGGTACTTATGTGGCCTTTCCAGCTGCTGCAGATGTCTTGTGACGTACATTCCAAAAGGGGTGTTGTACTCTATAATGGGTCTAATGAGTGTCGAGTAGAGGGGAACAATGACCTCTTTTTTCCTGGATGAGAACCCTTTTGTGATGAGGTGTGCCATGTAGAAGGATTTCCTGACTACTGTGGCTATGTGATTATCAAAGGAGAGACTAGTGCCCACCTGGGTTCCAAGGTATCTTATCACACATTAGGCATTAAGTAGACTGCCACCTATGTGGTAGTTCATGGGTACTGAGTTTTTACCAAAGAAGATGACAATGCACTTTTTGGCATTGAGCTTGAGGCCATGGCTTTGACATCAGGCATCTGTCTCAGTGAGGCCCTTCTGTAGGATGTTCACATCATTTGGGGACTCAACTAGGGCTCCTAGTTTGCAGTCATTGGCAAACTTCATTAGCCAAAGGCCTTCTGCGTTAGCCTGTACTTCAGAGAAGTAGCTACCAAACATGAGAGGTCCCAGGACTGAACCCTGTGGTACTCCACTTGTCACTGGTTTGAAGTCAGATTTGGAGTCTGCAACTTTTACAGTGTGGGTTCTGTCAGTGAGCCAGTTGGCAACCCATCTTGTGATGTAGGTATTTATACCTAGTTTAGTGAGTTTAGCTATAATTACAGAATGGAGGATGGTGTCGAAAGCCTTGGCGAGGTCAAGATAGACTGTGTGAACCACCTTAGCCTCGTCTACGGCTTTGGTAACTACCTCAAAGAAGTCGATCAGGTTCAGGAGGCATGATCTGCCTTTCACAACCCAAACAGGGTGGGGTCCAGAGTTTGGAGGTTACCACTGTCTTTGTTTATGAGTTCCATGATGATACGTTCTATGGCCTTACAGACCAGGCTCGTCAGGCTAATAGGGTGATAGTTCCTGGGATCAGTAGTGGCTCTCCATTTGTGGAGTGGGATAACTTGCTGTATGCCATTCAGTGGGCACAAAGCCTGACGTGAGGCTTTGATTGAACATGATGCTTAGGTAGGGAGCCAGTTCATTCTGAAGTTCATGTAAAACGCAACCTGGGATGTTGTCCGGTCCTGTGGATGCTGTGGTTTTAGCTTTAGAGAGTGCAGCTTTTACCTGCTTAGTTGTGATTACAGGGACTCTGCATTCTTCCTGTATAGATATGGGCCCTTTAGAGGGTGAGAGGGGGGTAAAGTTAGCACTGAACCTATCTGCCAGGATGTTGGCAATATCAGTTGGTTCAGTAATTTTCATGCCATTGTGCTGTAACACAGAGCAGATCTGGGTGTTGCCATTGAGGGTCTATATTAGAACACCGAACATTCAAAATGTTGAGTGTTCTAATATCGAACCCTATGAATCGAAAATTTAAAACATCAAACATTCAGAACAGCAAATTATTTCCTAGGGAAAAAATTTGCTATTCCAAAACACATACACACAACACAAGCACACCAAACAAACAGCAATCCACACACATACACCTAAACTCTTACACCTAACCCTACACTAAACTATCCACTTACCTTAACCCAAACCCAAACCCTAAGGTCCGTTACTATCACACAGTCATCTCACCTGCGCCCTAACCCTAACTCACCTACCCCACCCTAGCCCTCACGTCCACACAATCGCACACTTACCTGACCCGCGCCCTAAACCTAACTCATCTAACCCGCCCTAACCCTCACGTCCACACAATCGCACACTTACCTGAACCCGACCCGTAACTTTCCACCACAGCACTGAAAATACCGAAGCAACAGAAATGGACAACCAAATTCTTTCCCTAGGAAAACATTTGGTTTTCTGTTTCTTTGATATTTTCAGCGGGTCGATATTAGAACACTTGAAATGTTGAACGTTCGGTCTTCTAATATAGACCCGCCATTGACATTCTTGATATATCTATAGAATGCTTTGTGGTTGTCCCTAGAATCAGTGGCAATTTTGTTTTCGTAGCTAGCTTTGGAGGATCTTATAAGGGATCTCAGCTTCTTAATGAGGCTGACCAGGAAGCTCCTCCACTCATGGGATTTTACTCTCTTTTGCAATAGTTTCTTCCTTCTGTTGTAGAGTTTGTTTATGGCAGGGGACCACCAGATTGGCTTCCTTTTTTTGGAGGATAGCATATTGGTTCTGTTTGGGATAGCATGATCTATGCACTCGTGTAAGTGCTTATAGAGTGCATTTGTGTAGGATTCAGCATTTATAACTGTATTGTCCATCTTCATGGGTGTCATGAAGTTCGCCACTTCTGTCTTAAGAAGCATGAAGTTGGCTTTCAAGAAATTTTTTACCACGGTTTTCTTAATGGGGGGTGGGGGCAGGATGTGGATATCTAGGGCGATTAGCTTATGGTCAGATCTGACCAACGAGGAGTTGACTTCAGGTGTGGAGCACCAGTCCCTCATGTTGGTAATGACTAGGTCTAGAATATTGTTGCCCGTGGTGCGGGTGTGGATAAGTTGATCCAGGGCATTGGAATTTATGAATTCCAGAAAGCATTAAGCAAAGGAGTTGGTACATGAGTAGTTTTCCCTGTTAATGGTGGGATAGTTGAAATCACCCATTATTAGGGTGTTTGGTTGAACCCTAATACTTTTCAGTATATCAAGAAAAGAGGAATGGGAATCCTGGGGCATGGTGGGGGATCTGTAGCAAGCTACAATTTGGATTGCAGTTTTGCCCAGAGTTAGTTGCATTTGGATAATCCCAGATGCATTATGCTGAACAACTAGCCTGGAGGTGTAGATACCCTTAATGAATATGGACACACCTCTGCCTTTGGTGTTCCGGTCCAGGTTAGTTGACTGAAACGTGTGGTATGAGTTATAGTCTGGTAATGCAGGGGGCTCTCTGGAGCCTTGAACCAGGTCTCAGTCACTGCACAGATATCGATGTTCTCCATTTTAAGGAGTGCCTCGAGGGAGTGCATTTTGAGATTTAGGCTTCTAGCATTGAGTAGCATTACCCTCAGTTTTTGCTTGCCTGTTCCTGTTACGGTGGTGAATTTGTCATTTGAACCTTGCCTAAAAAGGCACTACAGGGGCAGCAAGAGCCTTAGCCAGTATCCGGGTTAACAAGTGCAGGCCATCTCTGGCAAAGCATCATGGTCTGTCAACCATGTCGTCCCAGGCAGACAGATACTGGATTCCCTTAGAATGACACCAGAAGCTTAGCCAATTGTTGAAGTCAATCATTTTGTCCTTGTACTGTGGTATCATTCTGGGTTATGGCAGGATGCTACTCAGGGCTAGGGTCATACCTTCCTGGGCTACAAGATCGGAGAGCTCTTCCATGTCTCTTTTCATATAGTCCAGGGAGGTATGTCTCAAGTCATTCACACCAACATGTGACAATGACAGAGTTATATTTGTACTTGTTGTGGAGTGACCTGAGTGTGTGGATTATGTGGCAGATCCTGGCACCCAACAGGCAGCTGACAGTAACATTCTCCTTGTTTAGCCTGGTGAGTGGGACATCAGTGTGCCTGACTATAGTGTCACCTATGACTAGTGTGTTGGCTACGTTGTTTTGCCTTATGGGCTGTGGTTGAGTGGCACACTGAGTCTGTGGGGCTATGTGTCATTTGTTTTGTATTGGGGAGTGGAGGTTTCTTGTGTTTCTGCTTTGGAGGTCTCTGTTGTTTGAGCAGATTATTAATGAGAGCCTCCATGAATGTTTTTGTGTTTCTATGTGTGGATTTGGTGATGTAGGTGTAGTGGGACTATGTGATGAGTGTGGTGTGGTGCAAGTGTTTACCTTCTCCTCTTGACTGTCACGTTCAGTCTTGGTTGGAGAGAGCTTTACCTCCAGTTTGGCTAGATAAGTGCATTTCTCACAGGTTGTAGTGTTGGGTGGCAGGAGGAGAGGGCTATCTGTGTACATGAGGCAATTGCTACATTGCTCCAAGATGCCCAGATTCATCAGATAGACAGGAGAGAACACTGGGAGCTGACCCTTGGACATACCTGAATAAAAAATAATTTTCCTCTAGACAAGTGAGGAAAGTAAGTACAAGAGCTATTTTTCTCTATGCAAGTGAGGAAAGTAAGTACAAAAACTTGTTTTCCTCTAGGTAGTGAGGAAGATTGAGTGCTGTAGGAATTTGTAGCTTATTTAGGGCTCACAACAAGTTCTGAACAGGTGCTGAGCATGAATAAGCAAATTCAAGTGCTAAAACTAAGACTCTGAATCTGAACTAGACTAGTTACAGGAAAGAAACAAGAGCAAATGTGGGCTTTTAAATCAGAAAGTTGAAAGATATGGAAACCAAATGGCCAATAACTACAATTTCTGGGCCAGAAACCACTCCTGATGTGTTAGATAGGTTACCTAGTGCTTACCACTCCCACTGATAAGCTAGCAGGCTTCACTCCAAAACAGAAAGTCTTGGGGGACTCAGGAACGTACACAGTCCTGGAGACAGCAAATCTGTATATGGACTAGACTAGTTACAGGAAAGGGAGAAACAACTGCATATGTGGGCTTTTAAATCAGAAAGTTGGGAGAGATGGAAAAACTGCCCAAACGGCCAATAACTACAATATCCCACTACATAACTAATAATAAACAAACTCAACCCTCAACCATTTACTCAGTACATTTACACAATACTTTCTTTGTTAATCCATTAATGTCTTGTACGTTCCATACCATATACCATCTGGGCCTGATACTGAATCAACATTTAATATATTCTATATGCTGTCCTACAATACGTATAATTTGCTCCAGTGTTCTTTTTACCTCTCCTTTTACATTTTTCATTTCCTTCATTATACTAATATCCTCCTTTACTATTTTACCCAGATATGCAGATACCTCCTCTCTTGAGCAGATCTCTGCCTGTACAGTAATGCCTTCATTTCTTCTCAATTTGCTTTACACATTTCTCTTTTTGTATCATAATACTCCCCTGTATTATTCTCTAAATTCTTTAATACATTTCTTTTCATTTTCCCAAACTTCACTCTCTCTTCCTTTCTTACATCATCCTGCCATTGAAAAATAAAAAACAGTTGTTATTCTTTTTAAATTCAGTCCACCATTCAGACCAGTTTTTATAGAAATCCTCAATTGTTATATGATCCTTCGATAACTGCAATACTTCCCATTTTCCCGTTTCATCTCATAATTTCTCATTTATTCTTGTTTCCATTTCTTATTTTAATATATTTCTTTTCTTCCTTCGCCTCCATCCATATTGCTACATGGTCTGAAAAACCCATCACAACTGTATTACCATCTGCTACTCCCAAACCTTCCAATAATACTAAATAATTAATTTCAAATCCATGTGCCCCTTCTGTAAGTCCAATGTGTTTTACCTTTCCTTTTACATTTCCCCCTTAAAACACAATTAAAGCCCCCCGCATTATAATTTTTATGTTAACCACCACTGTTTAATATTTGATGAAACAGTGTCTCCCTTTCCTTGCTAGTTATATATGTCTATAATGCTATAATTCTATGAACATGTTCTCTCTACCTCACATCCACAACAGTTAACCTTCCCATCCTTACCAGCGTTGCAGCTTCTATTTATTGTCTTTTACATAACACAGCCACTCAGGAACAATGTTCACTTCCTAGTATCATTTTTGTTCTTATTCTCACAGGTGGTCTTCTCTTCTTTTTAAAAACAGTTTTACTTGCAGTTTGCTGCTGCTCTCCTTTTCTGCTGCATATGTCTTACTTACTGCATTATGTGCAACCACTAAACCAGACACCTTCTCAGTTTGCTGCTGCTTGCCTCTTTTACTTTCTGTCACTGCAGCATAAGTTTTAACTGCTGCATTCTCTGCTGCCACATCACATGGTTCCTTTTCCAGATTACCATCCTCCGCACTTCCAAAAACCTTATCTGCCATTTTACCCCATGAATCAGCAGAACTATCACCTGGAATATCCTTCTTGATTGTTTTTAACATGACATCACGTGCAAGCCTTCCTGGTGTCATTTCTGATATCTGCACCTCTTCACACGAATCCAACTCCAAAGAAACATTAGAAAAGCCAAGAACATTTATTATAACAACAAAGCTTTCTGATACAAATCCTTCATCAGTGTTATACTACATTAGAATAATGCTTTAATAGCTTTAATATAAATTTAAAAGCTATAATAGATTTTCTAACGTTTCTTTGGAGTTGGATTCGTGTGTATGAGCAATACTTTTTGGTTAACTTCTGGTTTATTACTGTTCTCAACCTTAAAAATATACATATTTTTGAGTGGTTGTACTGTGAGTGTTCTTATTAATTGATCAAAGAGTCATTCTTTCGAATGTGTCCTGATCTAACTTGAAAGCACGAAAAGGCAAAATAGCGAAACGGCATATAAGCAAAAACTTTCTCTCTTCTGTCACTTTGCCATTTTCGTGACTGTAGTGCGATCTTGGAGTTGGTATATTTAAGTAGGGAGGTGTGGGGGGCAAACCCCCCAGTTTATGTAGTGTTTTAAATTTTTTTGATTTTTGGTGGAACAGTGATTTTTTTCCCTTGGAAAAAATCGCTGTTCTAAGCATTCAAGATTATAAGCTTTCGGTTACTTGGGTTCACTAAATCATTGTTCACTTTTTTAAGCATTCGATGATTTAACATAGACCCTACTATGAGCATGGGCTCTGCACCTCTTCAGCAGACTCACTTACGTCCTTCTGGAAACACAATTGTATTGATATTTGGTCTCTGTATTGTCAGTTAAAAAGATATTGAATGTTGTTCATATACTATTTATTTACAGTGTCATGATGTTCATGTTTGTCTACGTATCTCAACAAGCAAGTGACAGAGATAAACTGCTTAGCCTCATATGAAAGTTCTGGATGGAAGAATGAAATACTGCTGATGTAATGACTGGTCTGCAAGAAGTCATTGTTCCACTGTATTCAGCATTCATCAGACCTATCACTGAGTTCAATGCCCCCTTTGGTATGCACCTAACCAGGCATATCCAACAACTGGAACTTCCACAGAGGTTCCTCACTAAAAGAATACAGGGCATAAGTAAAATGTCCTATTACAGGGCATAAGTAAAATGTCCTATTACAGGGCATTAGTAAAATGTCCTCTCCAGACCTCCTCAAGGCCCTATCCCTGTATTCTGTCTCCTAGAGGCTGTTGAGGGGAGATCTATGCCTGGCATACAAGGCATTGTCAGATCCCACTCTGATGGATCTCTTCCATATCTACAAAACAAACAGCACCAAAATGACCCATTCTAAAGACTTATGCCTTATCTGTGATATAAATAGGACCTGCTGGAGAGACAAGTGTGTATCCCAGAGACTACCCTGTCTCTGGAACAGGCTGCCCATCCATGTAAAGCAGAGTTTCTCCCTAACCAAATTCACCTATGTCTCTAATGGGCACAGGTAACCTGTAAATGGTTCATCCCCAGGCCACTGCAAATGTTTCCTCTCCCAAGCCCCCTACTTACACTTATCAAGAGTAAAAGAACTTGTGAGAGATTTGGGATGCATGGCTTATGGTCATTAGCCTAGTAACACTATGAACCTATAGTTCAAGTGGTTACAAAAATATTTGCAAGCTGCTTATAAAAAGTTCACAAATTAATGTTCATTGTGTTTATTGTGACTTAAAATCTAGTTTAAGACCTAGAATGTAACAAATGTGACCACTGTAAAGACGAGGTTGTGCTAAACAGTTTTCCATTTACATTTCTTTAGTCATACATATGGCTCTAGAGGGTGTAAGTTGGGACCAGATTTAGATTTAAAACCCTTTGGTGTGGTAAACACAAAAAGATGAACATGCTACACCATGCCTTATTCCAAAAGACAAGGCTCACCATTCTCCATTTGGCATATGATAACATGGAATTGCAAAGCTCTATTCTGGAATCCAAAGGGGAACTGGGGTTTCCATGCCAAACTAAGTCAGTACTGCACATTGCCAAGGCTTGACAATATACAAGGCCAAATCAGTGACAACAGCCTTTGAAATTAATAGATTTACTGGCAGAGTGGAAGCTCCATTTGTATATGGAAGCAGATACTGCAGGCAGAACTAAGTGAGAAGCCAAACAGCCTGCAGTACCTAGATCTGCATACAGATGGTGGTCCAGAGTCTGTGACCTCGCATATGTGCAGTAGTGGAGAGTGCGAGTCATCCCCAAACCTCCTTGGGGCATGGTTCACTTTACTGTTTTGTAAAAAAGTTGTAACTCCCTCATGGGATAATGGCTTTATGCCCATGTCCTTCATCCTGGATGTGGTAATGCAGGCATGACAGCTATTACCATCAGACTGTTTGGCTTGTATTCACCTGTACTCCTTTGAGAGGGAACTGTGGTGCTGAATGAACTCAAGGCCATTCAGTTTCATCTGTACAATGAAAGTGGTATGTCAGATTGGCTTCCTGCCTGCACTATCAGTGCCATCATATAGAGGGAGTCACGTTGCTCAAGAATGGCTAGACTTAGTAGACTGCCAAGTCATTGGGCAGCTTTGCACCAAGCTCAGACAAGGTAATGGACTTTTGAATTTCTGAATCACATTATTTTGCCTGGACATGGAAGTTTCCTATTGAATTCAATGCATTAGTTTTTCAAGGTATTGAATTCAGGAGATACCACTCCTGGAATGATGTCATTGCGGGGGGGGGGGGGGGGGTTGAATTTCACTACTTAGAATAGTGGAGATGGACTGACAGAGCCAGAGGGCTATCACTACCCTGATCCTTCAGAATCTGACCCTTAATTTTTGTCAAAAGGCTCAGGATCCAACAGTGGGAAGTTAGAGTACTAACCTCCAGAGCTCCATTGGAGGGAATATCTTAAGGAGCACTCTGTATTTTTTTCTCTCTACTTTCCATCCATATTCTCATCTCATCTTGCATTATTAATGCTCTATTTCAATTTGCTTTGACCTAACATTAACCTAACATGTTTTTACTATCTAGACCAAGCAGTTATTTTACTGTTCTCAGTATGGATCAGTCTACTAGACTGATCTGTCTTGCATACATCTTTAATGTATACGTTTACATATCACAAGATAAATGTATACATTTGCATATGTTTGTTTTCCCAATAATAAAAATAATAATAACGCTTATTCATGGTCCCACTTGGTAATGTTACATTACTCTGTGTATAATCGTTTGCCCTACTCCTGCCTTCCTTCCATCTGTAAAAGCTTCCCTAGGATCAGTTCTTATAGTTTCATAGTTTAGTACTAGGCTATCTGCCCTGAGGCATTTGCAAGCCTAGCCCTAGAGATGTGGCTTTCGCCACCCCATGTAGTGGTACTAAGGTGTATAGAATAAATTTAGAATACTGTGCCTTTGTCTAGCAGTGACACATTGAAGACCCCCTTACTTATTAAAATTAGTTTACTGTGCCTCTGTTAAGTAGCGATACAGGGGTGACCCCCGGGGTAAACCTACGATCTCCCATCCACTCGTCAAGATTTCTCTTGAAGAGAGTCAGTGAGGGGCTCTGCCTAACATGGACTGGGATTTTGTTCCAGAGTATGGAAAGCCTCTGAGTTATGAATCTGTCCCTCCAGCATGTTCTATTCATGTTTATACTGAGGTTTAAATCTTTGGCTCTCGTGGTTCTTATGGATTTTGATTTATTGAGGTGGAGCATGTCCATCAATTCCTGGTTGGACATGGCCTTGTATGTCAGGCACAGATCACCTCTGAGCAGGCGGTATGCTACTGAATAGAGCTGGCGTTTCATTAGCCTGGCAGCATATGACATATGTTGGAAACCCTTGATCGTCTTGGTGAGGTACTTCTGGGGTCTCTCCAGCTGTTGTAAGTGCCGGGTGAGGTACATCCCAAAAGGGCATTGTACTCAATCATGGGCCTGATAAGGGAGGAGTACAGGGGCACGATGATCTCCTTTAATCTGGATGTGAACCCCTTCATGATAAGGTGGGCAAGGTAGAAAGTCTTTCTAACCACTTTGGCAACGTGGGTGTCAAATGAGAGGTCACTATCAACTTGGGTCCCCAGGTCTCTGATTACTTTTTCGGTACTCAGTGGGTTACTGTCTATGTGATAATTTGTGGGTATTTTGTTTTTCCCAAAGGGGATGACTATACATTTCTTGGCATTCAGTTTAAGGCCGTGATTCCAGCACCAGTTGTCCATTTCGGTGAGGCCTTTCTGTAGGATGTATGTGTCAGCTGGTGTATCGACTATGGCGCCTAGTTTGCAGTCATCTGCGAACTTTGTCAGCCACAACCCTCCCATGTTTGCTTTCACATCTGAGAGGTAAATGCCAAACAAGAGGGGTCCCAGGACAGAGCCCTGTGGGACACCACTTGTGACTGGCTTAGAGTCTGACATGGCTCCCGCAATCTTGACTTTATGGGTTCTGTTCTTTAGCCAGTTTACAACCCATCTTGTGATGTATGGATTTACTTTTAAGCTGTTTAGCTTTTCTATGATCCCCGAGTGGGGTATTGTGTCGAAGGCTTTAGCCAAGTCCAGGTAGGCTGTATGGACTGCCTTGCCCTCATCAATGGCTCTAGTGACTGTTTTGAAAAAGTCAACCAGGTTCAAAAGGCAGGATCTGCCTTTTACAAAGCCGAACTGGGTGGGATCAAGTGTCTGTAGGTCCCCAATGTCGTTGTTTATGAGTTCCATAATAATTCTTTCCATAGCTTTGCAAACCAGGCTGGTCAAGCTTATGGGGCGGTAGTTCCCAGGGTCTGTAGTGGAGCCTCCCTTGTGGAGTGGTACCACTGTTGCTGTATGCCAGTGTTCAGGTACATATCCTGTAGTAAGGCTAAGGTTAAATAACATTTTTATATGCGGGTTTAGCTCCTCTTGGAGTTCACGTATCACGCAGCCGGGGATACCATCAGGTCCCATAGATGCTGTGTTTTTTGCTTTGTTGAGGGCAGTTCTCACCTGGACATCAGAGATGACAGGGAGGTTACATTTAGCTGGGATGAGTATTTCTTCTTTTGGAGGTGAGGGAGGGGAGAAATTTGCACTGAACCTGTCTGCCAGAATGTTGGCAATATCTGTGGTAAATTTTTTGTCGTTGTGTACTAACTCTGAGCATATCTGAGTGTTTCCGCCCAGGTTTCTAACATAACTGAAGAATGCCTTGTGGTTATCTTTAGTGTCCTTGGTGATTTTTCTCTCAAAGTTGGCCTTGGATATTTTTATGAGAGAACGTAGCTTTCTACTAGTGCTGATCAGAGATGCCTTCCCTTTATGGGATTTTGCTCTGTCTTGCAGTAGCTTCTTTCTTTTGTTATACAATTTGTTTATGGCTGGGGTCCACCAGACAGGACGCTTTCCTTTGGTGGAGAGGGTCTCGGTTTTATTTGGGATTGCATGATCCATGCTTTTTTGGAGATGTCCGTAGAAAGCATTTGTGTAGGATTCAGCATTGTGGGATGTGGTTTCCATTGGCCCTGAGGGCTTAAATGATACCATCTCAGTCTTGAGAAGTGTAAAGTCGGCTTTTGAGAAGTTTCTCACTGTAGTCTTTTGTGCTGGGGGTGGAGGTGGTAAATGTATATCCAGGGTGATTAGTTTGTAGTCAGATCTCACCAGTGAGGGCAATACTTCCGGTGTGGAGCATTTTGTCCCCATGTTTGTGATGATCAGGTCTAGTATATTATCCCCCCTTGTGGGAGAGGTGACTTGTTGTTCCACTACATTTGAGTTTATGAATTCCAGGAACCTTTGGGCTAGGGTGTTAGGGCTAGAATAGTGCACCCAGTCTATTTTAGGGTAGTTGAAGTCTCCCAATATGATGGTATTTGGTGAGACATTCGTATCTTCCAATGTCTTCAGGAAGGCTGAGTGGGGTTCTTGAGATTGGGAGGGTGGTCTGTAACATGCAACCAGTTGTATAGCAGTTTTGCCTATGGTTAGCTGCACCTGGATGGTCTCCGATGCTTCATGAGTTGCCCCTAACCTAGAGGTGTGGGTATCCTTGATGAATATGGACACTCCCCCTCCCTTTGTGGTTCGGCCCGGGTTTTGGGGCCAAAAAGCATGATACGAGGTAAAGCCTGGTAGCGCTGGGGTGCTCTCAGGAGCCCTGAACCAGATCTCGGTTACAGCTCAGACATCGATGTTCTCCATACTGAGGAGTGCTTTGAGAGCCTGCATCTTGAGATTTAGACTTCTGGCGTTGAGCAGCATTACCCTTAATTTTTTTCCATTTTTGTTTTCTAAGGAGGTGGGTTCGTCTTTTGAGCCTTGCCTAAAAAAGGCACTACGGGGGTGGCAAGAGCCTTAGCCAATATCCAGAAGCGCAGTGGTGACAGGTGCAAGCCGTCCCTTGCGAAGCAGTGTGGCTTGTCCAGCATGTCATCCCAAGCACACAGACATTGGATCCCCCTAGAATGACACCAGTAATTGAGCCAATTATTAAAGCTGATCATCTTCTGTCTATTTTATTTCTTGTTCTACTCCTGGATTTACAGACAAAATCAATTTTAACTTTATTCCATCTGTCTTTATCATCTGTTAATTTTATTCAGTTCTTACCTTTCATATGATTTTTATATGCTATATATAAAATGTTGTGCTCTAAACCTCAGTAGTTTTAAGTATATGTGTAAATTACAGTCAGTGTCATACTATATCATTTATAAGTTAGCAATAGTATCTGCTGATGACGCATTGTACATAATTTCCAACTATAAACCTTATTGTATTCCTTCCTTTATCTCAGGCCCTGGCATAAACAGATCTTAAGTCCATACCCCAGATTCTGCAAGCCCTGCACGGCATGCAGGTCTAGTGCAGGAGCTCCAGCAGGCAATATGTCTGCCGTGCGATCCAGGAATAACCTGTAGTGGCATGCACGAGCGCTCCTGCATTAGTCCTGCACGGTCTCAGCCCCAGTATGCAAATTACCCCATTTGCAGGAGAATTCCATGCAAATTAAGTGAATTTGTGATCCAGGAAGCTGGAAACCAGCCGTGCAGGACTAGTGTAATCTGCAGAAAGGTACTCTGCCAGTAACGGAGTACATTTCTGCAAATTACAAAACTGAGCCATGGCAGATCCAAATAAAGGGTGGATATCATGTATAAAGCATGCCAATGGCCAACTATAAGGTCATTGGCATGTAAAACACTTGCCAAACAAAAAAGTCAACTTTTAATTTTTTTTATCCGATCTCAGCTGTTTAACGTAGGGCAGCAGTGAGCAAATGGGATCGAGGGAACAATAAGAAAAAATACCTTAAATAAGCATTCTAACCAAAATCACTATTCTGCCATTATACTCAATGGCAGGCAGAAGACAACATGGTCAGTGAGTAGTGGTTGCTAAGGGAGAAGGCTCAGTGTGGCACATGTAACTATGCATCAGCAGGCAAGCCTATGCAAATGAGGGGAATGATAGTGAATCACAGATTTCCCCTGCATGCTAGCCAACTCCCAACAGTGTAAGAGCAGGAATAGCTTGGTGCAAGCCTAGGAGTTAGCTGACATCATAGGGGTGTGTGTCAGGCATACTGTAAGCGGACTGGAGCCTTGTGGCTCGGGTTTGCTCCTAGCTTAGCACAGCTAAGCAAGGGTGTGTGTATGAGGCTGCCTAGCACTCTTTACATTCCCTAAGCAGGTGTGCGCACCACGCACTAGGTTTTAAAGGGAAAAAAATAAAACAGCAAATAGCAGCTCTGTGCACATTTCAGCACTGTGTTTGGGTGGTGCACCCCCGGGCTTAAACAGGAAGGCAATGGGAAGGAAAAACAGCAGTAGGAAGGTAATCTAGGAGAACTAGGATAGCTGGCAGGTGAAATGTATCAGAATCAGCCAATTACACAGGTAGCAGACCAGCCCAGCCCAGAATACTACTATAAACCATGCAAACACCTTTCCCTATGGTTTTTCTCATACTCTACACTACCGGTGTATACAAGCGGGGAAGTTTTAACAAACAAAACAACAAAATGATAGGGGCTGAAATAGCTATCATACAACAACATGTGGAAGAGGCTGAGGGTGGTGAGGATGTGAATGCTGTCGACCAACCCACAGTGAGGAGATGGAGAAGAGTGTACAGACCCAGGGTACACATGAGGTGGAGATAGTGTAGCGCTATAGGGTGGACAGGGACCTCTTACACCAAATTGTTGAGCTGTGCAGGCCACGCCTGACACACAGAACTAACAGAGGGGAACCCATCCCAGTGGATACCAAGGTATGTGTAGGCCTAAGAATACTAGCTACAGGTACCTTCCAAAGGCCAACTGGGGATATGATAGGGATCTCAAAGGCATCAGCATCCAAGGTACTCCACCAGTTCCTGGATGCCATGTCAGCACATGCTGGTGAGCACGTATATTTCCCGAACACCGTGAGGCATTGGCCAGCAATATGCAACTGTTACACCAAATAGCAGAATACCCTGAGGTAGTTTGTGCTATAGACTGCATGCACATATGCATCAAAGCATCACCCGGTGAGCGGGGTAGGGTCTACATCAACCGCAAGGGCTTCCCCTCCATCAACTGCCAGGTCATGTGCGATGTCCAGGGCATAATAATGAATGTTTGTGCTGGCTGCCCTGGAAGCTATCATGATTCCCACATCTGGCATCTGATGCAGCTGTACTACAGCCAATGGTGACATCCCTTACGGTGACCTAGTGGGGGATGCTGGTTACGCACTGGAGCCGTGGCTGATGACATCTATCAGAAATGCACACACACCCGAACAAGAACTCCATAATGAGACACATGCACAGACCAGAATTATAATAGAGCTTATGTTTGGGATGCTCAAGTCATAGTTCCAGTGCCTGGACACATCCGGTGGAGCCTTGCAATACTCACCAGCTACATGTACACAAATTGTCATCATACGTGCCATGCTACACAATATGATCCTGCAGAAACAGCTGCAGCAGGAACAGCACGTGGCAGGGCTACACAGCCCCCCACCATTGCCAAGGCCTGCATAGGCACAGAGTGACTTGGAGAAGGAACTTCCTGAGCCTGCTCCAGTAGGCAGAAGGAGGCATGCCCAGTATGCCCTGGCCTTGGCAAAGAGGCAACGCATAGTACATATACTGACACAGGAGGGACCAAGGGAATGACACCTCTCTCTGCCTCGGCCTTACAGTAAAAGGGATGCCAAACATGACACTACCTGTGCTCAACCACGTATAGGGAGTGTACTATGTACATCTGACATAGGCAGCCCTGCAGCACCACCCTCAATACTGGGACACCCACAAGGTAAGTCACTCAACCTACCAATTGCCGAATGGAGTAGAATGTGTTGTTACCTGCATCTATGGTATGGATGTGAGCATGCAAGGAAATTGGGTGGCTGAATGGTATGCCAGCTGATAATAGACACCTGTAGTGGCACTATGAGATCTGTAACAAATACCGGTGTAACCATAGTAGCCAGTACTACACAGGGTGACAAAACCCACTGCAGGAAATGTGCTGAGCCACATATGTCCATATGACTCACACATGCCAGTCAGGGAGGTTCACATACCCACCAACAGTCTCAGCCAGCAGGACAGGTGTAGACAAACACAAACAAAAGCTGTGCTATGGCCTCTGAATGATGCCTATGGGTAAGCCCCCCCCCCCCAGGCCTATACAGACAGTCTATAGCAGGTCAGGCAGTGGGATGTTAGTTCTGAAGGGTAGGAAGTCAGAAACTAATATGTAGGTCAATCAAAGCTAAGACCTTTAGTACATTGATAGGCCTCTAGTCAGCATGATAGGTTGGACTACAGAATGAAATGGAGTACCTGACATACCAGTACAGTCATAGCAAATGTGTACAAGTGTCAGGTGTGCCCCCCATCTTATGTATGAATGTAGAAACAGTCAAGTGTGCCACCCCAATACTGTGTAGAAATGTAGTAACAGTCAGGTGTGCCCCCCAATCCTGTATAGAAATGTAGAAACAGTCAGTTGTGACCCCAATCCTGTGTAGAATTGTAGAAACAGTCAGGTGTGCCCCCCCCCAATCCTGTGAAGAAATGGAGAAATAGTCAGGTGTGCATGTAGAAATGTAGAAACAGTCAAGTGTGCCCCCCCCCCCAATCCTGTGAAGAAATGTAGAAATAGTCAGGTGTGCCCCCCCAATCCTGTGTAGAAATGTAGTTACAGTCAGGTGTGCCCCCTCCCAATGACTTTATAGAAATGTAGAAACAGACAGATGTGCCCCCACAACCAATCCTGCATAGAAATGTAGTAACAGTCAGGTGTGCCTCCCCATTCCTGTGTAGGAATGTAAAAACAGTCAGGTGTGCTCCCCCAGCCCAACTCAGAAATGTAGTAACAAGTAAGATGTGCCCCCCCAAACCTATTTAGAAATGTAGTAACGGACTGGTGTGCCCTCCCAATCCGGTGTACATACGTCATAACAGTCAGATGTGCCCCTCCACAACCCTATGTAGAAATGTAGTAAAATGTATGTGTAGGTATAATAACAGTGGAGCACAGATGCCCAGAGGTGGCCAAGGTAGCAGGATAGGTTGTAGCACTTGCTCAATATGCAGGCATGTGTATGTTAAGTTGGTGTGTGTTTCATATTGTGTGAGAGTGGTCACTATGTATGAATGTTGAGGTAAGACCTGGTGACCATTGCCCACTACTGCTGATGACAGGGACAGGTCCTCACAACTGCAGTGCCAAAGACAATTCCCACCACTATAACACATGCTAGCAGTAAGCCATTGTAAATGTATGGTGGTAATATGTGTCACCATCTGAAAGACTGACATGGCATGGCTGTTGGGCTAGATGTACAAGCAGTACACAGGGGAAAGTACCCCAGATATACAGCATATATTGTGTCACTGTGAAATGGAGACACCATTGGAATTGTACATACAGGTATGCATCACATTATCTGGTCCTGTAGTAGGGGATACTGGTGTTGTCTGCCCGAACACATGCAGATCACAAAGGAAGTAGGACTGATGTATTGGGAAACAGCTGATGTACTTGCACATGCCAGCATAACTGGAATGCCCCATACATATCTGTGTGTCATATGTAAGTAGTGTCCATAGCACACATGTACCCAGCTCATGCAAACATCACCCACAGGTACTTCTCTGGTCATATCCCTGCTGTGGGGAATCGGCAATAGCAAAGGAATGCAGCATGCAGTGCAGGTGTCCCATGCAGGTGTGTCCCTAGCCATAGGTAGCACCCTGCCAGCATCCACACCACCTGATCAAGACTGATAGAAGGTATTGGCATGAACACCTAGCACACCTACCCTGTCACACCAGGGGAATATACTGTATGGCGGTCTGAGACTGTAGGACTGACAGAATGCAACGGCCTGCCACATCTGGCCCACAGCAACACCTAATGGCCCACAAGCCTCTGCCAAAGGCCTGTGTCTCACATGTACTGCCAATGCATGTTAAGTCATGGACACCCAAATAACAACATAACACACTCCACATAAGCCATATGCAAGGCCATGTGGACAATCCACAGTAACATGCACCATGTACCACTGCATGAACTGTGGACCAACACCAACACACAGCTGTGATGGGGTGATAACCTTAGGGAAAGTATCAGAGAATGTATGCATAATTTATGGAAGAGGATAGAATAACAGCGGGGGGGTGGGAGCATGGGCAGCTTGGAATGTGCAAGGTCCGACACAAAGCTGTGTGCACACACTATCCCTGGCTGCAAACACATACATGGGTGGCTACATAACTGCCTGTACACAACAATAGGGGTAATGTTCTGACTCATGGTCCCTGCCTCTGGGTAACCTGCGTGAATCTGTACAGCTGTAAGGTATTGCCACAGCAAGATAATGCCATACTGTCATGTCGATGGATGTACAAGTATGGGATCCTCTGCCAGCATTGTACCAAGGTGCTGAATCGGATACACAGACCCAGCAGCAAGTGTCTGCAGCTCCCCCTCCAGAATGGCATAACTTACCATGAATATGTAGGTATCTGCCCACAATACCGGACACAGCTGCAGTCACCCTTGTTCCCCAGGACATCACTGTGAGCAAGAATGTCCACCTGACAGTACATGAGGACAGAAAACATCACAGTGTATAACAGTACATGTCTGAATATCTCTGCTAACAGCAGTACTATGCAGCTGAAGCAGCAGCCACAATCACCTACAGTACACACTATCCCCTGCACAGTTAGTCCCAATATTGCCAAATGATTGATGGATACCCTACAGAAACAGTTTGCTACCTGTAGGTGTACAACACAAAGGTCTTCACTGGAGTACAAACTACCTGGAATCGATCTACACATTCAATACAGAAGGGCATACTGGGCATGCTCGCACACTTAGAAAAATGAAGGCAATGTCAGATAACAACATACTGAAAGGTTATACTGGGCATGCTCACACAATTAAACAAATGAAGCCCATGTCTGCAACAGTGGGCTATACATATCTGGCAGTTGCAGATGTTAGTGCATACACTCCTCAGTATGCACCAGTCATGCTTTGCACACACAGTGGATAGGAATACAGACATATATCCAAGGACAACACACTATAATAAGCCAAAAGTAGATGTACATAGATGTGTGGAAGAGAGTGATTGTGACAAGGAGTCATCCATTATGAGGACAGTCCCACCAAGCACACAGCCAAATGGATACAACCACAAGAGGTGTAAATGTCACTCACTGTAGACATTAGCCACCAGTATCCATCAGCATTACAGACTATGTGGTGCAAGTGCTAGCTGTGCAACATGACTGTACAAGGAAGTATTCATCTAGCAGCTGTATACACGTACCTGTGGAATATAACCCTGCATGTGCCTGCATGTGGTGTGTCAGCCTCTAGATGAAAGGGTTATGGCCCATTCACACACACTGCCCTCTCCATAGCCCTACTATGACAAGCCTGCTGAGGTCATCCACTTTGAATTACACTGTTGGGAAAGGTGTAGCCCAGTAATCTCTGTGGTGCAGCTTATAACTGCGTACTGCTATAGAGTGATAAACTAATTAGGTAGGAGTTCTAATCCCGGACATGGCAACTGTGTGTCTATGTCTGTGTAGAGAGCAATGCTTTGTAGGCTAGTCACACTCACTACAAGTCAAATGCCCTACTTTGGCAAGGCTGCTGATGTCATTCACTGTGAAATACACCTTTGGGAAAGGTGTAGCCCAGTAATCTCCGTGGTGCATCCTCTAACTGCACACTGCTTTAGTGTGATAAACTAGTTAGGTAGGAGTTCTAATCCTAGACATGGCAACTGTGTGTGTGCATGTGTGTGTGTGTCCCTGTCTGTTTAGAAAGCAATGCTTTTTAGCCTAGTCACACTCACTACAATTCAAATGCCCTACTTTGGTAAGGCTGCTGATGTCATTCACTGTGAAATACACTTTTGGGAAAAGTGTAGCCCAGTAATTTCCATGGCACGTCCTATAACTGCGTACTGCTGTAGTGTGAAAAACTAATTAGGTAGGAGTTCTACTCCCAGACATGGCAACTGTGTGTGTGCATGTGTGTGTCCCTGTCTGTGTAGAGAGCAATGCTTTTTAGGCTACTCACGCTCACTACAAATCAAATGTCTTACTTTGGCAAGCCTACTGATGTCATTCACTACGAAATACACCTTTGGGAAAGGTGTAGCCCAGTAATCTCTGTGACATGTCCCATAACTGTGTACTGCTGTAGTATGATATAGAACTCTGGTAGGGTTTCTTTTCCCACAGATGGCAGGTGTGGATGTTTGCGTGCATATTTCTATGTATGTGTAGGAAGCAATGCTTTTTAGGCTAGTCACACTCACTACAATTCAAATGCCCTATTTTGGCAATCCTGCTGATGTCATTCACTGTGAAATACACCTTTGGGGAAAGGGTACTCCAATAATCTCTGTGGTGTGTCCTCTAACAGTGTAATGCTGTAGTGTGATATAGAACTCTGGTAGGGGTTCTATTCCCACACATGGCAGTTTGGATGTATTTGTGTGTGTTTCTATGTCTGTGTAGGGATCAATGCTTTTTAGGCTAGTCACACTCACTACATTTCAAATGCCCTACTTTGGCAATCCTGCTGATGTCATTCACTGTGAAATACGCCTTTGGGAAGGAGTACTCCACTAATCTCCATGGCGCGTCCTATAACTGTGTGGTGCTGTAGTGTAATAAACTAGTTAGGTAGGAGTTCTAATCCCAGACATGGCAGGTGTGTGTGTCATTCGTATCCTGTATGGAGGTGGCTGTGAGTGCGTAACAACTGGACTCATTGTGGAGCGGGTTTTGCAAGTTTCTTATATGGTGGCCCTAGTATATGTCACAATGTCCACCGTACAGGGATAACAGATGTGAAATAACTGATAGACTGGGGTGCAAATCCACACCCTACATGTGACATCAAGGTCAGGTGAACAAAGTTAGCAACCCATGTATTACCCAGAAAACACTCTCAACCCATGTCTCACACACACACACACACACACACACACACACACACACACACACACACACACACACACTTGCCTAGGCAACAACCACTATGTTGGTAGTACCCTGCATATTGCCCACTGATAGTAACCATCGTGTGATTGCAGTGGGCTACGGAGGGCATGGCACCCTGTCCATCAGTTCAATAGGCATGTACATGCAGACAGTGCACCTTCCCTATCTTCCCCACTGGACATCTGCAACACCTGTGGTGCCATTAAATGTGACCCACAAATGACATACCATGCCTGAAACATATGCCCTGTATGGACAGATGCCACTGACACCAGGGAATACCTGTATCATGCTATCAATATAGGTGCACGGTCAACCTGCTGTCCATTAACAGTTCCCGCCACATGAGGCCAGGACTGGCACATCTGATGATAGTCTGTATACACAACATTGGCCAGGCACCCCAGGTACAGTTCCACATGTCACTGTACATGCACATGGGAGGTGTGCACGTCCCAGACACTGTCCATGTCTTAGACTAAGGAACACATACGATGGCAAGCAATGCACAGCAATGGCCACACCCAATAGTTACCCAGGTGACTGGATGGTGAATACAGTACCCACCTGTGTGGGCAAATCCAGACACTACACACTGAGCACACTGCAGATCATTGTCATGTGGCCTGAAGCCAAGGTATACCCATCACCTTGCCTTGTATAGCCATCTGGCACATTCGACCACTACACACCTATAAAGCAATGCACCCATGCATGTCAGTACTGGCACCCTGTGTCTGTGTGTGTGGTGTATGATGCCTATGACCACATTCACACTCACTACAACCCCCATTGGCATACTGAAGCATGCTGTCTGATGTCAGACACCTCCACATACCCTTTGCCCATATAACCACCATATAACCCCTGTGGTGCATGTGATACCTGCACAGTACTGTGCTGTAGCAATCTAACTAGTTATGAGTTGTATTCCTGACCCTGCCAAGTGTGTCAATGTGTGTGGGTCCATGAAAGAGTGTGGCTGACACCTGTTCATGTGGACAGGCATGTGTACTACACCTACCGTATAGCTACCATATCACTGCTGCAGATGTCACTCATCATCACATATATGTTTAGAGGGCTCTTCAACATGTAACCTACATGGTGCATCCAATAACTGCATAGACATGTGCTAGCAATACATAGTCAGTCAAGGGTTTGATACCCTGCACTGGTAGGTGTGTGACACAAACATGCTTACGTTTTACTCTTCCACCCCTCCCTGAATTATCTTTGCCTCTGTCTGCCTCTCTCACTCCCTCTGTCATGGATGTGGAGACTTACACCTGCTTTGCTTAGGCAGCAGCATGTGTATTGTAAGTGATGCTCATGATCAGCTGATGGCCTTTGCACAAATTGCAGTGCTCCTCTAGCTGATTGCATGTGGAACAGCTGTGGTAACATTCCCATAGCCAATTGCATGGAAACACACTCCAATATCTAGGAACATCATGTTGGTGTTGGGCCTTTTTATTCACTGTGAGCAGGAACTAGATCTGTTCTTTGGCAAACAGCATCACAGATGGATTGGGGATTTACCTCTAACAACATGCACTGTGGAAACAGGCCAACACACAGGAGGGGAATGTGCCTAACTTGACTACAGACTGTAAGTGCTGCTATACTGCATTTGGAGTAATGTTGGTTTAACAGGGTGTGTGTGGATATGGTTGTCCTACATGTTTCAATACCTGTCATGTCAGTGCTATGTTTATGAGGAAACCCCCATCTGTAGGGTCATCTTCAGACTGGGCAGTGTGTGGTACCTTTTGTTTCTTGTGTTACCCACAGAGCACCTATCTGTGAACTGCAGAAGGTAATGTGCGGATTGCAGTCAGTAGATGGTGACAGCTGTGAGAGTTACTGACTTCATATCCCTCATAGGACATATGTTGCAACAAATCCTGTTACAACAGTAAATGTATGAAGTTATCACAGCAACATGTCAATATTGGCCCTGTGTTTGTGCCTCCAGCCACAACTCTGTCAACCTTTGTACATATGTCATGCAGTAAGAGGTGCATATGTACTGTACACCATATTTATTGATATCATATCTGATAACAAGCCGGTGAGATATCACACTGCTGCACATGTTATGTATAGTAGGGGTTATATTTGATGACATAACCTGGACATTCTGTGGTTGTGTGTACAGTACTGAGGTCTGTGTACCTATGGTGATTGTCGACAGTGTGTGTATTGTTAATATGTACCTTGGCCTGTGTACAGATTGTGATAGATGTCATTCTTCTTGGTCCTGTTCTATCTGATGTTACATGCTGCTTCACTGTATGTTACCCTATTGGCTTAGATGTTTGTAGGCCCAAACACACAGATGTCCCATACCACAGACAGACATCGGACCAAACAGTGTTGCAGCCCAGTATATGCAGGGTTAGTGTGCGAGTGGCACATATGAGGATGGTGTTGAACAGATAGTCCATATACTGTAATATTACACTAGCTTACCATATGTGACTCTGGCTGTGTTCACATTGGTTGTGGTTATGCACTTTCACACAGGTGTCTGTTACTCTGTGCTGTGACATGCCTGTAGAGCCTGCTATATATGCAGGTACATGTGTATTCCCCCATAGGAAATGTAGGCCAGTGTTGAGCCAGTCTGCCTGTAGCCTGCACAATGCTTTGTTACATGCCTAGCAGCTTAGTGTACTTACCCAGTGAGATGTCATGTCCAGATACTTGCCAAATATAATGCTGCTGGGCCACCATAACAGTCATGTATGTCAAACAAAGCAGTGGGATGCTGTACAGATTTATGTCACTAACTAGTGGGTAGTATGTGGCCATGACTCCTCTGTACCAGCGGTTATTATGTGTCAGGACAGACAGGTTGTGTGAATGCATAACCTATGGGGGCAAATATATTCCAGTAGTTACGTGATATACCCATCTACATGGCTGGTAACAGCCACATTGGCAGGCTTGGTCCACATGTTCTGTGTATACCTCTGGACTATCCAGAGTGTGTCAGACTGTCCACATATATTGGCCATATCTCTGCTGTACTCCACAGGAGCAACTGTCCACATATATTGGCCATATCTCTGCTGTAGTCCACAGGAGCATTACTGTGCTAGCAGCGGTACTGTACTATGATGTCCTTAGGATGCCTGTCAGTAGCCAATAGCACACATGTTAAAAGCAGATGTGACCTCCCACACACACCATGTCTGTGAAGACAATCCCTATTACAATAGCAATAGTCTACAAATATACCTGCAATATATACCTGACATCCCCTTGCACTAAGAGGATGGGACTATCAGGGCTGAGGTAGAACTCCACTCCATGTTCAGGACATATGGTGAACATATATGTATATATAATTATCCCTATATCTATATAGATATATATATATACAGATATACATATCGACAAACATAGATGAATATGTATATGTACACACACACATATATATATAAAAACGCTCAGATATATACATATACAGAGCAATATATGTCTGCACATATACAGATAGAGATAAATATGCACATATACGTATGTATATCTACATATATATTGACAGTAGTAGGTATATCAGAATAGATATGTATGCACATATAGTTATAGATATCTACATATATACCAACATAACTAGGCATATCCGTACACATAGGATGTGCATACATATATAGCTATATATACATATATCTATTTATATATATATATATGCAGATATCCATATATACATATATGTATATACAGGAAAAACAAGACCGAATAAGACTAGGAAGAAATAAACTTATACTACTGAAAACTTCTGAACTGTTAAAAACAAAAACAAAAAAACAATGAATAGACGCTGAGCCCGAACTGTTATTTGCTGAGCGCTTTCGTTCGCTTTATTGTTAACAATCAAACTTCATCAGAGCAAAATGTACATATGAAGAGATGTACACATGGCCATATATACGTTGCACTATACAGATGTGTATACAGACATATGTATGAGTATACATGTGTATGTACATGTAGACATATATTGACCTATTACATGTATATAACCATATTCCTGTCATGTGTAAACCTGACAGTTGTGTATACCCTCCCAGATGTATCTCACTGTATGTGTCTGCTATGTGTGCATTATGATAAAACAACATATGGGATGCAACAGTCATATTAATAACAAGGACTACACAATTTTGGAAGTAAAGGCAATTGTTCAATACTACTCAACATGTGTATTAACAGCTATATTGGTAAAACAACAGCTGTCATCACAGTGGTCATGGTGTAGTGGTTAAGTGTTGTGACTGTAGTGTATAGAGTCCTGGTTTCAAGACCTGCAAGAGCTGTTCATTTTGTTGCTGGGCAGAACAAGGGCTGTCGGATACAGACTGATTAAGGCAGTTTTGAGCAGCTTTAAGCCAATTTGCATGGGTTTGCATGAAGCTAAGCGGTGCTCAGCTATGGATAAACATGTGGGCACTCACACAGTGTAGGCTTCGCTTACCAGTGCGCAAATCAGCTCAGCTGTTATATTACAGCAATGTTGATACTTGCTAAGCATGGCTTAGCCCTGGTAACCAGGTCACACCACCCGGTCTGATAACATAGCAGGGTAATGACATCTGTAATAAGTGTATGTAATGCCATGAACAATACATGGGCCTATGTGCTGTCATTACAGTAGCAAGGGGTGTGAGTGTCATGTGTGGGACACAGACGTATATGAGGCCTGTACAGCACTATTATCCATGTGAATGTGTTGCATAGAGGGGTAGTAGCCCAGGGTACATGCTGTCACACAGGCATGTAGTGTATCATGGCAGTACTACTGTTGACAGTGCTTACCCAGGCAAGAGCAGAGTGCTAAATGTAGTACTGACAACAGGTACACCTGCAGGCATAGCTGGACACTGAGGCCTCCCAGCTGTATCCCTGGTGTGTGAGCTGTGTCACAATATATACTCCTTACTGGGTAATGATCCAACATGTGGAATGTAACTGTAGACTACCATCTGTACAGCACATGTTAGTGATGGCCTCTGACATGTAGTTATGGCATACATATTGTTGTCAAAGTCTATCTGTCAACACACTCATCCTACTGCATAGCTACTTGCCAAGCTGATGACTGTCAGTCCCTGTACAGATGTGCAGATGGCAGGTATCCAGCTGGGATATGTACAGGAAACCTAAGCTTGATTGACACTGACATATCTGCCCAACTGTGTAAGAAATGGCACATATAGGAGATGTCACCATGTACACACCACATGTCACAGGTACCTCCACTACATTACCACAGTCAACAAAACATGCTTGGGTTCAAGTCTCCATCACAGACACTAACCATGTGTCGCAATGCATGTTGCATGCATATCAACTTGGTCACCTCAGTGGCCATGTGCTGGAGACACCTGGAGGATTGGCTGATGCATGTCATTCTCACCCTGAGGGTCACCACAGTAGTGTCTGTCGATAGATTGCCTGCTGCTACCTGACAGGTGGCAGGATACTACTGTACACACAACCCCTACAAAACCCATCTCTCCTTGGACAATAGCTAGGTACACAGTTATGACCACCTGCAGTGATGTACCCCTGTACTGACACATGTGTACATGTGCATGACTGAGTATAGCAGTATCTGTGTTTTAGCACACCTGTACTTGGGAATTCCATGAGAGCCTTCACAACCAATGCAACACCCATTGCCATAGTCAGTTGTGGCTGCTGCTGTATGGGACATTACATGTACCCTGTTAAGCTCCTCCCCATACCAGCTACATGAGCCTTGCAGTACCAGCAAAACAGTGTTGTACAAATGGGCTGATAGGCATGGGATACCCATTGTGTTCTGGCATGTGTGAGCAGTTGTGCATCTGTAGGGTACAGCATTCCAAGGCCACATACTCCTATTACAATACCCATTGCCACACAGTAGTACAGTTAGTGTTGTTGCTACCCATAGGTGAGGCATGACAATGCAACACCCAACTACGCATGCAGCATGTGCATTAGATGCATATCCCTGTAGTGCCACTGTTGGGGTATACTATGAGTTGTATCTCAGTCATGGCCAATGTGTGATAGTGGGTATGGCAGAGTGTCATCATAGGTTTCAGGGAGTACAGTATCCCACTGGGGGATGTGGGTGCTGTGTACACTGTCATTACACCAAGGTACACCCTGTATATGTCCCATGTACCATATTATTGTTACCACTGTTATCATCAACCATACTGGTAACTGATACCACAATCCAAGCCAGTTATGCATGTGCTGTGTGCAGCCTACCTGTAACACATTGGACACATGGTCAAGTTAGTTAGCAGCGATAGGCCCTGGTATCTTGGATGTGTGTTTGTCTGTTATGTGTCTGTTAATGTGTATATGAAGATATGTCACACTATGTATTGTCCATATGTACCCATTACATCACCCATTAGAATACTGTACATGTCTGGGGATGTTCTGCATGTAACATGTAACCTGGGACACACCTCACCCTAAACACTGTGTGGTGTGTGCAATGTAAGCCACACACTTCAGTATCACTACATAGCTAGGTAGGGGTCTAGTCCCAGTGTTGCCACGTAACAGTGTGCGTGTATGTGGATGGGTCTACATCAGGTTGCAGGGTATACATGCCTCAGTGGGTCACCTGTACATGTGGCACAGGCAATAACTGTTTTAGTAACCTGTGACATGTTCAACTGTACCCCAGATATAATGAACAAAAACAAAAAATAAGTGGTAGAGGTAAGCTGTGCTTCCAAAAACCAGTCCAATATCATAAAAAGCACTAGAAGCAATAGGCCCCAGACTTTGACAACAACAATATGTATGCCATAACTACATGTCAGAGGCCATCACTAACATGTGCTGTACAGACAGTAGTCTACAGTTACATTCCACATGTCGGATCATTACCCAGTAAGGGGTATATACTGTGACACAGCTCACACACCAGGGATACAGCTGGGAGGCCTCAGTGTCCAGCTATGCCTGCAGGTGTACCTGTTGTCAGTACTACATTTAGCACTCTGTTCTTGCCTGGGTAAGCACTATCAACAGTAGTACTGCCATGATACACTACATGCCTGTGTGACAACATGTACCCTGGGCTACTACCCCTGTATGTAACACATTTACATGGATAATAGTGCTGTACAGGCCTCATATACATCTGTGTCCCACACATGACACTCACACCCCTTGCTACTGTAATGATAGCACATAGGCACATGTATTGTACATGGCAAACAAAACAAAAAATAAGTGGTAGAAGTAAGCTGCGCTTCCAAAAACCAGTCCAATATCATAAAAAGCACTAGAAGCAACAGGCCATGGCTTATTAAAGTAAAACCAACAATTTATTTCCACAAAAAACAAATGGTGAGCGCTTTTGTGGACAAACCACTTCATCAGACAATAAAATAGAACAAAGAGCCCTCTTTTATACCATTCCATACCAATTAAGGAGGTGCAGAGACTCCACCTTCATTTAAAGTCACATAAACAATCATGCATCTTAAAGATACATTCAAATGCTTTGCACATAGTTCATCTTCACAGGCTGAAACATAAAATCATGCCCTATAGAATACATAAACAAAACATATAAAATATACATACATATCCATAAATACTCTTAAAAATACTACTAAATACCTCTACATAAAAATATATAGGTAAATAAACAACACTAATACCTAAACACAATCACTTAAGCAGATCCCTCCCTATAACAATAGGCTTAATGTTCATTTTATCCTTGAGACCCTTCCCTGTACTGGCCTTAAGTCTCACAATCCATTCAGGTTCTTTGGTCTCAACTTTCAATTTCATGTCTCCCCCTCTACAGTTGTCCATCACCTTATCAACCACCATTCTCCAAGTGCAACTAACACTAGGTAAGACTGCAATCCAAATTGTAGCTTGCTACAGATCCCCCACCATACCCCAAGATTCTCACTACACCTTTCTAAACATACTGGAAAATATTAAGATAGAACCAAACACCCTAATACTGAGTGATTTTAATTACCCTGCCATTAACTGGGAAAACTACTCATGTCCCAACACCTTTGCACAACGGTTCTTGGAATTCATAAATTCCAACGCCCTGGATCAACTAATCCATAGTCCCACCAGGGGCTCCAATATCCTAGACCTGGTCATTACCAACATGGGAAATCAATGCTCCATACCTATGGTCACCCCCTCGTTAGTCAGGTCTGACCATAAGCTAATCACCCTTAACATCCGCATCCCACCCCCACCCCCCAGTAAAGAAACCACCATAAAAAACTTCTCCAAATCCAACTTCATGCTACTCAAGTCAGAAGTGACAAACTTCATGACACCCATGCAGACGGGAACTGAAAGTTCAACTGCTGAATCCTACACTAAGGCACTGTACAAGCACATCCACTCATGCATGAATCGTACATCCCAAATAGAACCAAAATGCTCTCATCCAAGAAAAGGAAGCCAATCTGGTGGTCCCCTGCCATAAACAAACTTTACAACAAAAGGAAGAAACTTTTGCAGAAAAGAGGAAAATCCCAGGCTGCAAAAAACTCCTTACTAGCCTCAGTAAGAAACTGAGATGCCTCATAAAATCCTCCAAAGCTAGTTACGAAAATAAAACTGCCAAAGATTCCAAAGACAACCACAAAGCATTCTATAACTATGTCAAGAATCTAAATGGCAATGCTCAGATCTGCTCTGAGCTAAAACAGAATGGCATTAAATATACTGATCCGAAGGATATTGCCAATATCCTGGCAGATCGATTCAGTGCCAACTTCACCCCTCTCACCCCTAAATGGCCCATCTCAATACCGGAAGATTGCCAAATTCCAGTAATAACGCCACACAGGTACAAACGCACTCTCTAAAGCCAAGAATACAGCATCCATGGGACCAGATGACATCCCGGCTGTGTACTACATGAACTATAATATGATCTGGCACCTCACCTAAGTGTCATGTTTAATCATAGCCTCACCTCAGGTTTCGTGCCCACTGAGTGGCAGAGCTACAGTTATCCCAATCCACAAGGGGATCCACCTTGGATCCCAGAAACTACCATCCCATCAGTCTGACAAGCCTTATCTGCAAGGCCATGGAGCGTATTATCATGGAACTTATAAACAAAGACATTGGCAACCTTCAAACACTGGACCCCACCCAGTTTGGGTTTGTGAAGGGCCGATCTTGTCTCCTGAACCTGATTGACTTCTTTGAATCAGTCTCCAGAGCCATGGACAAGGGTAAGGTGGTCCACACAGCCTATCTAGACCTTGCCAAGGCCTTTGACACCATCCCCACTCTGGAATCATAGATAAACTTACTAAGTTGGGCATTAATCCCTATGTCACCCAATGGGTTGCTAAATGGCTTACTGATAGAACCCACACTGTAAAAGTAGCCAACTCCAAATCCAGCTCCAGACAAGTGACAAGTGGAGTACCTCAGGGTTCAGTCCTGGGGCCGCTCTTGTTTGGCATCTACTTCTCTGAAGTACAGGTCAACACTAAGGGACTCTGGCTAACAAAGTTTGCAGATGACTGCAAACTGGGAGCCATTATTGAATCCCCAAATGATGTGGATACTCTACAAAAGGGCCTTACAGAAACAGATGCTTGGTGCCAGAGCCATGGGCTCAAGCTCAATGCCAAGAAATGTATTGTTATCCCTTTGGGAAAAACATGTATCCATGAATTACCATATAGGTGGCAGTACACTAAACACAGAAAGTGTGATAAGAGACTTAGGGACACAGGTGGACAGTGGTCTCACCTTCGATAACCACATTGCCACAACAGTCAGGAAATCCTTCTATGTGGCACACCTCATCACGAAGGGCTTTTCATCCAGAAAAAAGGAGGTCATTGTCCCACTGTACTCATCCCTCATTAGACCCATTATAGAATACAACGCCCATTTGGTATGTACCTCTCAAGACATCTGCAACAACTGGAAAGGCCTCAGAAATACCTCACTAAAAGAATCACAGGCCTAAAGCAGATGCCCTACACTGACCGCCTTAAAAACTCCAGCTATACTCTGTCGCATATCGCCTACTCAGAGGCGATCTCTGCTTAACATACAAGGCCATGTCAAACCCAGAGCTGTTGGACATGCTACACTTAAAGAAATCCCAATCCTCAGAGCTACACGCCCAGGGATCTAAACCTTGTCATCACAATAAACAAAACATGCTGGAGGATAGGTTCCTGACACAGAGACTCCCCAGACTCTGGAATAGATTGCCCATACATGTCAAGCAGAGTGCCTCTTTGGACCTCTTCAAGAGGAACCTTGACGATTGGATGGGAGAAAGGAAATTCACCCCAGGGATCACGTCAGTCACCCTGCTAGACAGGGGTCCAGGAAAGTAAATAATGTGGGAAGAAATAGCCAGGGAATTGTTATGGCTAGGCTTGTATAGGCCCTAGGGCTAATAGCCTAGTACCAACCTATGAACCTATGAACCTATAAAGACAAATCTATGTGTGTCTCCATGAGCCTAAACATGCCTCGCTAAAGCATAGGTCTCTACCTCTCTGCCTATATCATACAAATGCTCTATGACCAATGACCAATGATATACGCAGAGAGGTAGAGACCAATGCTTTAGCGAGGCATGTCTAGGCTCATGGGGACACACATAGATTTGCCTTTATGGTGGTTGATAAGGTGATGGACAACTGTAGAGGGGGAGACATGAAATTGAAAGTTGAGACCAAAGAACTTGAATGGATTGTGAGATTTAAGGCCAGTACAGGGAAGGGTCTCAAGGATAAAATTAACATTATGCCTATTCTTATAGGGAGGTATCTGCTTAAGTGATTGTGTTTAGGTATTAGTGTAGTTTATTACCTATATATTTTTACGTAGAGATATTTTAATAGTATTTTAGGAGTATTTTATATGTTTATGGACATGTATGTATATTTTATATGTTTTGTTTATGTATTCTATAGGGCATGATTTTATGTTTCAGCCTGTGAAGATGAACTATGTGCAAAGCATTTGAATGTATCTTTAAGATGCATGATTGTTTATGTGACTTTAAATGAAGGTGGAGTCTCTGCACCTCCTTAATTGGTATGGAATGGTATAAAAATGGGCTCTTTGTTCTATTGTATTGTCTGATGAAGTAGTTTGTCCACGAAAGTGCTCACCATTTATTTGTTGTGCAAATAAATCATTGGTTTTACTTTAATAAGCTGTGGCCTGTTGCTTCTAGTGCTCTTTATGATATTGTACCCCAGATATGTCACAGCCATGGTGTCACTACAGTGCCATACCCCGTTGTGGAATATGACTGCAGACCATCCTCGTACTGACACATGTACACCAACAACACAAATGGATAACATTATAGGGACCGCAATCAACCAGTGTTACTAACAGCTATAATGCCTCATTGTTGGATGACTACACTACTTGCCATATATGCATTACACTTCACTCCTTACAACATGTTACACTGCAGTACTGTGGTACACTGTAGTACAGTCACCATGTGCATCAGAACCATATTAACCTGTCCCTGCATTGATGGTATGGATGACAGGGATGTGGCACAGGTATCATCATATGCACAGGGTGTGACGTTGGTTTGCCAGAGGTCGAGGGTGGGCCGTACATTTGACACCATGTGTGTGGGTGAGGGGTGTACTGCAGTGAGCTGGGCGTGGTGCTGTGATGTGTGTAGGTATGGGGTTGCCCTAGGTGTGTTTGTATAGTGTGTGGGTATGCATGCACACAGTTCTGCCATGTGGCTGCCCTACCCAGATGTTTATGGACAGCTGCAGACCATACCTGGCGGTGTGTGCAGTTCACTGCCTCCAACCACGGACACGTGGACTGTGCCTGCCAGGGTTCCATGGTCACATCCAGGTACAGGCCTCGATGTGCTACTCTCACCTGCTGATGACAAATGTCTGCTGGTACCAGGCCCCTCCTGGGACTGGCCAGGACCACGTGCACATGGCTTGCTGTGGTGTGGTGTGGACAGCACCCCCCCCCCGCACTGCCGAGGCTAGTGCTGCCACTACGGGAGCCCCTTGGTGTCCTAGCACATCCACATTGACTGACAGCTGCAAGTGTTGCTGGCCTACATCCACGTGGCCGTCACCACATCCCCACCACACATTCAAGCACGGACACACTACGGCCGATGAGGGCCATCCTCTCACCATGCCATCTATTCATGAGCTCAGTATAAGCATGGATGGCACCAAACAGTTCACAGATGTTGTCACTTACAGATGTGAGAGCAGCCCTCTGCAGCCTCCGGCCCTGTCTGGTGTAATGTTCCATACATGCCTGTGCCACAGTGACAGCCTGAAACATGCATCTGCTGGTACCAGCTATGTCACCTCTGCCAGGAGCATGATGTCCAGCGGCCCTACCATGAGCACCCTGGGACATCTGCCTATGTGGTGCCCTGCTGGACATCCGTGACTGGACACAGTAGGCATGGTTACCACACTTTCCTGTGCACTGCCACTAAATGCCAGCTGTCCCTCCACTATGGCCACTGGTGATGGGGTATGTATAGGGCACTGAAACTGTGTGCAGGGTTGGGGTGGCTAAAAGGGGGATGTCAAATGATGATGCAGTGTCGGCCTCTGACAACCCCACCTGTGCCTCAACAGTACTATCATCATCTTTGGTGTCTGTATGGACACCAACATCAGATTACATGCAGGAGAGACCCTGACCCACTTCGCCACCTGTGGAGGAAAACAATAAATGCACTTTAAAACCTCTACAGCATTGCCTAACAGTTCACACCCAAACACTCACACACATACACCTCCGTAATACCTACCTGTCCATGGCTTTACAGACAGTCCCATGTATATGTCCATGTGGTACCCCATCCTGCATTACACTTGTTAACATACACACATTGATACCACTCATTAACATATCAGTCCTCTAAATGTCTACACAAGCGGTCACAACACAAGACCTGTTACTACATTACCTGCCTAACCTGTGTGTAGTGGTTTTAGATGGTCTCACTGCTGTCATTCGGTATTCACCCTGTGTATGTCCGGACATCATGAGCATGGCCCCTATATGTGTGGGCTACTATGTTCTATCCATAATATCATGCACTGGTGTGTTACGTGTATGTAATGCTCAGTATATGCCAGATATGCTGCTCATTCAGCCTATCATGTGATAACTGTAATATTTGGATACACTCCCTGTTGTTGACTAGTACTTCCCCAATGCATCTGTAGTGCTGCATAAGTGGGTTATAGGTGATATCTCTGCGGAACATGATAGTAAGGGTGTACCTGGTGTCTACCTTTCCTCTCGATGTCTTACCTTTCCTTTTGATGCCTGTACCATGCTACAGACCATATTATACTATCAGCTGTCCTGTGATTACAAACATGACAAATATTCCTGGTGTGTAATGTGGCAGTCCATGTACATGTACTGCATGATCCCAGAAGGAGGTACTGCTATATGAACACCCCACTATCACACATGTGCATACTTGGCCAGCCACACAAGCACACACACATGCACACAAACATCCTACATGCATCAACCTCCCTCCACATGTACTGCATGATCCCAGAGGGAGGTACTGCTATATGAACACCCCACAATCACACATGTGCATACTTGGCCAGCCACACATGCACACTAGCATCCTACATGCATCAACCTCCCTCCACTTTGCCAGAGTGACCCTACAGACAAACTAACTACCCACCAGGATGCACACACACACACACACACACACACACACACACACACACACACACACACACACACACACACACACACACACACACACACACACACACACACACACACACACACACACACACACACACACATACAGTTGAGGTTGCACAATGATAGTACACACAGTCCTCCTATTACCCCTCTGTCAACATGCATTACATGGCTTTACCAGAAAGGCTCATCCAGACTCTGCTACACTTTGCTGTGAAGGAAAGGTTAGTTTGCTTTTATTTTTTGTATTACTGTATTGCCTTTCTATATTTTGAATACTGTAGTTTGTTTTCTTTACCTTGTGTTTTGCTTGCATTCTGTTTTAACAGCATATTAAAACTTCAAAAGAGACCACAGCTCTCTCTGTTCTGAGTCAGGCAAAATTTTTCCGCCCTCCCACCCATTTAAGTTGTCTTGTTAAATACCACTGTCTTTCTAGTTGCCCACCTCTTATGTTAATCTGACCATATATCTCATTTCTCTCTACTTTCACTGGCTTATGTGAGTAATCACAAAATCATCATTTCTGAAATCCCACCCTTCAATTATTTAAATTTATTGGCCATCCTACAGTATTTCATAGTACCAAAATACAAAAGTGACCACCCTTTCAATCCATCTTGCTGTTTTAAAAATAGTAACTCTCCACTAAACCTTAACTTTTAAACAGGTAAAACTCAAGTTACCTACTTTCACATCTAACTTCTCTAGTGCACACTGCAGAGTGCATTCTTTTCAATCTTACCTTTAAGCATCCCTGTGACTAGCACTTTCTCTAATACCTGCTGGAAAGCACCAGGAAGCCTTAAACTCATCATACAACACTGAACTCTCCTTGTTAACAAGGAGAAATTAATAGTAGGCACTAAACAGCCTATAATTGCAAAGTACTTTGCTAAGGAAACAACTCCTATACTTTACAAAGAAAAAAAAAGCCCCAAACCAGGCATGTCCAAGGGTCAGCTTCCGGTGATTTCTCCTGTCCACCTGGTGAATCTGGGCATACTGGGGCAATGCAGCAATTGCCTCATGTACACAGATAACCCTCTCCTCCTACCACCCAACGCTACAACCTGTGAGATGCACTTACATAGCCAAAATGGAAGCAAAGCTCTCCACCCAAGATTGTGCTAAACAGTCAAGAGGAGAAGGTTAACCCCCACACTACACCTAAAGCAACACATAGCCCTTCTAAACCCACACCACCAACACCCACATATAGCAACACTAAATCCACATATGCAGAGGCCCTTAACTGTAACCTGCCCAAGCAACAAAGACCTCTGAAGCTGAAATGCAAACAAACACCAATCACAACCAATGTGTCACATAGTTCACAACACCAGTGTGCCACCCAGCAACAGCCCCTAAGGCAAGACAATGTACCTAACACTTTAGTCATAGGTGATGCTATAGTCCGGCACACTGATGTCCCTCTCACCAGGTAGAATAAGGAGAAAATTACAATCAGCTGCCTGTCGAGTGCCAGGATCCACCACATAATGGAGAACATCGATATCTGTGCAGTAACAGAAACCTGGTTCAGGGCTCCCGGGAGCACCCCAGCACTACCAGGTTATACCTCATACCATGCTTTTCGGCCCCAAAACTTGGACCGAACCACAAAAGGAGGGGGAGTATCGATATTCATCAAAGATACCCACACCTCCAGGTTGGTGGCAAAGCACGAAGCATCAGAGACTATCCATGTGCAACTAACAGTGGGTAAAACTGCCTTCCAGTTTATAGCCTGCTACAGACCACCCTCCCAAAACCAGGAACCCCACTCGGCCTTCCTGAGAACACTGGAAAATATGAAGGTCTCCAAACACCATTATATTGGGCGACTTCAACTACCCAAACATAGACTGGGAGCATTACTCTAGCTCCAACACCCAGCCCAAAGGTTCCTAGAATTTATAAACTCAAATGCTATGGAACAACTTGTTACCACTCCCACAAGAGGGGAAAACATACTGGACCTGATCATCACCAACATGGGGACTCTATGCTCCAGACCAGAAGTGTATCCTCACTGGTAAGATCAGACCATAAACTAATCTCACTGGATATTCACATCCCGACCCCACCCCTGCCCAGAAAACCACAGTGAAAAACTTCTCTAAAGCAAATTTTACACCTCAAAACTGAGGTGGAATCCTTCAAAGCCCCGGCCTGTGGAAAATACAGCCCAGACCGCAGAATCCTTTATAAAGCATTCTATGAACACCTTCAGGAATGCATGGATCATGCAATCCCAAATAAAACCAAGACCCAATCCTCCAAAGGCAGACGTCCTGTCTGGTGGACCCCAGCCATAAACAAACTATACAATAGAAGGAGGAAGCTACTAAATGATAAAGCAAAATCCCAAAAAGGGAAGGCATCACTGATCAGTATTAGCAAAAAGCTACGGGCACACATAAAATTGTCTAAGGCCAGCTTCGAGAGAAAAATTGCACAGGACACTAAGGATAATCACAAGGCTTTCTTTAGTTATGTTAGGAACCTGGGTGGTAATTCCCAGATATGCTCAGAATTAGTCCAAAATGACCAAAAATACACCGAACCCACAGACATTGCCAACATCCTAGCTGACAGGTTCAGCAAACTTCTCCCCCACCAAAAGGGCAAATATCTATCCCAGCAGAGTGCTGCCCCTGACATCTCAGATGCTCAGGTAAGAGCCGCCTCTCCAAAGCACAAAACACAGCATCAATGGGACCAGATGGTGTCCCGGGCTGCGTCCTACATGAACTCAAAGAAGAGCTAAACCCAAACATAAAACTACTGTTCAATCTCAGCCTTACTACAGGATATGTGCCCAAAGAGTGGCGTGCAGCAACAGTGGTCCCTCTCCATAAAGGTGGTGCCTCAACGGATCCTGGAAACTATCGCCCCATAAGCCTGACTAGCTTGGTCTGCAAAGCTATGGAAAGGATCATCATGGACCTCATAAATAAAGATATTGGGGACCTACAAACACTGGATCCTACCCAGTTCGGCTTTGTTAAGGGCAGATCCTGCCTCTTAAACCTGGTTGATTTCTTTGAAACAGTCACCAAGGCCATTGACGAGGGAAGGTGGTCCACACAGCCTACCTGGACCTCGCAAAAGCCTTCGATACAATACCCCACTCGGGCATTATAGATAAGCTCACCAGCTTAAATATAAACCCCTATGTCACTAGATGGATTGCAAACTGGCTCAAGGACAGAACCCACATGGTTAGAATTGCTGGAGCCATGTCAGACTCCAAACCAGTTACAAGTGGTGTCCCACAAGGCTCAGTCCTGGGACCTCTCTTGTTCGGTATATATTTCGGAGGTACAGGCCAACATGGAAGGACTGTGGCTGACCAAGTTCGCAGATGACTGCAAACTGGGTGCCATAATCGACTCTCCAGCCGACACAAGTATCCTCCAAAAGGGCCTCATAGAAACAGACAACTGGTGCCAGAGCCATGGCCTCAAGCTAAATGCCAAAAGTGTATAGTCATCCCTTTGGCAAAACAAAGTGCCCACAAATTACCACATAGGTGGAAATCCATTAAGTACAGAAGAAGTAATTAGGGACCTGGGGACCCAAGTTGATAGCAATCTCTCATTTGACAACCACGTGGCCAAAGTGGTTAGAAAAACATTTTATATAGCCCACCTAATCATGAAGGGATTCACATCTAGATCAGGGGAGGTCATCGTGCCTCTTTACTCATCCCTCATCAGGCCCATAATTGAGTACAATGCCCCTTTTGGGATGTACCTTACCAGACACCTGCAGCAACTGGAAAGACCCCAAAAGTACCTCACCAAGAGGATCAAAGGGCTCAAACAGATGCCATCTGCTGCCCGGTTAAAGAAACTCCAGCTCTACTCAGTGGCATACCGCCTGTTCAGAGGAGATCTGTGCCTGACGTAAGCCATGTCCAACCCGGAATTAATGGACATGCTGCACCTCAGAAAATCCAATCCCATCGAGCTACGCGCTCGAGAGACTTGAACCTCAGCACTGAAATAAATAGGACATGCTGGAGGGACAGATTCATAACCCAGAGGCTCCCTTCACTCTGGAATAAAATCCCAGTCCAGGTTAGGCAGAGTCCCTCATTGACTCTCTTCAAGAGGAATCTTGATGAGTGGATGGGAGATCGTAGGTTTACCCCGGGTATCACTTCTGTGTCACTGTTAGATAGAGGCATAGTATACTAACCTCGAAAAAGGGCATAGCAAAATAAATTTAAAATGGGTGGCTAAAGCCAAACACATTCTGGCTAGGCTTATAAATGCCCTAGGGCAGATAGCCTAGTATGAACCTATGAACCTATGAACCTATAATGCATGCACTCAAGTCACTCCACAACAAGTACAAATATGACTCTGTCATTGTCCATGTTGGAGTGAATGACTTGAGACGTACCTCCCTGGACTACATGAAAAGAGACATGGAAGAGCTCTCAGATCATGTGGCCCAGGCAGGTATGACCCTAGCCCTGAGTAGCATCCTGCCTTCGCCCAGAATGATACCACAATATAAGGATAAAATGATTGACTTCAACAATTGGCTAAGCTTATGGTGTCATTCAAAGGGGATCCAGTATCTGTCTGCCTGGGATGACATGATTGACAGACCACGATGCTTTGCCAGAGATGGTCTGCACCTGTCGCCCTGGGATTCAGGTTACTGGCTAAGGCTCTGCCACCCTATAGTGCCTTTTTAGGCAAACTTCAAAGGACAAAACCACCACCGTAACAGGTACAAGCATGCAAAATCTGAAGGTAATGCTACTCAATGCTAGAAGTCTAAACCTCAAAATGCACTCTCTCGAGGCACTCCTAAAATGGAGAACATCGATATCTGTGCAGTAACTGAGACCTGGTTCAAGGCTCCAGAGAGCACCCTGCAATACCAGGCTACAACTCTTACCACACTTTTCGCCACTAAACCAGGACCGAAACACTAAAGGTGGAGGAGTGTCAATATTCACCAAGGATATTCACACCACCAGGCTAGTTGGCCAACACAATGTGTCTAAAATTCTCCAAGTGCAACTAACACTAGGTAAGACTGCAATCCAAATTGTAGCTTGCTACAGATCCCCCACCATACCCCAAGATTCTCACTACACCTTTCTAAACATACTGGAAAATATTAAGATAGAACCAAACACCCTAATACTGGGTGATTTTAACTACCCTGCCATTAACTGGGAAAACTACTCATGTCCCAACACCTTTAGAACGGTTCTTGGAATTCATAAATTCCAATGCCCTGGATCAACCAATCCATAGTCCCACCAGGGACTCCAATATCCTAGACCTGGTCATTACCAACATGGGAAATCAATGCTCCATACCTATGGTCACCCCTCATTAGTCAGGTCTGACCATAAGCTAATCACCCTTAACATCCACATCCCACCCCCACCCCCCCGTAAAGAAACCACCATAAAAAACTCTCCAAAGCCAACTTCATGCTACTCAAGTCAGAAGTGACAAAATTCATGACACCCATGCAGACGGGAACTGAAAGTTCAACTGCTGAATCCTACACTAAGGCACTGTACGAGCACATCCACTCATGCATGAATCGTGCCATCCCAAATAGAACCAAAATGCTCTCATCCAAAAAAGGAAGCCAATCTGGTGGTCCCCTGCCATAAACAAACTTTACAACAAAAGGAAGAAACTTTTGCAGAAAAGAGGAAAATCCCAAGATGCAAAAAACTCCCTTACTAGCCCCAGTAAGAAACTGAGATGCCTCATAAAATCCTCCAAAGCTAGTTACGAAAATAAAATTGCCAAAGATTCCAAAGACAACCACAAAGCATTCTATAACTATGTCAAGAATCTAAATGGCAATGCTCAGATCTGCTCTGAGCTAAAACAGAATGGCATTAAATATACTGATCCGAAGGATATTGCCAATATCCTGGCAGATCGATTCAGTGCCAACTTCACCCCCTCTCTCCGCTAAATGGCCCATCTCAATAACGGAAGATTGCCAAATTCCAGTAATAACGGCCACACAGGTACAAAACGCACTCTCTAAAGCCAAGAATACAGCATCCATGGGACCAGATGACATCCCGGGCTGTGTACTACATGAACTACAATATGAACTGGCATCTCACCTAAGTGTCATGTTTAATCATAGCCTCACCTCAGGTTTCATGCCCACTGAGTGGCAGAGAGCTACAGTTATCCCAATCCACAAGGGGGGATCCACCTTGGATCCCGGAAACTACTGTCCTATCAGTCTGACAAGCCTTATCTGCAAGGCCATGGAGCGTATTATCATGGAACTTATAAACAAAGACATTGGCAACCTTCAAACACTGGACCCCACCCAGTTTGGGTTTGTGAAGGGCTGATCTTGTCTCCTGAACCTAATTGACTTCTTTGAATCAGTCTCCAGAGCCATGGACAAGGGTAAGGTGGTCCACACAGCCTATCTAGACCTTGCCAAGGCCTTTGACACCATCCCCCACTCTGGAATCATAGATAAACTTACTAAGTTGGGAATTAATCCCTATGTCACCCAATGGGTTGCTAAATGGCTTACTGATAGAACCCACACTGTAAAAGTAGCCAACTCCAAATCCAGCTCCAGACAAGTGACAAGTGGAGTACCTCAGGGTTCAGTCCTGGGGCTGCTCTTGTTTGGCATCTACTTCTCTGAAGTACAGGTCAACACTAAGGGACTCTGGCTAACAAAGTTTGCAGATGACTGCAAACTGGGAGCCATTATTGAATCCCAAATGATGTGGATACTCTACAAAAGGGCCTTACAGAAACAGATGCTTGGTGCCAGAGCCATGGGCTCAAGCTCAATGCCAAGAAATGTATTGTTATCCCCTTTGGGAAAAAACATGTATCCATGAATTACCATATAGGTGGCAGTACACTGAACACAGAAAGTGTGATAAGAGACTTAGGGACACAGGTGGACAGTGGTCTCACCTTCGATAACCACATCGCCACAACAGTCAGGAAATCCTTCTATGTGGCACACCTCATCACGAAGGGCTTTTCATCCAGAAAAAAGGAGGTCATTGTCCCACTGTACTCATCCCTCATTAGACCCATTATAGAATGCGATGCCCCATTTGGTATGTACCTCTCAAGACATCTGCAACAACTGGAAAGGCCTCAGAAATACCTCACTAAAAGAATCACAGGCCTAAAGCAGATGCCCTATGCTGACCGCCTTAAAAAACTCCAGCTATACTCTGTCGCATATCATCTACTCAGAGGCGATCTCTGCTTAACATACAAGGCCATGTCAAACCCAGAGCTGTTGGACATGCTACACTTAAAGAAATCCCAATCCCTCAGAGCTACACGCTCCAGGGATCTAAACCTTGTCATCACAATAAACAAAACATGCTGGAGGGATAGGTTCCTGACCCAGAGACTCCCCAGACTCTGGAATAGATTGCCCATACATGTCAAGCAGAGTGCATCTTTGGACCTCTTCAAGAGGAACCTTGACGATTGGATGGGAGAAAGGAAATTCACCCCAGGGATCACGTCAGTCGCCCTGCTAGACAGGGGTCCAGGAAAGTAAATAATGTGGGAAGAAATAGCCAGGGAATTGTTATGGCTAGGCTTGTATAGGCCCTAGGGCTGATAACCTAGTACCAACCTATGAACCTATGAACCTATGCATAACATATGGTACCCGACAGCATGCAGTGCAGCTATAGTCAATCCATGCTAGCAACAGTATACATGTGTGTGATGCATGTGCTGTGTCGGTAGGTGAAGCACCTTCCCCTGGATACCACTGCACCCATGAACACGGTATTTCTGTGCACCTGTTCTGCACCCTGCCATGTGCTGTGCACCACACCTCACAGGTGTACAGCCCATTGCTGAATGTGTACTACTGTGTCAGTTATGTCAGCTTTAATGCTCACAGCCCCTATGTTTTCCAGCAACACATACCTGGTATGATATGTGGACAGATGTCATTTGTGAATGCCTGATGTCTGATGCACAGCTCTCAAAATCTGCGGACCATGTATGACCAATCCAATACTCTTACACTGACAACCATCAGAGCATACTGTGGCTATGGAGGGTGTACACACCCTTATTGATATGATGCACCCATCCTTGATCTACCATGAGACCACATCACTGCATATTCTAGCAGTACATGAGCCCAATATGTGACATATGTCCTGTACTTTCACATGCAGTGTCTACGGAATGTGTTAGGTGTGCGAATGCTGACTGTGATGCATACAGACCATGTGGGTATATGTGTGCACACCCTTATCATGATGGTAAGTCGCACCTCTTGTTGTGTGTACTACAACAGTCACTACTCCAGGCAGGGGTATATCAGCGTGGGCCATCTGCATTTGCCAGTGTATGTTCAGTCTGCCCTACACATGTCCCCCTATTCTGCATGATTGCAAGGTCTACTCATGTGCACTTCCCTTGGTGGTCACACACTGCTGTCACTATTGCTGTGGGGGTAGGGTTATGGCTGCCACAGGTCCTGAACCTGACTATCTGCAGATACAGCCATTCTTAGCATCCCTAAGATCCCTGCTGCAGTGCACTGGTGTGTCATGCTGACACCCCTCCTTCAGCCTTTTTGCAGATGCATGACAAGTAAGCCCTACACGTGTGTCACTTTGCAGTGTCCCATACACTGAACAACACATGTTACAGCCTAGTCCCAGCTGATAATGTGAACTACTGTAATGCCTTATGCCAAAGTGTATCTCTGCAGCAGTTGCCATTGTCCTACAGGTATATACACTGGTGTTGCACTGTAAATGGGTGTTGTTCCAAACAGGTCCCTACTGTAGGCCATGTCTCCCACCATTATGTTACTCCCTGGGGACACATTCCACAATGACAGGATCTTAGTTATCATGCAGGTGTCTGACATACCCTTCCAATACCCCATCATGGAAACCCCTGTGATGCTGTGCATTTCACAGCAACAATACGTGCACATGTACAGCATGCATTCTGGGTAGGTGTGTTAGATGTGTGCATGGCATATATCATAGCCATTACATGCCCTTTGTATTGGCAAGCATCTACATAAACCATATTCACCAGCTACAGGCTGCTGCCTTGGTGGTATCCCGGAGGGACCTACATAAGAGGGTGAGAGATGCAAAGTCAGTGGCCACAATTGTGGCAGTGCTACAGGGCGGGTGCAGTATTACAATACATCAACAGTACATTTCCACAATACTACCACATATGGACATCTGTTTATCACTACTATGCAGCAACAAAATATATCTATGACATGTCAGATATGCATGATCTACCTGTACTGATATGGATGTATACGCAACAGTGGTCTACGGATGTGCCCTGTGGCCTTACCTGTATGCTTCTCAGCCAGTGTGTGGGTGGCACCCACCTTCACAAAGGTGGCAATTGGTGTGTGGCTAGACGGGCAGGTGCCACAAGGCTGGTCAGGAGCTCCTCCACACTTGTTGAGGGGGATGGATGGCATGCCCCCCCCCCCATGGTGAGGTGATCCCCCCCAGACTGCAGCAGCACGCTGATGAGCACTGAGAAGCAGGTCAGAACAATGATGCCAGACCTGCTCATAACTGCAGTTGTGCAGTCCGACATCATTGACCCTGTGGACTAGGTCGTTCGACAGGGTGGTCCACTCCTACTGATCATGAGCAGCCCTGCCAAGCAAGGTTGGATAGTGATGAATTAGTCCATCCAGCAGAATGTCATTTTCCGCTGCTGAGTAGGCTGGCAGCCTTGCATGAGACATTGTGCCTGAAAGACATAAAGACGGACACAAGTGTGAGCAGGTCATGCAACAAGGTTACCTCAATTCTTGATAAACATCACTGTCACCCCCCCCACCACCATATCAGTGACAACAAGCCATACACACATCTCAATAGGTATGGCTACAGCATACCTGCCAGTGGGGCAGATATTGTACTGTACCACGCTTTGTGCAATGTGTTTGTAGCCATGTTCACTGTGTGGACATTATCATTGCTGGCCTGTTACAAACTATTCACTTGCATGCCATTGTCAGAGCCACAATTGTTCCATATATGACTATGGTATGCCTGCTATGTGTGTGCTGCACATCTGACATACTGTGTTAATGCGGTTATCTATGCATGCTGTTGGACATGTTCTGGGATTGTGTATACTATTACTACCAACATATGTTCTATAACAGTGACACAACAGCATGTATATGTATTACTGGCCAGCAGAACCACCTCTCCAAACTCATCTGCCCATGTTACCTGGCCACATCACATGTGTGTCCCACCTTGGGGCCTCCTCATGTACTGGTCCAGCAATACCATCAGGTGGAACCAACCCAGGGGATGTTGCCCCCCCCCCAAGGGCACACACACAGACATGTTCCTGTCCCCTGTGGCCAGGTCTAGGGTCTGTTCCATAACGGGCTCCACCGACACATGTGGGATGTGCTACATCACTCTGAGGCACCCAGGACACATTCACAAGGCCAACATGCTCCTTCTGCTCAGCCTCCAGGCCAGTCACCTTCAGGTAGTGGACTGCTGTTGTGAGTAGCAGTGGGTGGGAGACTTGTTCCCATTGTGTCCATATTGGGGCCCATGGGGCGTCCACATCACAGACCATACACACCATCCAGGGTGTTTACCCACATGTGTCACATACCAACCCTGTAGGACACTCTATACCTACCAACCCTGACCACCTCCACAACTATACCTGCCATACTTTCCCATATTCCCATTCCATAATTCACAGACAAGGGCAATGTGGTCCCAACAAGAGGTTCACATGTGACATACTCATCCATGTTGCACACACTGACAGCTGTAGATATCTGTGTGTATTGCTATGTGTGCTGTTTCCTCGCACATAGCATGCAGCACTGTGGTAGTAATATAGGGGACATGTATTTACATACATATATGTTTGTGTGTGTGTTTGTATATATGTAGACATGTGCATATAGGTATATATCTATATATGTGTAGATATATATATATGATGTGTATATGTGCTCATATATATGTCTACACATGGGTATCTGTATATTTGCAGACATACATGTATATATATATATATATATATATATATATATATATATATATATATATATATATATATATATGTTTGTTTTTTTATATATATTATATATGTGTACATATGTACACATATGCATACCTATATGTGGGGTACATTCAGACATCAGGTCCGCAATCTCACAAGACCTTCCTGCACAGCTGCACTGCTCTGCCTTGCTACAACACAGACAGGTGCCACATATGGACACAGCCTGACATTAGGGAGGTATATTTACGGCCAGATTGCAGGTAACCCTATTACACACCTAAGGCATTCCTGCATGCTACAATACAGATTAACCTGAGTATCCTGCAAGGGGTGGGCTGTGGATCCCATGAGTTCATCATAATGGCATTACTTCTACCACCAGCTATTGGCCACATAATATACACACTTCCCATTACACAACACACACTATGATAGCTTACATCTTATCAGTCAGTGCTGCTCTGCACGGTTGTGGGGTATGGCCCACTACCCACAAGGATGGACTCTATTGTCCTTAGCAGTTGTTCAGCTGAACATCATAACAACAACACCTGGAGGCACATATAAAACATTCCACATCATCTATCTCATTATTATGGACCAAGTACTACGGTCAGTTACATACATATATACTTCACATACCTGTTCTGGGACTGCAAACTCTTCTAGAGTGTTTGGTATTTTTCTTTATTTTTTCCTTATGCACTCTCTCTCTCTCTCTCTCACCCTCAGTCTCTCTCCAGTAAATGGAATGATCTGCTTTGCATAGATTGCAGCATGGAATTTGTAGGTGATGGACATGATCAGGTGATGGCCTCTGCACCAATCAGTGTCCTCCACTTGCTACCTGCATGCAGCATGCTGTGTAGTACTTCCAATTATCACTGTCATGTCAACCAACTACTATAAATCCCTACATCATGTGAGCATGGTCCCTTTACCTTTCCTGTGTGATGGACATCCTTCCTGTGTGTGGGCACCAGTGTTACAGACAAAAGGTAGGAATACCTCTTACAGGAGTACCCGCACACTCAGGCCTGCTACATATTTTTAGGAGGTTCCAGAACTACAGACAGAGTGTGAGTAGTGTTGTTATATGCATTGTATAGCACTGGTGTTACAGAGTTTGTGTGTACATACTAGTTTAACTTAGAATGCAGACTGTTTGCATAGCTCTCAACTGTGGGTCTATCCTCTTGATGGCCAGAGGTGTGCCTATTATGTTTTGCCTGTCCAATACACAGTTCTTGTGTCAGATATATAACTGGCAGTGTGTGTGTTGAGTGCTATCAGTACATGGCTACATCCATTTCTGTTTCTAACATCATATTCCTGACTAAGGATATGTTGCAGACTATCCTGTAACACCAGCAACTTGCTTAGTGTATGACAACAGTTTTACACATATGAGCCTGTGTTCCAGCCTCTGCCCTCCACCTACATACTAGGCTTTGTCCATATGACATGCTGTCAGGGGTTGTTCTGTAGTGGGCTGTGAGTGTGTCATGCTGCCATTCCTGCCATCAGTCCACTGCTGTTATGTCCCCCACACATACTGTGGGGTTGGGGCCATATATGTGTGGGCTTCACCTACACAATACATGTGTGGTCTTATGCACTCCAAAGGCCAGTGTATGTAACAGTGGTATATGCCCCTGTATTATTGAGTCTGGGGGAGATGCACCATTAACCTAGGCTGTTACAACATGTGGGGGTATCAGGGGTAAACTGCCTTAAGGTATCTGGATGTACATTACCATACAATCCACCTTGGGAAAATGCAGGCCTACTGCCTCCTCCCATACAGACTGTTCTGTTTGTCAGGGTGATTGTGATGGTGTCAGTTATGCCTTGTTATGTAACAGATACATCCCATTGTGTCAACTAAGGTCTTTACCCCCTAGGGATTGTGTACAGAGTGTAGATAGAGGCTGCTGGACTATACATCTGCATTACTTACTGTTGATGTTTTGGTATCGTGTGGCCCAGTCTGTCTTTACTATTGTACTACTTGAAGGCCTCAGCCTGGACAGCAACATATGTAAACCTTTCCAGACTACTGTATTAGTATAACCATTTCACAGTTGCATTACTCTGTTTATATGGATGTCAGTGTCCAAACAGCTATAGGACATGGCATATACAACTTTAATAGTACACAAATAAAGCTTTCCCATGTATGCAAACCTGTGTGTGGTGTTATATCCTTTGACCTCTCTGTGGGTATATGTTGTAGGCAACGATTGTCATTTGTATGGGTGGCTCATATAGTGTCCAATTGGTAAGGTGGTAACTGTAGGCATAGTGGCTGTTCCATATTGTGTGCACCTTCTACATATGTATCTTCCTATACATATCTCTGTGTGTGTATGTGTAGTTACATATATATATATATATATATATATATATATATATATATATATATGTATATCTAAATCTGCATATATGTGTCTGTGTATATGCATCCTAGAGATGTTGATTGCTTCCACATTGTAGATTCCCTATGAGAGCCAGACTGTACTGCATGATATGTTACTGATACCAGCCTGACATCATACATGTGGAAAGGGGTACTGTTAACATCTTGCGCCCATGCCGTGTCAGGTCCTGGTTATGGGATCTGCAACAGTTGCTAGTGTATTGCAGGGCAGACGTGTTTGTCTGTGGAGGGGATACTTATTCGTACAAGATGTATGTTGCTTGTTGCCTCTCAACCCCATTAGCGGTGCATGTGGACATATATGTTTTTGCTATGTTCCCGTTTTTATCTACAGATGTATGCCTGTATATACATATATATATATATATATATATATATATATATATATATATATATATATATATATATATTGCTGCATATATATATATATATATATATATATATACATAAACATATATATCTAGAGATGTATGCATTTGTATGTATGTGTGTTTATATATATATATATATATATATATATATATATATATATATATATATATATGTATGTATATATATATATATATATATATATATATATATATATATATATATATATATAGATATGTATATATCTATTTAGACAATATATTTAAAAATTTTTTATTTTTTTTTTTTTTTTAAAAATATTTTTATATTTTAATGGGTTTTTTTAAAAATTTTTATTTTTTTTTAAATTTGGGGGGGTTTATTTTTCTGTCAAACTACAACATTTTAACTTTTTGCGGAAATGTTGGTAATTTTAAAATAGGGGTTTGTTAGAAATTTCTTTTGCCCTGGGGGGGGGGGGGGGGGGGGGGGGGGGGGGTGGGGGGGTGGGGGGAGGGGTGGGGTGGGGGGGGGGGGGGGGGGGGGGGGGGGGGGGGGGGGGGGGGGGGGGGGGGGGGGGGGGGGGGGGGGGGGGGGGGGGGGGGGGGGGGGGGGGGGGGGGGGGGGGGGGGGGGGGGGGGGGGGGGGGGGGGGGGGGGGGGGGGGGGGGGGGGGGGGGGGGGGGGGGGGGGGGGGGGGGAAAAAAAAAAAAAAAAAAAAAAAAAAAAAAAAAAAAAAAAAAAAAAAAAAAAAAAAAAAAAAAAAAAAAAAAAAAAAAAAAAAAAAAAAAAAAAAAAAAAAAAAAAAAAAAAAAAAAAAAAAAAAAAAAAAAAAAAAAAAAAAAAAAAAAAAAAAAAAAAAAAAAAAAAAAAAAAAAAAAAAAAAAAAAAAAAAAAAAAAAAAAAAAAAAAAAAAAAAAAAAAAAAAAAAAAAAAAAAAAAAGGGTTACCCAAAAAAAAATCTGGGAAAAAATTTTTAGGGCCCTTTTTTTTTTTTTTTTAAAAAAATGGGGGGCCCCCCAAAATTTCCTTTGTTTTTAAACCCCCCTTTTTTGGGGTGGTTTTTTAAAAGGTTTTGGGGGGTTTTTGAACCTTTTTTTTCATTAAAGGGGGAGGGGCAAAACCCCTTTTTGGGTTCCACTTTTGGGGGCCCCCCCCCAGGAGCTCTCCCACCGGCCTGGCATGGGGGGGACAGGTTGGTCCCACTGGGACCCATCCCTGAGGTCATTCCACCCAAAGGTGGTACAGGACCAACAGACAAGGAGGTCCCGGGTTGGACCTCAGACATGCTGGTGCCCGGTGCCACGGCCAGCTAAAGTGGGACAGGTGGGTCCACTGGGACCCGCATTCTCATACGCACAATTGTGTTTATGGTGTATCAACATATGTGGGTTCGTAATAGTCAACACATTCCAGGGTTAGGTATAACAGCATGCACAGATATTCCCATTAACCCAGACACCAGATACAGAGCAATTGCATAGCAAATGGAACACATGCATATATGGGACCACAGTGGTAATAACAACAGCATGCAGGTACATTGATGCCACCATGCCACCAATGTTGGAGTATTTCAATATAGCACATGCATGGAAACAGATTTAAATAATTATCAACCAATAGGACATATGTCCCAACAGAACACTGAAGTCATTATATACCAGTTGAGGTGGGTATGTAGTTTATTGTTGGAGATATGGTTGGGGGAGAGAAAGATGTCAATTAACAACTAGTATATTCCTGTAGTCCACATTACTTTCCTAGTCAGTGCTATTATTTGTATCTTACAAGTATTACTACACTACCCTATAGCCTTAGTATGGACAGAGATATGGCTGTCATCATCTTTATACATGAACTGGTTTTGCCTGCAGTATACCCCTCTTACCTGGTATACCTGTGGAGGAAATGTTTGTTAACACTAACTAACTGTTTCTACACATACTCCCAGATTTCAGGTTGATGTTGTGCACATAGCTGTCCATCTCTTTCTGCACAGACTCTGGCCATGTCTTGACCACATGCAGGTGAACCAGGACATATCTAGACTATTGCCCTCTTCAACCTTTAGTGACTTACCACACTCTTATACAGGCTTTCTTACATAGTTATATTATATAGCACAGTGTGGGTGACAGTGATCAGTGATACCTTATTATTCAGAGCAACTGCAACACTCACAATTCCATACAATACCAGTGTAAACAGTACCAGTACAGTGCATCAAGCTTTTTATTTCTCGGCACAGTGTTCATATCCAACGTACCTGTGGGAGCAATGTTTGTCAGCACTGCCTGAATGTTGCCACACAAAGTACCAGATTACACATTAGTATTATGCACATGCATATCACTCTGTTAATGTACAAAGTCTGGTCAAAACTTGACAACATGGGGGTGTAGATAGGACATAATTGGCTTATTACTATCATAACAGTTTCAGGAGTTGCTAGAGTAACAGGTTTGTTCTCATAGATGTGTGACAATCAGTTGTATTCCCTGCTTGGTGCCTAAACATCTGGGATCATCCCACAGACTTCCTAGGGGGACAGGATGACAGGCAGCAGATATGGGCTCATATACTGGACATTCTGGTTTTATCTGTACAGTTGTGGGGTATGATGCTGTATGCAGCCTACTTCCACTCCCAGGATTCACACCATGGCTATGTCTGCTACAACTTAAACACTGTCCATCAGAGTTGTGTGTGCTGTATAGATATTGCTGTATATCTCCTATCTGCTTTCTGTCTTATAATTCTCCTGTGGTTTTGCATTCTGACCTTGTATTACAAAACTCTTATACAGGATTTCCTAGACAGTTATATTTTATAGGACAGCACGGGTGACAGTGATGAGTAATACCTTATTATTCAGAGCAACTGCATCAGTTACAATGCCATGCAATACCAAAGTAAACAGTACCAGTACAGGGTTTCATTCTTGTATTTCTGGGCACAGTGTTGGTACCTGACAGACCTGCGGAAGAAATGTTTGTTAGCACTACCTGAATGTTGCCACACACAGCACCAGATTTCACATTACTATTATGCACATACATCTCATTCTGTTACTGTACACACTCTGGCCACAGCTTGACAACAATGGATGTAAATGGGACATACATGGCTTCTTACTCTCATAAGGTTTTGGGGAGTTGCTAGTGTGCCAGCTTTGTTCTCATAGATGTGTGTCAATCAGTTGTATTTCCTGTTTGCTGCCTATATGTCTGGGATCATCCACCTGATTTCCCAGGGAGACAGGTTGACAGGCAACAGATATGGGCCACTTTACTGGACATTCTGTACAGTTGTGGGGTATGATTCTGTATGCAGACTTCTACCACTGCCAGGATATGAACCATGGCTGCATGTGCTAAAAATACAACAGTTCACATCTCACTTGCATGTGCTATTCAGATTTTGTTGTCTGTATTTTCCCTGTGGGTTAGAGAACATATGACTGTATACTGATTCCTTTCACATGTTCAGTTTGATTTTACTATAGTGAGGACTTGTTTGGTGATGCCGCATTCTTCTGTACTGCTGTGATGGCTTGGTGGTTAACTACTGTGACTATAGTGTATAGGGTCCTGGGTTCAAGACCTGCAAGGCTGTTTATTTTTGTTGCTAGGCAGATCAAGAGCCATTGGATACAGAGTGATTAAGGCACTTTTGAGCAGTTGTAAACAGGTTTGTCTGGGTTTGCATGAGGTAAACAATGCTAACCTCCAGTTAAATATGCTTACAGAGAGTTAGCTTTAATATTGCTTAACCTGTGTGCGCATTGCTTACCTCCATGCAAACGGGCTTAAACTCGCCTACTAGTGCTTAAATATGCTTACTACTGCTTATTGGTGCTTACACTTGCTTACTAGTGCTTACTCCCGCTTACAATTGCACTGATTTAGACAGCAATATCCAATGGTTCTTGGGAAGTTGGGGGATTTTGAAGCTGTATGGAGTTGTCATTCATTATTTATTTTATTTATTTATTTATTATACATTTGTTGACCGGGCTAGTCTAGCTGGATATATATCCATTTTCAGTAGAGGCCCGGAGAGAAAAGCTCCACACAGATATACAAAAATATAAGAAGTATAAAAATATTGTTACATGGTAAATACAGGATTAATAAACCAAATAAAACAGGAAGTTTTTACATTTCAGAGATCAGAACACATTAAGAAAAGTAACGGTGAACATAATATTGCTTAAGAAAGCTAAAACAGTTATAATAACCAAATAGAACAGGAAGTTTTTACATTTCAGAGATCAGAACACATTAAGAAAAGTAACAATGAACATAATATTGCTTAAGAAAGCTAAAACAGTTATAATACTGTAAGAGTTATGTACAATAGTTCACAACAGGTTCAAGGATATAAGCAATAAGTTGATTAGAGTTTAAATAGTGTCAGTCATAATACAAGATTAAGTATTTAAATGTTTGGAACTTTGGTTAGAAGAGGAAGAAACAGGGGTGGAAGATGGTTGTTAGTCAGGGTTACTACAAGGGCATAGCCAGTGCATTTGGAGGTGTTTTTTGAGTTTTTGTTTAAAGAGTGGCAAGGATGTAATTAGTGTTAGTTCATTGGGTAACAGGTTCCAGTTTTTTCCTGCTGTATTTGTAAACAGAGAGTCACCAGCTGTATTATTAGACTTTGCTAGGCTAGCAAGGAGTTTGTTAGAAGAATGTAAGGAGTTCAGATTATTATATGGGATTAAGAGTTTTGAGAGTATAGGGGTATTATTGGGTTGGTAAAATATTTTGTGGGCCATTGTGAGTTGGGGGATTATCAGATGGTTTTGGAATTCCAGCCAGTCTAGTTGCCTAAGATTAGAACAGTGGTGAGTTCTGAAGGGATTGCCAGTAGCGAATCTGGCAATATTATTGTAGGAAGTTGCTAATTTGTTGAGGTTAGTTTTCTTGAGGTTGGTAAATATAGGTGAGGCATACAGAAGGGTTGAGATAAGATGGGAGTGAGCGATCTTAGCTCTGGCTGTTGTGGTTAAAAATGGTTTTATTCTGTACAATGATCCTATTTTTCTGTTGACTATTTTAATGGTGTTGTTTATATGGTGATCAAATGTGAGGTTATTGTCAATGGTTATTCCTAATAGTTTGGTGGTAAAGTCAGGGTAAATGACAGTGCCATTATTTGAAGAGACTGAGAAGTCTAAGGGGGTGGACCTAGTAGTGGGTGTAAAGAGAAGGAGTTTTGTTTTTTTGGCATTAAGAAGGAGGCAACGTTTGGTAAACCATGTTTCTACAGTGTTGAAAACATTTTGAGTAAGAGAATATAGTTCAGATGGAGAGGTTGCTGAGCATATTAGTGTGAAATCGTCTGCATATTGAATACAGGTGGCTTGAGGAATTGCTACACGGAGATCATTAATGAATAAAGAGAAAAGAAGTGGACCAAGAATGGAGCCCTGAGGGACCCCGATAGTGACAGGTAAAAAGGAAGAAATTTGATTTTCCCAGAGAACTGCCTGTTGCCTATTGCTGAGGTATGATCTAAACCATTTAATAGCCAGAGAATCAAAGGAGAGAGATTCAAGAATACTGATTAGGAGGGTATGGTTAACCATGTCAAAAGCTTTAGAGAGGTCGATGAAGAGTGCAGATGAGAGTATGTTTTTGTTGCGGTTTCTATTGATGGTATCTGTGAAGGGTAGGAGGGCAGTCGTGGTACTATGTGATGGCCTAAAGCCATGCTGACAGCTTGCTATTAAGTTATGTATAGAGAGATGATGTAAACGTTGTTGGTGAATGCATTTCTCCAAAATTTTCGCTAAGGGTGATAAGAGAGCAATTGGCCGATAGTTAGAGTACTCATTAGAGTTCCCACCTTTATGTAAGGGGATAATATGGGAGATTTTCCAAATATCTGGGACGGTTCCTTCTTGGATTGTCCTATTTATAAGTATAGATATAGGGTAGGCAATTACTTTGGCTGCGTTTGGAGATATTGGGAAGGAAGTTTGTCAGCGGATGGAGTACATGGCTTGAGTTTATGAATAAATTTATAGATGAGAGAAGTAGAGATGGGTTGTAGTTTGAAGTTAGAGTAAGAGCATGGTAAGTTGATGGGAAGGCTAGAGTTTTCAGAGATAAGTTGCCTAGCTAGAGATTGTATAGTCTCAGTGAAGAAAGAGTTAAAGGTACTGGCAGTTTGATGGGAGTGTTTGGATCTGTATCAAGTGGGGTTTTCGGAGTTACCTGGGGAAAGGAGCTTATTTATGCAAGACCAGAACTTTTGAGGATTATTTTGATGAGTTTGTTGAAGTTTACATTAGTAGTTTTTTTTGTCTGTAAGTATTGCCTTTTTTGTACTATTTCTAAGCTGCCTAAAATGGAGATGATCAGAGCTATTTCTGTTAGATCTCCATTTGGCCCAGACTTTGTTCCTAAGTAGAATTTGATTTCTAGTTTCATTCGAGAGCCATGGGGCTGGGTTGGACTTCATTCTGATGGAATGTGTAGGCGCATGCTGATCAAGAATAGATAAGAAAGTAGTGTTAAAATACTTTACAGCCTCTTCAAGTGAAAGGGATTTTAAAGGATTCCAGTTGCATGCTCTGAGCTCAGTTTGAAATAATTCTGCTAAAGTGTTTGGTGGAGCGTTATCCTAAAGGTGGGGGTTTGGAAAGTCTTTCTTTTCTCTTGTGATGTAGGTCAAAGAATGATCACTTACATCATCTGGCAGGGTTCCTACTTTGTAAGTTTGTTTTACTTTGTTTATGAGTATCCAGTCTAAGGTACTCTCTTTTTTATTAGGTTTGTTAATTCTTGTTGTAGAGGTTATGGTTTGGTTAAAGCCATGGAGGTTGATATGAAAGGTAGGATTTTCAGCACTAACACTTTTCCAGTCAATAGTATTATTGTTTCTTGGGGGTAAGTAGAAGACACCCAGCTAAGAAAAGCCTCTAATGTAGTTATATTATTGCCAGGTGGTATGTAAATACAGATAATGTATAAAGATTTGTTAGCGTTAATTTGGAGCTTAGTTATGAGGACTTCTGCGTTGCTATCCTGGGTTGCATAAGATGGTAGGGTAGAGATGTGAAGTCCATTTTTAAATAGAATTGCTACTCCACCACCTTTACATTTTGTTCGGTCTAGTCTTACTATATTATATCCTTGGGGAATAATTTCATTGTTTTTTGTTTCTGGTTTTAACCAAGTCTCAGTGAGGCAGAGGATATCAAAGGAGTGAATAGCTAGGAGGGCATGAAGGTGAGATACTTTGTTATTGATGCTTTGGATATTCAGATGCCCTATAAGGAGAGAATTATTGAGTTTAGGGTGAGTTGTTTGGATAGTAGGGCTGGTAGGGCCAGGGTTGAGGTGGATGTCGCCATCTATTAAGGAGGGGTTATTTGGTTTTGTTGCAGGATTATTTCTAAGGTAAGTTTGAATTTTCAATTTTTTGTCTGAGGGTAGGTTATGTTTAATGTGGGAGAGTCTGTGGTATTTAGGTAGTAGGTATCTAGGAGAGGAAGTTATGTTAGAATGTCTATGTAGGGATATGTGTGTATATATTGTAGTTTGTTTGTGGGAATGGTTAAGCTGAAAATAGTGCAGTTTTTCAAAGGAGGTAAGAAGGTAGGCTGAGAAGAGGGTAGTTAAGAGTATAATTGTAAGTGTTAAATTGGCTAGATTAGGGAGAGGCATCTTTGAGGAAATAATAAAATAAGAACTTGAGTGAATGGATAAAAAGATGGAGTAAGATGTGGAAGAGAGGAAGATAAGAGGATACAAGAAGAGAAAAGAGAGGGTACTAAGATATACAAGTTAAAAGTAGGAGGATATGGTAGAGGTACTCTAATGAGTGGCTTAATTGTGAGTGAGTGTTAGAAGGTAGGGGGTGTGGCTAAAGTATGTGGGGTGGGGTGAATTATGGGAGTGATTGGAAGAGAGAGGGTGTGGTTAGGAAGTATAAGTGTAGGACCCTGGCGGTGGGTGGGAATTGGGGGGTAGGGTAGGAGTGGAGTGAGCCCGAGGGGCTAACGGAGTTTCTGCTGAGAGAGGCTGAGAGGCAATCAGTTATGGAGAGGGACTGTATGTATATTAAAAATCATTAAAATAAAATACAGGCATAGGAAAGGTAAGAGACATAAGCTGTTACTAAGTAGCAGAGAAAAAAGGAGAACAAAGGTATAGCTGTGCTGGGGGGATGGTTATGTAAGATAGTTGTACAACAGAGAGAGAGATTTTTATAGAGAGTGCCAAAAGGCAGGAAAGGAAGTTTATACAGAGGGATAATAAGAGGGGCCAGTAGCAAAAACAAAAGAGGTGATAGTCAAAGGTGTCTATTTAGTAAAAAAAAAAAAAAAAAAAAACTTCCAGACTTACCTGGGATAATTCTTCTTGTGAAGGAAACATGGGGCGGGGGGTAAGTGCATAAATAGAGAGTACAAGCACTGATATCTGAGTCTATCTGGTCTACAGAGCTCGTTGGTTTCTACAACCAGTGAGAGACGGTATCCCAAAGCCTAACATATGCTGTCCCATTACATATTTTACCTTCCATTTGTATCCATGATTCTTGTGTACATATACTGTATGGGGCACATGTGCTTATCTGTGGACTTTGCAACATTATGACACTGACACCTCACACCTGCATTTAATGCAGTACTCCAGTTCACAAATATATGTTATTTAGTAGGTTATGCAACTAAAATATTGGTCATAACGTGATTTGCCATGGAAAATGGAATGTGCTGCAGTGGGACTCAAACCGGAAATGCCTGCTCATAAGGCACATGCTCTGCCCACTACAGTATTGCTATACTGCTTCATTTGCATATATCTTCTTTGTTATCCTCTTCAGCCATTTAAGCTGCATTAACCATAGCTAAGTGATGGGCACACCCACGCACCTATGGTTAGCTTTAATCGAATTCATCATAAAAAACAGGGTTTGTTTATTTGATTTGTATTTACTATTGCTGTTGTACATGTGGGGGGATGTTGCTGGGGATATGCGGACACCTATGAGCAGTCTCACTCATTCCTTTGGCCTTTCTGCTGTTCTTCATTGTGGGGGCGTGTATATTCTGAAAGCTCTGCTCTCAGACACGCCCCCTGCTCTATTACATGCTCCATGTAAGATTAGGAGCTCAAGCAGCATGCCTTCATTAATATGCATGGTGTGCTGCCTTCCTGCCCCTAAACGGCCGCTTCTATGCAGGACTAAGCTAGTCCTGCACGGAAGATTAGTAAATCCGGGGGCATGTCTTATGACAACCAGATAACTCACCTAAGTAGCAATCAATCAGTCAATCAATCAGCCAAACAACCAAACAAACAAATAAAAGGATCATCCCAAGCATCCCATCACCCAGTGGCCTTCCTTCCTGCTCCTCACATTTGTCTTTATACTTATAGATTAGTTTCATAATATAATACAGAACCTTCATATGTCAGTAGTCAACACTTCAGAAATCAAACATTAAAATTAGAAACACTGTTATCCCAAAACGCTGTTAACGCAAATATCATTTAGCTCATCATTGCCGTTTAGGTTTTTACTCCCATTTTACCTTCGCCCACTCGAAATAAGCTTTCAACACTAAAACTGTTATGGGATCCCTTTAGAGAGCAGGATACAGCAGCTGAAAAACAGGAAGCTGATTGCCTACCTGTGGTCATTAGAGGTCACATAACTCTACTTGTTGTGTTCTTGCCTGAAACAACACTACAAATTTATGTGGCATGAAACATTTAAATAGAAGGTGTATAAAGGATAGAGTGTTGACATTTATAGTGAATAAATCCATATGGTTTACTTCTTCTTCACAGAAAAATGTCCACAAGTAAATATGCACACAGACTAACACTTATATTGTAAATACCCTGAAAGTGTCACCGAGGTGCATTTCTGTTAATGTTCTCTGCCTCTGTAAGTTTCCATCAGACAAAGAAAGGTGAGAAAGAACTCTCAAAAGTCATTGCTTTTTTTTTTTCTTAGTATTCTACCTCGCAGCCATGTGTCACCAGTTTGGTCCACTCCTCAATTTCCTAACAATCTCAGAACCTCTTTGGTTTGGCCCGCATTAACCAAGACAGCAGACCCTTCAGAGTGGGTATATTTCAATTTATAAGACCAGGAAGTGGGAGAATGGAGATCAAAGTGACCTCATATGGCACCATTCTGGCAGCTGCAGACAGCTGTAGATAGCATTTTATTTCACCCTATATGCTATCGTATCTCACACCCAGTGTGCAATGACCTGTGTGGAACTAGTCAACCGCTGAGTGTCTGGTGTTTTCCACAAATTGCACTAAAGACTGAAGCCTGTAATGTCCACTGTTAACTGCATACCTATACATAACCCCCCTCCCCTGGCATAGGTGAGCCAGCAAAAATGTTGCTGCCTCAATCTATGTCCCCCAGCCATTTCCTCAGGGCTTTATTCTGCTGACTCAGTCCTGACTGAGTCACAGTTATGGCTACTTCCTTTTGTTCAATGGAGCTGGTGAAAAGGGAAAGTTTCTAATTGGAATGTCTATATATCAAAATTATCATCACCATTTAAGCTGACTAAATAGCAAATAAGAAAGTCATCCTTTATGCTAATGGATGCTAGTAGATTACATAAGAAGGCTGTTAATTAATCTCAGAGGCAATTGTATCACTAACAGGCATGTAGGCAGCATTGTTAGTTATAGTTTAAGAAGTATGTTATAGTTTAGCACCATAGTGTTACGATAATTTATTATGGAGGAAAATCGAAAGAAATATGCTGGAACCAGTCATGTGCAAGGTTGTTAAGAGGGTGGATTTTTTCAATAGTGTGCTAGTGCTGGAAAAAAGCTAAATTACAGAACTATGCAAATGTCTGCTGTTCCTCATGGCACCGAGCTTTAGAGAAAATGAAATATACTACTCTGGGTAGATTCTTGCATTTGGACAGTCAGAGATGTCTTTTGTTCCCAGTGCATTTCTGGTTATTGATGGGGAAGGGTTGCTGTCTTTAAGAGTGATTATTGCAACAAGCTCAAACATTTTGCAGTTGATAATATTTACTTTTCATGCTTTCAGTCAATGAAAAACCACCTCACGTCTTGTGTTTACTAAGATGTTAACCTGTATTACTTTTAAAAAATCTGAAATAAATTATTAGCTGTGGTGTTTTTTTCTATTTGGTCAGTCAGACATATATGTCCATAGGTTCATAGGTGTGTACTAGGCTAATGGCTCTGGAGCCTTTACAAGCCTAGCCCATAGGATTACCATGGCATCGTGCCACCCCACCTTAGTTCCTAGTGCCTCTGATGAGTAGAGCCACTGGAGTGATCCCCAGGGTGAACTTTCTATTTCCCATCCACTCATCAAGATTCCTCTTGAAGATGGCCAGTGAGGCGCTCTACTTGACATATATGGGAAGTCTATTTAATAGCATGGGCAGTCTCTGGGTTATGAACCTGTCCCTCCAGCATGTTCTGTTGATTGTGGTAATGAGGTTGAGGTCTCTGGAGCATGTGGTGCGGAAGGACTGGGATTTCTTTAGATGTAGCATTTCTAACAGACCATACAGGATTAATACTTAGGAGGCAAAGAGATATGATGCATTTGCCTGTTATGGTTTGAAGCAAGACAGCTATTTATCATAATATAATATAATATAATATAATATAATATAATATAATATAATATAATATAATATAATATAATACTTATATTATTTTACATGAATGTTTACCTCAAATAAATAGCTGGTGTCAAAATCATGGTCTGAAATAAATGCCAAAAAATGCATTATTTTATCCTTTAGGAAGTCATCTACCCTAGGGAACTACCATATTAACGATATGCCCCTAAGAGTTGACCCAGTTGTTAAGGATTTGGGAACCTTTGTGGACAGTAACTTAACTTTTGACCAACATGTGTCTTTTGTAAGAAAGTCCTTCTATATTGCACAGCTTATATACAATGGGAGTGTGTCTAGATCTAGGGATGTCATTGTCCCCCTTTACTCAGCCCTCATTAGGCCAGTCATTGAATATAATGCCCCCTTTGGCATGCATCTGTCCAGGCACATGCAACAACTGGAATGCTCACATAGATACCTTACTAAAAGGATACAAAGCCTAAACAACATGTCCTACATGAACGGACTCAAAGCCCTGTCACTGTACTCGGTATCCTACAGATTGCTATGCTGTGAGTTGTATCTGGCATACAAGGCATCCTCCGATCCATTACTGATGAATTTACTGCTCATCAGAACGTCAGATGGTAACAGAAATACTCTGTCTAGAGCTCTAACCCTATTCTGTAACACAGACAGAACAGTTTGGAGGGACAAGGCTATTTTGCAGAGGATACCACTGCTGGAGAACAAACTCCCCATTCACATAAAATAAAGTTCATCCCTGACCATTTTCAAGCACAACTTAGATCTATGGCTAAGAAACAGAACATTTACCTCAGGACTGCCACCTGCACTACTAACAGACAGATGCAACTCCTAAATGCTTTATCCCATGTATGGATCCCCTCAAATTATCTGTGGTATTGTCGCAGTTATTCTCATTAGGGGTAATATATAATTATCAACCATGGGATGGGTAAGGTCAATCTATAACCAAATGGGATAGGTTGTTTCAAGCACAAAATGGAAAATTGGCTAGTCTTAAAATGGCCTACAAGGGCAGCTAGCCTAGTACTTACCTATGAACCTACGACATGCGTGCAGTGGTGTAAATGCAGCTATTTATTGAACAATATAACTGCAATATATAACTATTCATAAAGTTGACCCTGCTACCCCATTTCAGTTAGCCCTACGTACTCAGCTGCTCTTCTGGGTGTGTTTTGGCAGATTAACAAACACTTCTATGATGACCAGAATCCAGAGTATACCCTACCAACTGCTGAATGCATGTTGCCATATACCAAGTCTTAAGTCAATATTTACTAGATGCCGAAGTTCCTTTGGGTCATAAATCAATATTTGTTGAATGCCAAACTCCATAACAGCAGAATGTGAACCCCATTAATTCAGTCACAAAGGGAGTGATAAAACTGCATTAGTGCTAACGATAGAGCAATCTTTATCAGTAGCTCTCTAGCCAAAATTTTGGAAAAAATTCCATGTAGGTGCCAGATTGTGTATGATGTCAGGCACCTAACATGGGATTAGAAACAGACATTATATTGACACTATGCTTCTTAGACTTTCTGTCTGCAAAATCCAAAAAATGAGATAGTTGTTGCCTTATTTATTGACTTACCGGAAACATTTAACATTGTTACTTAATCTGCTTCATTGTAGCAAGTTACAAATACCTGTAATGGGTCTATATTATTTCGCTGAAAGTTATTTTCAGCAAACACCTCTTCTTCGACCCGTATTCAGCAAAAATCACTTTGGCGATTCACTGAATTTTCCAAAGGCAATGAAATAGTTGGCCAACTACACAACTTTTCCCTTTTCCCCACTGTAGTCTGATCTCAGAGTTGGTATATATAGTTAGGGGAGGTGTGAGGGGTTGAGGCCCCCCACTTGGGTGAGTTTGATTTAGTTAGTTCTGGGTTCTGTTGTGCTGTGGAGCAATTGTTTCATTGCCCTTGGAAAATTCAATGAATCGCAGAAGTGATTTTGGCTGAATATGGGTCAACAAAAAGGTGTTCACTGAAAATAACTTTTGGCAAACTAATATAGGCCCCTTTATCAACTCAGCTAAACGTATAAGGTATCAGGATTACCTGCTTAATCAAACCCACATATCTAAATGAGGTTCCCCTTACATTACTCCAAGATCCCTGAAAATGGCAGCCTGCCCAGGATTGGTTTTGTGGCCTGGAATTTTCTCATGGGTCTATATTAAATCACCGGATGCTTAAAAAAGTGAATGGTGTTTAATCGACCCAATGTAAGCGAAAGCTTACAGTCTCGAAGTGCCAGAACAGCGATTTTTTTCCAAGGGAAAAAAAATTGCTGTTCCAACAAAAAAATATATCAATTGCAAACATTACATTAAGTGGGGGGCTTCGCCCCCCACACTCCTCCTACTTAATTATACCAACACTGAAACCACGCTACAATGCAGAAAACGGCAAAGTACCGAAGCGGCCAAGCAAATTCTTTCCCAGGGAAAGAATTCGCTTGACAGCCGCTTCGATATTTTGCATTTTCATCCTTTTCAGTTCGATCAAGACCCATTCTCACTATATGTAAAGTGAATGATGACATAATTGTGGAGGTATTATTTCTGCTTATTATGCTGATGACACTGTCCCTGTTATTCTTGCTGGCATTAATGTACTCTTACAAGAAATCCTCTAAAGGGGATTTATAAAGCTTAATTTTGCCTAAAGCAGTTATGAGTGCATGCTTCTCCTGAACGCAACAGTCTAAAATACTGCTATTTGGTCTTAATTCTTGTCATTCTAATAGGAAATAGCTATTCAGAAGTCACAAAATAAATGGAGAACATCTAGATGGCTCCCATTATAAAACATTTTGGACTGCGTAATTATTTATTTATTTGTATCTGTTTTTGCCTCAGTGTCTGCAGTCCATCAACTGTCCAGTGACTCAGCAGGCCTTTCTTTCTTTGTGAACAATAGCCAATTGCAGGAAATTGTCATAAAGATAAGAAACAAGTCAGTTCTTATTTGGCCCTATTGTCCTTGCTTTTCTGCAACTCAGGTGTGTCTTTAAAGTGATAGTGTAGTGGTACATATTTACTTCCACGGTATGCACCATTACTGGCTATAGTGCATGCATATATACCTATAAGCAGACCCTTTTCAAGCACTTAATAGTGCTTACCTTCCAAATCAAGCTGAACTATATATGATAACCCTAGTGAAAATTTATGTCCACCCATTTGGTCATCAAGACTAGCCTTAAAGGTAGCCAAATGTGCTTTATTTGATGAGTAGTGGTAACTTATTCCATAAGCTAGGAATAATTAATTTTGCTTGTCAATGACTGTATGTCCTTGTGCCAGGTCCCACACCCTGTCTTCCTTCTGGTGAGGGTGCCTAATGTGCTCTGGTGAACCACACCATTATCCTCACCCCAGGATAGATGAGTAGACACAGACCAGTATATTCCCATTATTTCCAGTTACCTCATCCAGTGCATAGCCCATTAACTAAATCTGGGTTATTTGTAGTGTAGTCAAGGCTTCCTTCTTCAACTTAATGGAGTCAACATTTTGGAGTAAATATTGAAGAAAAGTTCACCATCCAATCATAGCTGAGGAAAAACATGGAATAAAAAAAAATATATCACTTGACTATCTCTGTCAGCATTCCAGAACCTGCACTGCCATAACAGTCTTGGAGCCAAGGACAGAATGTGACTGCCCCATACTTACTGGTTGCAGCAAGATCTCACAGACACATTATCCAGAATTTATGACTCACTAGCATGGTTAATACCAACAGCCCCTGCTAAATATACTACAGTAAGAGGGCTAGCATCAGTGACCTTAAGCAGTAAACTAAAAGACCTCCTACTAACTCTACTATGTGGGATAACCCATTAAAAGTGGAGGTTAGCATAATGGTTAAGGTGTTTACCTTACAGGCACAAGGTGCAGGGTTTGATTATCACGTGGGGCAATTGGCTAGCCTTAAAATAGCCCACAAGGACAGTTAACCTAGTACTAACCTATAAGAGGGTATAGGCAGTTATTTTAGGTCCATAGGTGTGTACTAGACTAATGAAGACCAGGCCTTGTTTAAGCCTAACCATGCATCCCAAATCTCTGACATGCTCTGGTATTGATAAGTGTAAGCAATATGTTTTATTGCCTTTAGATGGAGAGATGCATATGTAAAATGTCCTGCAGAATATTTGCTTTTTAGACTAAACCCTCAGATGTAAACACAGGACAGTGATTTTGTTGTTTATCTGTCTTACTGAGAAGTTTAGACTGTTATCAAACAGACTCATTTAAATGAATGCATCACCTCCCCCAGCATTTTGATTTTCACCTAAAGCTTTTACTTTGTTGATCACTGTTTAAGTTGGCATTGATGACTGTTAAACTTGGCATTCATCACCATTTAGCTATATATGTCATCCCATGGCACAATTTACTGTTCTGCATAGGTTCATACTCAACTAACTGCTCTTGCGAGTCATTGTAAGTCTAGCCAATTATCCCTTGGGAGACTCAAACCCTGCCCCTTGTGCTTGTAAGACAAGCACCTTAACCAGTAGGCCATCCTCCCAACCCTTGCTTATCAAGATTTTAAATTTGCCTTAGATTTTAAGGTTCCCTGTTAAAACAGCACATAAAAATCATTCTCTTATTCCTGCATGTGAAATATAAATGCTAAACTGAAAATAAAATCCTAAAATTAAACTGCATATAAAATACTGGCAGTGTGTACTTAATTGCATGCTTTGTTTTTAAACTACTGCTTTTTGTTTACTGAATTATGTGCCTTTGATTGAACACGTTTCATCTTTACTTAATGTTAGGGCTTGCCATTTCAGTTAAAAAAATCACTTTCTTATCACTGTACATCTAACACAACATTTGAGATGCATATAAAATATTTCAATTAAGCTTTTTCCAGAACAGTCCAATATTAAATAGGAGAATCACTTGAGTAGCATATTAATTATTTAATTAATTTAATACTGATAAAATGCATAATGATTCCTTGCTGAGTTGTATGCTAGTGAGTGACACATAATAAAAACTTGTCAGCCTTGAATGTACCTTATTCACACAATGGCGGCCTTCTGTAGGTGACTTCTGACTGATACGTAAGTGCCCTTTCTGCACCCCTGACCTGTACTCTGATAAAACTCCTTACACCTGTAAGACATCTGCACCTATCTTGTATGCTCAAATTCTGGCATGTCGTTCTTATGGGCTTGCATTGCATTGGATACTCTGAACAAAGAAAAACACAAAACAGCTCTTAGTGCATGTGATTGTGCAAACATTTGTATTACTGGAAGGAGCCGTATTTACCAGGCTTCCTTTTACATATGAGTAGTAGCAGACTGAACACCAAAGGAGTGGTTAGCTATTTTAAAATCACAGTGTGTTAACTCACTTTGGTTTTCTTTAAATAAACAAGAATTTTATTACCACTGGCAAGCTGACCTGTACTGAATTACCTTAAATCACACTGCTTTTGTTCTGTGCATGTTAAGTAGGAACTTTCAGTTTAGATCTAGTATGTATATGTTGACTATCATGCAAACCGTAGTTACTCAGAACACAATACCTGGCATGCCAAACTAGTTCACTTGCCTTAGGTGTAACTGCAAAGCTGTCACTACACATTGCAGGATTGTTACACCATCCTCTCATGTAATAACTGCATCTTTGGCCTCAGAATAGTAAAGGATAACAGCTCTTTTAGGGAGGCCAAGTGCTAGAAAAAAACAGTTCTTCATTTTTCATCCATACTACAATACTAATATTTAAAGCAACTAGTCCCATCTGCATTGCACAGATCCTGCAGTTCAGAAAGGTGGTGGCAGCATACAAAATAAAGGTTTGTATCAGTTGGGTACTGCTGAGAACAGTTTTAATACAGTTTCTTGTTCCTTGCTGTTTGTGAAGCAATGATTATTATGACTCGGCACCTGACCTTAACTTTTTTTCCTTACATTAATGAATATAATCCAGGATCTCCTGAGGCATTTTCTCTAATGTCAAAATATCTTCAAGAGTATTATATTACCTCTGGGCATAACAGTATACTAAACATCATTTCGGTGAACTGCATCACAGCCTGAAGTTGTGCATTTCAGTCTTTTAAGTGTCAATAACAATGTATATCTGACAGAACTTCCTAATGCAAGAAATCTGGACAAAGCCTAAAATAATGTGAGGACAAAGGCCCAAAAATAGGGACAGATTTTAAATATTGCTTTTATAAATTTAGAAATATGGCAGAATAACAGGACTTGTGTTAGCATGCATTTCCTGAATGATATGAAGTCTGAAACTCACATGTATGTCATTATTTAGTGACTTCAATCCTCAGTGATGTACCAGAAAACTACTAATTTTATGAGTAACAGATCAAAAATACAAAGCAAAAATCTGGACATTCTGCAAAAATCTGGACAGCTGAGAGGTATGTCCAAGGTGAAGGGGAGTCTCTACTAAGAAAAAAGATTCTTAATGTAAAACCTAATTAAAAAAAAAACAGTCAAAGCCTGCAGAGACCAAACCAGAGTCTGGCAAAATGACACAATGGATACCCACGCATATATCCATGTAGGCTCAACTTACATCTCTCCACCTGTGAAGACAGCACAGCTCAGGTAAACCCTAGCAGCTCTAGGCTATAATCTTCAAAAGGGACATATATGCTCCAATGTGACATTAACATCAACTAGCTCAGTCATCTTAAAAGCAAACTAAGTGACCCTGAACTTACACAGCCTCTTTTAGACTAAAACTAAATCATATTACTCACACTCATTATAGGAATAGATCATGACAAATACACCAGAAAGGTGTCTAACTTCCAAATACTACCCAACACTATAGGTAATTATAGTCCCATATTAAAAGCAACAGCCCAGTCTTCTAGTAATCAGTCACCTTTATATAAATGTGAATGCAATAATTCCTGACTCAGTAGATGATATAGGGAAATAACAGAGTGCCCAGAGCCCAGAGGTCTTGTGAGGCAGACAGAAGTCCTCTCTGCCCTGGAAGTTCCATTATTTCTCTGAAATGCTCACTATGGGGGGCATTATTGCACTTGGCACCATTTGCGTTTGTTTTTTCTTGATTCTTTGTCCTTTATGGTTTGTAATTTTAAATTTTTTTTGTTGTTTCTTGTTTTTCTTGTTTTTTAACCCTTTACTTGTTTATTTATAATATAATTCACACATTGTTGTTTTAGAAATGGCAAGATAAAAGGCTGTGAATATGAACACCTAAATGCTAGTCTGCATGAGCATCTGCGTATGGATGTGTTTGCATGTCTGAGAGTCTGTATGTGTTTGTGTCTGTTTGCCTATGTATTTGTGTGAATGTATGCGTCATGTCTGTGCGTGTGTGTGTGTGTGTGTGTGTGTGTGTGTGTGTGTGTGCACGCGGGCATGTGCGTGGGCTGTGTGTCTACATCTGTAGACTGTGTGTGTGTCTGTGAGTGTGTATATGTATGCGTCTGTCCTTCTGTCTGTAAGTGCATGTGTGTGTGTGTGTGTGTGTGTGTGTGTGTGTGTGTGTGTGTGTGTGTGTGTGTGTGTGTGTGTGTGTGTGTGTGTGTGTCTGTGTAGTTTAAAATAATTCTAGAAAGCACAGTATGGCATTGTAGTATACATCTGACTGGAGATGTTACAGTCTGCTTTGTATTTTATCAGAAGAAGCTCACATTGTTAACAACAGAGTGCTGTTATGTGGTAATAACTATTGCTCTGACATACCCCAAAATGTACTCCTCTAAGTGGATATATTATATGGCGGGGATATGGGAGGCAGTTCTAACTGGAGCTATGACATCTTGCATTGTACTTAATTGCAATGGATGCGTATCATAGATTAAAAAGCACAGGATTCATTTGCAGATTACTTGGCAGCTCTGAAACTGCTAACTATTTTTTAAACTTTGCACTGCCACAGTATGACAGCTGTTTTGGTAGCAGTCAAAACACTTGTCAAACCATGGCTGATGAAGTCTTACTTAGGTTCGTTCATTCCAGTAGTTTACTCACTGGATTACAGTGCTGGTAAGGAATTTTACAGTAGCACGATTTTACTTTGTAAGAGGTCTGTGTTGCACATTCTTGTTTTTTTTTTGTGGGGGGGTTGGGTTACTGGGTTGATATTTGTGAGGTTTGACCAATCAGGTTTAAGCATTTATAATGGCATCTTAGTAAAAGCACTTGAGAAACTTCATCTTTATAGACTACTAACACACACAAATGATTGGTGCCAGAAACATGAACTCAAGCTGAATGCCAAAAAATGCATCATCATCCCCTTTGGGGAGAGTGATGTCCTCACATATTATCTCATTAATAACAATGTCCTAAGTACACAATCAGTAGTGAGGGATTTAGGCACCCAGGTTGATAGCAACCTGACTTTTGACCACCATGTTGCTTCTGTTGTATGGAAAGCTTTCTAAATGGCCCACCTCATAAGTAAGGGTATCTCATCCAGGGACAAAGAGGTCATAACATCCCTGTATTCTTCCTTTATAAGGTCAATTATTGAGTACAATGCCCCCTTCTGCATGTACCTTGCAAAGCACATGCAGCAGCTGGAGAGACGACAGAGGTTCCTCTCCAGGAGAATCCAGGGCCTCAAACATCTACCCTTCACGGATAGGCTAAAAGCCCTGTCCCTTTACTCAGTTTCATAGAGACTGCTCAGAGGTGACCTCTGTCTGGCATACAAAGCAATCTCAGACCTCACCTTGATGGGATGATGAATATCCACAAGTCAAGCTCCACTTGAGAAACCCATACACGTGACCTTAACCTGGTCTGTGATATCAATATGACTTTTTTGTGGGGAAAATTTGTGTCCCAGAGACTCCCCCATCTGTGGAATAGACTCCCTCTCCACGTCAAGTGGAGTGCCTCATTATCCCTTTTTAATCGCAACCTGGATAACTGGATGGGAAGCAGAAAATACACCCCTGGGATTCCACCTGTGTCCCTGCCGGACAGGGGCATTTGGATACTGACTTGTATAAACAGAGGCTAAACTCTTAGTTAGGCTTATAAGAGCCTTAGGGCCAATAGCTTAGAAACCTCCTATGATCCTGTGATCCTGAGCATCATATTTCCAAATCCAATAATGTAGAAGCAGCTTTCAAGTTACTTCACCAGATCTTTCTCCAGCTAAAGAACTCTGCTCCCCCACTTAGTGTCACAGAATCAAAGGAAATTAATAGCATGGCTCTCCAAAGATATCCAAGAAAACCATTTCTGACAACAGTAGAAATACCCAGACAAGAGTAGCACACCTGGAAATGCAACATTTGCATCAATGTAAGTCACACTAATTCATCCTACTATCTAGCACCATGTTAACAGAATTTCTGTTTGTAAGAACTCTAACCAGAATCAACCTTCTTCTATAACAAATCCAGATGAGGACATTTAGCCATTAGCCAATATTCCACCTTCAGAACAATTAGAGCGCACACTTACAACAATGCTGTTGCATACAAACAGTCACTGAGAATGGAATCTGTATGGGCAGTGTCAGGCCAACCGCCAGCCATGGTGCAGTCCATCCATGCAGATACAAAGTGTAGAAGTGCATTGTGCTGTTAAGATGGAAAGCATGCCTAGGTATGTGATGTTTGTACATAAAGTAATTATTTTATACTCTCCAGCAGATCTCATTCTCCATACAGTTTCCAAATTCAGTGACGACTCTTTGAAATTTGGCATTGACTGCATGTATTCTCAAAGACTGTTGCATTTGGGTGCCTTTCTTTGGAGGTCCAGCAGCCCCTGACTTGACTATTGGCCACACATTTATTTTGTTCTTACTCACCTCCAACTAAACTGGTATACCGCCATGTATCAAGATTTGTCTCAGGTCACCTTTCCTAGCCAAAAAACACTACCACCACTGTTTTTTTCCACTGTGCAAAACAGCCGGCTCAAACTAAACAACAGACTGTTTCTAAACTGACAGCAGCTCACATCATTCTGATAAATGTCCCTCTGTAAAACATCTCATCAACAGTCAGTATATTACAATGTACAAAATGCATTCATCTACCAGGCCCTTAGACTCTAACTAAACAGTCTGTCACTTGCAAGCAGCATGGCACATGTTAAGTAAGTGTAGACAGGTCTAAAGTTTGGAAATCTTTACCTCTGCAAATAAAAGATAACCTCTAAACCGCAGGTACCTTCAGGTTTCATCACAGATCTTCCTGGAAATGTAGTTGTATCTCACAATCAAACAGCATGTTACTGTAACCCACTTTCACTTCCCATAGCCCACTAATCGACCATGGGATACTATTAATTAAATACCAAGTACATCTTTACTCTCTGGCCTTTATGTCATGTAAATATAGGATCATAGGATCATGGCAAGTTACTAGGCTACTGGCACCGAGGCCCTTATAAGCCTCACCAGTAATAAATTAGCCCATGTTCCCACAAGTCAGCACCCAATGCCCATGTCCAGCAGGGATGCAGGTGGAATCCCAGGGGTGTATTTTTTATTTCCCATCCAGTCATCAAGGTTCCTCTTAAAGAGGGATAATGAGGTTCTCTGCTTGACTTGGAGAGGGAGTCTATTCCACAGATGGGGGAGTCTCTGGGAGACAAATCTGTCCCATTAGCAAGTCCCATTGATGTTGCAGACCAAGTTGAGGTTTTGTGTGCCGGTCATGAAAGTGAAGTTTGGCTTGCGGATATGCAATAATTTCATCAAGGAGGGGTCAGAGATTTCTCTGTATGCCAGACATAGATCACCTCTGAGGAGTCTGCATGAGATGGAGTAGAGGGACAGGGCTTTTAGCCTATCCATGTAGGATAGATTTTTGAAGCCCTGGATTCTCCTGGTCAGGAACTTCTGTGGTCACTCCAGCTGCTGCATGTGCTTCACGCGGTACATGCCAAAAGGGGTGTTATACTCAATGGTGGGCCTTAAAAAGGAGGAATACAGGGAAGTTATGGCTTCCTTGTTCCTGGAAGAAATACCCTTACTAATGAGGTGGGCCATGTAGAAAGATCTCAGTAGAATGTAGGCAACATGGTGGTCAAAAGTTAGATTGCTGTCAATTTGGGTGCCCAGGTCCCTCACAACTGCTTGTATGCTTAGGATGCTGTTACTACTGCGATAATTTGTGGAAACATTACTCTCCCCAAAGGGGATGATGAGGCATTTTTTGGCATTTAGTTTCAGGCCACATTTCTGGCACCAGTCCTTTGTCTGGGTGAGACTCCCTTGTAGTATGTCTACATCACTAGGGGAGTCGAAGACAGTGCCCAACTTGCAGTCATCTGCAAACTTGGTCAGCCATAGACCTCTGGTTTTGGCTTGCACCTCAAAGTATCTCCCAAACAGCAGGGGCTCCAAGACCGATCCCTGGGATACGCCGCTCATTACGGGTCTACTACTTGAGGTAGCTTCCCCTATTTTGACTGAGTTCTATCAGTGAGCCAGTTAGCCATCCATCTGGACACATACAGATTTACACCAAGATGGGATCATTCATCTATTATGCCTGAGTGGGAAATAGTGTCAAAGCCTTGGCCAGGTCAGGGTAGGCGGTGTGCACCGTCTTCCTCTCGTCAATGGCTTTGGTGATTGACTTTCATCTGGATATATGGCTGTTTTCTTTTTTCAGTGACTCAATATCCTATGTGCTAATTCAAATCAAAGCTCTTTATTATGGATTTTCATGTCATTCATGTTTATTACAGTGCTTAACTGTACTATGCATATCTAAAAACAATTAAAAATACACAGCATGTATCTTATAATAGCAATGACACCACTTCAAATTTCAGAGACATAAACTAAAAATTATTACAATAAGATACAATAAAATTCTTCCAGAGATTTAAGAAAACCTGTCTAAACAGATGGAACTTAAGAAACTCCCTAAATGAGGCTTCAGATTTGCTCACCCACCATCACACAAAGTAGTTTATTGTACAAATCCAGAGTGACATAGGCAAAGGGAAATCTATCTGATATTTCAAACCTGATTCTGGTAACAACTATCAACTCTTCCCCTAATGCTCTGTTTACTCACCTGGGCACAGAGTACTACAATTTCCTTAAAAGAAATGGGACCAGGACTGTGTTGTGCTCAGTAAATAAAAATAAAGATCTTAAAACAAATCAAGGCACTTCCAACAGCTGCTTTGGACCCATTGCAATGGAGTTTTATGACAGAATCTAGAAGTGAGATCCTTCCAAAATGTTCAACATGGATTTCTGAACTCATTGCAGAGAGGCAAGACCTGCATCTGAGAATCCCTGATAAACAGCACAACACTAGGTGAGATATGATAGTACTATCAATAAGTGACTGCTGCCAGCTTCAAAGATGGAATAAAGTATTAGATATGTATGATTTTCTTCAAATGGAAGGAAGAAAACTTCATAAAGTCTGACACCTGGCCCTTAAGCATCAACACCTTAACAAGGACTACACCCATATCTTTTCTCTTCTTTGAGAGCTCTGATTGTCCTCAGAAAATATAATGGAGGATTAATACTCAGCCTATAATGGAGACTGGTTTATGTAGAATGAACAGTGGGACTGACTCCGGGCTATCCATTATTTTCCCAGCTGACCATTTAAACTTCTCCCCTCTGTCCCCCATAAGTAAATCAGGACATCCCCAGTACCTTCCCCCCACCTCTTATCTCTAGGGAAAAGGTCATCTCTGCCCTCTCAAAGGCAAAAAATACAGTCCCCAAGCTGCATCCTACATGAACGCAGGCAGGAACTTGCAGCATCATTAGGCACCCTATTCAGCCAAATGCTGAGTACTGGCTTTGTCTCTGCAGAGTGGAGGACAGCCACTGTCATCCCTTTATACAAAAATGGAGTGTCTATCAATCAGGGAAATTATAGACCCATCAGCCTAACTAGTCTGATCTACAAGGCCATGGAACAGATTATCAGGGACCTCATTAACTGGGACATTGGCAACCCCCAAACACTCAACCTCACACAGTTTGGCTTTGTCAAGGGGAGGTCACGTCTGTTAAATCTGGTCAACTTCTTTGAGACAGTCACCAAAGCCATGGACGAGGGGAAGATGGTGAGCACCACCTACCTTGACCTGGCCAATGCCTTTGATACTATTCCCCACTTGGGCATAGTAGATAAACTCTCAACTAGGCATCAATCCATATGTTACCAAATGGGTAGCAAACTGGCTCACTGATAGAACCCATCTAATCAAAAATAGGGGAAGCCACCTCAAGCAATAAACCCATAACATGCGGCATACCCCATGGATGGGTCTTGGGGCATCTGTTATTCGGGATATATTTCTCTGAGGTGCAGACCAAAACCAGTGGGCTATGGCTGAGCAGGTTTGCAGATGACTGCAAGCTGGGTGCAGTCATCAGTTCCCCAAGTGATGTGGAAGCCTTCCAGGAGGGTCAAACAAATGACTGATGCCGGAAACATGGCCTCAAGCTGAATGCCAAAGAATGCATCATTATCCCCTTTGGGGAGAGTGACATCCCCACATATCATCACATTAATAGCAATGTCCTAAGCACACAATTAGTAGTGAGGGATTTGGGCACCCAGGTTGATAGCAACCTGACTTTTGACCACCATGTTGCTTCCATTGTACTGAAAGCTTTCTACATGACTCACCTCATAAGTAAGAGTATCTCATCCAGGGACAAAGAGGTCATAGCATCCCTGTATTCTTCCCTTATAATGCCAATTATTGAGTACAATGCCCCCTTCGGCATGTACCTTGCAAAGCACATGCAGCAGCTGGAGAGACCACAGAGGTTCCTCACCAAGAGAATCCAGGGCTTCAAACAGCTACCCTTCACAGATAGGCTAAAAGCCCTGTCCTTCTACTCATTTTCATACAGACTTCTCAGAGGTGACCTCTGTCTGGCATACAAAGCAATCTCAGGATCCGCCTTGATGGGACTGCTCCATATCCGCAAGTCAAGCTCCACTCGAGCAACCTGTACATGCGACCTTAACCTGGTCTGTGATATCAATAGGACTTGTTGGCGGGACAGATTTGTGTCCCAGAGACTCCCCCATCTGTGAAACAGACTCCCTCTCCACATCAAGCAGGGTACCTCATTATCCCTTTTTAAGCGCAACCTGGATAACTGGATGGGAAACAGAAAATATACCCCTGGGATTCCACCTGTGTCCCTGCTGGACAGGGGCTCATGTGCTGACTTGTCTAAACATGAGCTAAACACTTGGCTAGGCTTATAAGGGCCTCAGGGCCAATAGCCTAGTAACCTTCTATGATCCTATGAACTAAACATTTTTCTAAGTTGGTAAAATTGAACAGCTGACCTTGAGAATAGTGGAGGCGTATGTAGATGTCTTCTGGATAACATTGATACTTAATCCCCTCTGCCTTGCTTGACCTAAAATAAATAGGCCCATGGAGTCCATGAAATGTTTAACTAGGCTGGTAAGGGACTAGAACCAATCAGTAAGTTCACTAAACAGCTAAAATCACATTCACTGCATCTTCATAGTCTGTTTAATCTCTGTTGGCTTGAAATCAGGACATGTCACATCTGGATCAGTCATATCCTCATCTGAAAGAACCTGCAGAAAGGAGCCCCTGATGAAGGACACTTTTTCTATAATCATATTCACCTCTATTAGAAAGTAATGCTTTCTGAACATATGGATGTGCTGGGTTGCACAGATTATCCATGATTCCATGTAGCAGAGGTCCATCTGGTCTAGCCTATTAGCTTATTATTTGAGCTCTCTGACTGGTACTTAGCATAGTGATTATAAAGAATAAGGCTTTCCTCATACAAGTGTATCATCCACTACATAGATTCCAGCCTTTGCAACAGCTTCTATAATTCACAAAGCTCCTGGTCTCACCAGTGTTCCCCTGATACCATGGGTCTAGAGTGTCCATGTTATGTGGCAGCAGTCTCAAAACTGGTGGTCTCTACATCAAAACTTGATGAGCATATCAAACTGATAATTGGCAAATGCTGCATAATTCTTAAAAACATCTTACAGTGCTTTTTTTCCAGTAGAAATAAAGACATTTTGATTTGGCTTTATACATCTACCATATTCCTAATAATAGAATTTTGTGGTTCTTTTTGGGCATAGAGAATATCTCTTTTGAAAAAGCTCAAGCACATTCAGAAGACCATCACAAGACAGGTGGGGGTCTTTGTCATTTATCCTACTATTAAAACAAGAAAATGGACTACCAAAGGAAACACAAACTAATAACCAAAATCCTTCAGTATGCAGGTACCAGTAAATGCTATCCCTCCACAGAAGACGAAGCACCAAAAATGTTGTTCCAAGTTCTTTATTGTAACACAAGATAACAAATGGATTTAGCGCTTCCGTCTCCAAACAGGAAACTTCATCAGAATCAATGGCACCAGTTTCCAGGATATTTAAATACCCAACAAAATACACTCATTGGTTAAAAGTCATGTCAATCAAAAATCAAAATAACTAAAAAAACAGTGACATATTGACAGCAAATTAAAAGCCGTGTGCAAAAAAAAAAAAAAAAATATATATATATATATATATATATATATATATATATATATATATATATAGTAAAAGGATATGCATTTGAAAATAACAAAAAACATCAACATTTGTATTTTCATGTTAAATGTGCATGTGTGGATTACGGCAACTCAACTGCCCTTAGTTTAAGGGCTGGAACTAAGAAAATGTGGTCATTAAGTCCTGGGAAAACACAGGCATCTAGGCGTAATTGCCACATCAATTCCTTAAATTCAAGCCTGGTTTCCCAGTCACCACCCCTATCATCATGCTGAACTCATTACATCCAAGTGACGCCTTCAGGTGCATCTGCAGTTAACTCCTACTGATGCCTCTGGATGTCAAATATTGCTTGTTCATATTTGCATCAATATTTCCAAAACCATGCTATGTACAAGGTTTTAAAATATTTAATCTTAAAGCTTACACAATGGCAAACTCAGCTGCATTAATATTTGACCTCTGTCTAGTGTAGTTAAATAGGTATTAACTGTTGTTTTTATGATATTAATTTATATAGATAAAATTTTCACATTTTTCTAAATATCTGAACAACCAAGTAACACAGATAGAACTCCTTAGCCTCATATGAAAGCCCTCATCTAGATGAATAAAATGCTGCTGATAGTATGTGTGTAATTTGAGTGGTTGCAGAGATATTGTTATTTACAAAATGTTACAAATGTAATAGTTGTATTTACTATGACTTATAAAATTCATTTTAAGACCTAGAACCTAAAGAATACTACCACTATAAAAATGTTTTGTGCTGAACAGTTTGCCATTTATACTTCTTTCATAACACTTATGGTTCCAGAGATATGAACATTTGTTTGAAATGTGAGGACATACTTTGTTTCTGTCAAATGGCTTAGGCTCCACCCATTGGAAGTTACAGTGCAAACTTCCTGAGCTCCATTGGAATGAATGAGTTAACACACTCTAGGACTAAGGTTGCCACCTGTCCCGTTGTCAGTGGGACACTCACGGGTTGAGCTGTCTCATCCCGTTGCCCGCTGTGCAAAGTAGTGGGACTTGAAAAGTCCCGCTTTTCAATCGCACTGAATTGCCATGGAAAAGCCACAATTACTTCTGGCTTTTCCACGGCAATTCAGTTACACCACCAACCCGGACCTGCAGGTAAAGCTGCTGACTGTTAGGTCCAGGTGCTTTAATTCATGCAGCAACTGGCTGCAATTCATGAAAGGGGTGGGGATTGGGGCAGGAAGACTCCTGCAAATATCATGGCTGTAGGAGCGCTTTGTTTTAAGTGCTTCTACAGCTGCAAAAAAGTCTGAGATTTTTTTTTTTTCTAATGAGCCATCCATCCATCCATCCATCCATCCATCCATCCATCCATCCATCCATCCATCCATCCATCCATCCATCCATCCATCCATCCATCCATCCATCCATCCATCCATCTATTCATTCATTCATGCAGCCAGCCATCCATCTAGCCATTCATGCAGCCAGCCATCCATTCATTCATGCAGCCAGCCATTCATCCATCAAGCCATCTATCCAGTCGGCCATCCATCCATCAAGCCATCTATCCAGTCTTTCATCCATCCAGCTACTACTCCCACCAACCAGCTAACCACTCCAGCAGCCAGCCAGTCAGCTAGCCACTCCAGCAGCAGCCAGTCAGCTAGCCACTCCAGCAGCCGGCCAGCTAGCCACTCCAGCAGCCGGCCAGCTAGCCACTCCAGCAGCCAGCTAGCTAGCCATTCCAGCAGCCATCCATCATACTCATAACAGCATCTCCTTCACCGCTCCTGTGGTGACATCATGGTAGAGGGTGTGGCCAGTGTCATATTGGCCACACCCCCATGTCCCACTTTGGCCCGCTTAAAAGGTTGCAACCCTATCTAGGAGCCAAAATTTAAAGTCAGCTGCACCACATTGAAGAACATGTCTAAACAGGGCATAGGTTTCTTTTCTTTGACTAATGTCGTACATATGTTCATATATCCTTGACCTTAAATTCCATTTGGTTTTGCCCACATAGAATGCCCAGCAGGCATTGCAGTAAGAGAGGTAGAGCACCTCTTTTGTACAACTATAATAACCTAAACCCTTCAGAATGAAAGCCAGGCTAGAAAGATGTAGTGTGTCCTGATTAGCCAAAAAGGTACATTGAGAACATCTTCCACATCTGTTGGTTCCGCTTCTCACTGCCAGAAGAGAAGAGAAGAGAAACCCAAATGATGATAGCACCCTATTATTTTCAAACACATATCCTTTTACTATGTATATATTTTTTTGCACACGGCTTTTAATTTGCTGTCAATATGTCACTGTATTTTAGCTATTTTGATTTTTGACTGACACAACTTTTAACCAATGAATGTATTTTTGGGGGGTATTTAAATGTCCTGGAAACTGGTACCATTGATTCTAATGAAGTTTCCTGCTTGGAGACGAAAGTGCTAAATCCATTTGTTATCTTGTGTTACAATAAACAACTTGGAACAACATTTTTGGTGCTTTGTTTTCTGTGGTAGAACAGCCTTTACTGGTGCCTGCATACCAAAGGATTTTGGTTATTTATCCTACTATGAGTGACTCAGCTATCTTACCTTTTTTTTGAGAGGTTACAGATTACTCAGAGGTGGATTAATTTTAGTTCACAAATGTCTATATGACAAAGCTCAGGCACCACCACTGAGTACTGAGTTAGTAATTCATAGTGCCAACACAAGGAGCACCAACAGCTTTATGGATAGTCTACACACTGTCAGATTTAAGCTGAAAAGCTCCTTCTTACACCTTTGAGCAGGGAGTCTATGGAACTCCCTACCCATTCATATAACACATATTGCTGATTTGGAAACATTTAAGGGGGCTTTAGATGAATAGGTTCATAGGTTCATAGTTTATTGGTAAGCTAACTGCCCCTGTGGGGCATTTTAAGCCTAGCCAATTACCCAATGTGAGAATCAAACCCTGCACCTTGTGATTGTAAGGTAAACACCTTAACCATTATGCCAACCTCCCACTCCCTTATGCCAAACTCCCACTCCCACTAGTTTAAGAATATTACATTTATATCAGGATCGACAATAAGGCAAGCTCATAAATGGCCTGCATAGCCCTGAGTATGTATGTAGCATAATTGAATAACTGAATCATTGAAAACAACAGAAGAAGCTTGATCGGAAGTGGACACTGCAAGATAATGATGGTACACACTGTCTTCTCTAAAGATCAGCTCTACCATGCACATCAAATCACCACTGGGGATCTGCTGGACACTACAAGATAATGATGGTACACACTATCGTCTTTAAAGATCAGCTCTACCATGCACATCAAATCACCACTGGGGATGTGCCAAGCTGCTCAGTATCAAAGAAAAGAGTTCTGTGGGAGCCCTAGAGACAACTTTATGTAAGTAATGTTATTGACTACTAACAAATGCCTCCATCTAGGTAATAAACAACAGCTTCATACTGATATTGGAAACAGCTTTCTGTGACTTAAAGACTATGCGGAAAACTTCTATTTATGTTCCTTTTACCAAACTTCTCAAGAGACAATCTTACTCAAATTAAACTTACATTGCAGAGACATGACAATCATTTAAGAAAATTCAGAAATGTATAATTGTAGCTCTTAGGTGGTTACTAGGCAATTGGCATAAGAACAATTTTAAACATAGCCCAGCTCACCTCCTTGATCAGGTGCTTCTTTCTGCAGGTTGTATCAGATGAGAGTATTTACTACTGGAATATGAAGTGAAACACTGAGTTGAAGAAATGTAATATCAGACATAACAATTTTGAAAAGTTCATTTGGCAGCTTTAACAGTTAATCTTTTGATGAACTCTGCTCCATAAGATGCAGTTTAGTTTGATGAGCAGGAATAGAACTTGTGGACTGAACTACAGCTTTCATTTAGTTTATAGCTTTATTAACCAGATAAGTGACCTGGTCATCATGGGCCATTTTCAGATAAAGCCTGGACATAAGGGCAAGGGTATATGTAGTATATCTGAAGACTTGAGAGCAGCCAATCAATCAGCATGTTTTGGTAAGTGGGAGGAAACTACAGCATCTAGAGAAAAACCCACATGTGCATAAGCAGGGCAGGCAAATTCCACCCAAACAGTGAGTGGATTGCAGGCTTAAACCTCAGACCCTTGAACTTTGAGGCAGAAATCCTTAGCACTGAGTCACCACGCAGTTTACATTCTGTGGAGAATAAATGCAATGCAGGGTGGTACCCTGGCCCATTGAGGAATACAGCACAATACATGTGGCTAGAATGGTTATATTGCATGCCTGCCGCAATAAGTTACATAGCACAGGATTTTCACAGTATGGAACCTACTGTAGGACACTTAGTAACAGGCATGTCACTGGTACAGAGGTGAGGGTCATGCAGATCAGAAGCTTTTTATATTGTAGAGTGCACTCACTTAATGTACTTTCAGACTGACCTGGCTACTTAATGTGTTGTTATAATCTAGTGCTCTATAAGTGTACCCAAACACACTACAGATAATTAGTAACCTTTTGGATTTTACTGATAGCAGTAAAGTGCTGCATTCATTTATCTCACAGTGTCTTGAGGATGTAACATAGCAGGCATAATAGTTTTGATAAGCATTGTAACTTTATTTCTTGTACACGTGTATGATGAGTACATATAAAATAAAGGTGCATTTGTTCATGTACTTATATATGCATGTCAAGTTGTCCTGGAATATACTTTGCACTGTATATCTTAAAGGGGCACAGTGCAGAAATGCTGTGTGTTTAGTGGAGGTACAGAACATTCTGGTTGAGTGCCCATGCATTGACTAAAGTGAATGTAACACAACCCATTTTGTACCTAGTCCAGTGGAAATTATAGTCACTGAGTTATCATACATTCTGCGGCACGGCATAGCCTTCCTCTGCATGTTGTATAATTTCGGTAAGAGGAGTGGTCACATATACTGCACTGGATAGTTTAATGTTAAACTAGCTAAGCCTTCTGTGCCTTGATATGTGAGCTGGTATATATGATTCCATGCCTACTACTATACTTGTCTTGGTCCATGTTCACTGGACTAACAGACTATAAACATGGGTGTACTTATGGTATGACTTGTTGTCTACCTCCTATGGTGATCTGTCCGTGTAACTACAGTAAATGCATTTTCAGTTCAGTCTGTTTACATCTCTGGTATGTAGACGATTCTGGCTTCAGATTGCGTTTTGCTTATTCTGTACGCTCTTTTCCTCTATCTGTACTAATTGTTTTGTGCCTCTCTAAACCTAATTCATTTGTGATTCTACTCAATTTGAAGATTTTATATTTCTTCTGAAAGAAGTATCAAAATAATCTGAAATTAAGACATGATCAATATCTAAGGACATCAGTTCTAACCATTGATCCAAAGTTCAACAAATGACAGAGGCTTTGAATTTAAATAAATACTGAAAAACATAGTCTAAAACCAAATTAAGGTTTTCAGAGACATAAATGAGGAATTTGAGAGAGTGTTCATAAGATGGTCAGCATGACTATATGTAGGTTTATGTATAGCCGATTTTAGTCATTAGCGAACCCTGTAATTGCTGGGGGCCTCCACCACAGCAAGCTACCTTATTTTGATATTTTGTTACATGTTACTCAAACCAGCAAAAGTTAGTACAACAATCTTGTGTACTTAAACCATGTGGATAATAACTCGTAGGACAAAGAATCCTAAGGATTGGATAAACCATGTGGATAATAACTCTTGGATGAACAATTCTAAGGACTGGATAAACCATGTGGATAATACCTCTTGGATGAAGAATCCTAAGGATTGGAGAAACCATGTGGATAATAACTCTTGGATGAAGTCTCCTAAGGATTGGATAAACCATGTGGATAATAACTTGTAGGATGAAGAATCCTAAGGATTGGATAAGCCATGTGGATAATAACTCATAGGATGAAGAATCCTAAGGATTGGATAAACCATGTGGATAATAACTTGTAGGATGAAGAATCCTAAGGATTGGCAGCACTTCTTCTCCTTTACAATTTAGGTAATTCAGAGGGCTTGAGTGGAGTCTGGTATCCCACCTGTGACCCAGAGGGCGACAGGACTAACATGAAACAGAGTAGAAAGGATTAGTCTAGATAAAATCACTTTTATAAGCAGATCTAGGAGACTGTATTTCTCTGATAACCTCCCTGTGGGAGGAATAAATATGTCTTGTTGAAGGTTCAAGTAATTTATTCAGTTAAGTAGGTAGATGGATGAGTGATCCTGTTCTAATTAGGTTTGCTATAAGTTCTAGTTCAGTATTGGGGGTTCCATTAACAATGAGTTCTGCACACAATTGTGTATTGCCTTTGAGGTTATGGACATTATTAAAGAATGCCTTGTGGTTGTCCTTGGCCTGGGAGGCCAAATTTACCCCAAATTTAGCTGTGATAGACTTTTTGACTTCTGAGTTGTTGCTATGCCTCCTAATTTTTTCAGGATTTTCTTCCTTCTGTTAATGTTGTGATCCCACCAGGGTGGTTTGTTTTTTGAGTTAGTCCTTTGCTTATTCTTGATAGGTACAACTGCCTCTATGCAGCTACAAACATGCTTGTATAGAGTTTCTGTGAACAGTTCCTCATACATAGCAGTGTTCTTATGGTATAGGGGTTTAAAATATTGCCAGGTTATCACTTAGTAGTAAGAAGTTATCCTTAGAATAGTTCCTGAGCATTCCAGTGTTAGCTGGGGCTCCAGGTTTTATTTTTACTTCAAAAGAGACTGTTTAATGGTCTGACTTCACCAGAGAGGACATTACACTAGGGGGTGTGCAACACCCTCCCACATTAGTGAGGAACAGATCCAGTATGTTTCCACCCTTGATCAGCATATTGACAATCTCATCCAGGGAGTTTATGTTTACAAAATCCAGAAATTTCTGTGACTACACGTTTGGGTGTTGTATATGATTCCCAGTCAATAGTGGGGTAATTAAAGTTGCCCATCAATATGGTATTGGGGTGAATGGTATTTCCAGTAAACTTTAATAAGTATCATGGGTTTTATAGGTCATCGAAGGTGACCTATAGGTTTCAGGGAATTATGTGAGGTGGGTATTCCACAGTCTAATGATGGAAGGTTGAGAACAATGGTCATGCTATCTATAACCATCAAAGAGGGAATCAGTGTTGAGCATATATTCTCAATAGCAAATGGAAGGCTGCCATGATTCACACCTTGAAGTACTATTGGAAACATAATACTACAATACCTAAATCTTATCAGTGTGGCATCCAACATTCTGTTCTACCTTTTGCTTGCTTCCACTTTACATCTCTGTCCTATCCTCCCATTTCCAACCTTTAATCTTGTCAAAAAATAAACATTGCACACAGACATGTCCAAAAAAGGGCTTATAAAAAATAAACATTACACACAGACATGTCCAAAGAAGGACTTATAAGCTGAAATTCCCATTCTGTACTCCCATATTGTATGGCAGCTGGCATAGAGCAATATCAGTAACCAGACGGAAATGATAGTTCCCTTCCTATAGCAAAAATTAAGACAATTCCTATGCATGCGGTAAGACTTTCCCTGCAGCTGATTTCACAGCTCAGTGTTTAAGTGATGTGAGCAGTCCATTCCAGTGCATTTGTTGCATGATTCTAATCGGGTCTATATTAGTACATCAAAGTATTACTACTTCGAATGTACTAATATCGAACCCTTTGCATCGAAAGTTGGAAATAGCGAAGCTGCAGAATATCGAATACTTTCCTAGGGAAAGTATTCAGTGGGCCATTTCTGCAGCTTCGCTATTTCCTCGACTGTGGCGCGAAGGTTTCGGATTGGGTTAAGGTAAGTGTGCAAATGAAGGTGAGTGTGTGATAGGGACCTTAGGGTTAGGGAGCGGGTAAGGTGAGTGTGTGATAGGGACTTTAGGGTTAGGGAGTGGGTAAGGTGAGTGTGCGATAGGGACTTTAGGGTTAGGGAGTGGGTAAGCTGAGTGTGCGATAGGGACTTTAGGGTTAGGGAGTAGGTAAGGTGAGTGTGCGGTAGTTACGGACCTTAGGGTTAGAGTTGGGTTAAGATAAGTGGATAGCTAGTAGTGTATGTATGGTTTAGTGTAGGGTTATGTGAAGTGTATGTGTGTGGATTATGTATTTTGGTGTGCTTGCGTTGTATGTATCTTTGTTGGAACAGCAAATGTTTTCCCTGGGAAAAAAATTTGCTGTTCTGAGTGTTCAATGTTGTGGTGTTTCGAGTGAAATGGTTCGATATTAGAACATTCAATGTAGTAATACTTTGATGTTCTAATATAGACACCTTCTAATCCACTGAGGGTAGGATGCTATTTCACATGTTTCTTCTCAAGTTTGCAAATGTCTTCCATTCAAGCAGTAAGTGTATTCGATTTGCAGTCTATCAACGAATAAAAACTGAAACCCTTTTTTTATACCAGTCTGCAAATGCTGTAGAATAACCTGATATGTCTCAATTAAGAAACCATTGCCTTACTTGTAACTCTGGATTATTCACTGATATGGAGTTTATAACTACAAAAAACAAAGATTATACTCCATGGAGCTATGTATTACCTTGTCACACACCTTCATCCTGCTCAATCCATATTTCATTTCCTTTGCAATATTTCTTTGAACATTTAATTCAACTGTGAGTTGTTAAGCATGTGCAGTATATGTTTTTCTATGACTTCTCATGATACTGCATAGATCAGGAGCATATCACTTAGACAAACATGGCTTCCATTCCAGTAATATTTATCTTGCATCAGTCTTAGAAACATAGATATCATGCTAATGTTTTGATTGCCATCGAGTGTGTAAGCTTACCCTCCATGAGTGACAGAAAGCACTAATGATATAAGCATGAGTTGATATTATTAGTTTAACTGTAACACTTGCATGGCATGCTGTACTCCTCTAGTGATGTTTAACTTGGCCTTTAGATATTTGGAGGCTTGTAACCTCTGATTGCTGGAGTCTGTTGTTTAACTTTTTCAGTCTTCTACACTATAATAATTTTCCCTTCAAATATGTGCTTTCTGACAACAGTTGAACATCTTCTGTGGCAACAGAGCTCAAGAGAATGTGAGTTAGGTAGGCAGGGGTTTAAATCTATTGAGGTGAATAATGTAGCACTCTGACAAACAACTGACACTTTGCAGTGAGTAGGTACAGTGCTTATAGCCAACAAGGGTAAGCACCATATGTTATAGTTGCAGCTTGTTGTTACTCTGTAAGTTGTGCATTTTGAACCCCTTATTGTTATACAGTATGCAGTTTACTAGTACTCAGTGTCACAGTTTTTAGGCTGTCGCAATGCAATAGTGGACCACGGTAAAGTCACTGCCTTTCTTATGACATTATCACACCCAATACATGGTCAGAAAGTGGTTGCACAATGACAGCAATCATCTAACTGTGGTATAATTTGTATGATAGTTGGCGGAGAGTCACTTAGCTGTCCTTAAGTAAGCATGCAGAAATGACTCCTCTTTGTATGGCAAAAACTGAGGAAAATCCTTTGAACATGCTAAGAACTCATTACCTCTCATGCAATTGAGGTGGTCACCAATGCATAACACCAGGCAATAGTTGACATACGGTGACATTAATAATTGCACTGTCACATTTTCCATGTGTCTTTGTAGTTATGATATGTGCAGTGTCAGTACATTAGGAGTAAAGCACAAAACTGAGCTCAAACTGCTGAAGGTGTCCCAAGTCAGAAGAAAAACATAAATATTATCTCCTGGGTGCACCACCATGGATAAACAGGCTGTTCAAGGATTAAAAACTTTAAACTTTTAATAAAGAATAAAAAACAAAAAACAAATAAAGGTTTCCACAATCAGTAGCCTTTGAATACGATAAGTGCTTCGGGCTATTGGCCTTCTTCAGATCGTAACATCCTATGGCTACCTTGGACTATAAAAATGGCCTTCAGACCAATCAAATTACATAAGAGTCCTTAAACATCCAATCACATTACCAACCAATCAAATGAGGAAAATAAACATGCATGTCAATAGTTTAACAACCTCTCTTGTAACGTCTTCATACATAGGCGATGACGCTTTATTAATATTCAATCTCATTATAACCAATCAAATGGTCAAAGAAGGAATGAGCCTTCTTGTTTAACCAATAGTTAGCCATTCATATCTTGTGAATAAGTTTAGAGAGAACATGTTTTTAAAATCGAAGTGGCCATTAACAATCTAGCCATCTCGACAGATCTCAATAAAATAAAAATCTTCACTCCCATTATTTCTGGCATATAGACTTGGATGGAATACTTCTTAGTACATCAAATCAAATTGCTTTAAAGTCCCAAAACATCCCATCACATTTCCAGCCAGTTCAACTAATAGAAAATAGCATGCCTCCCAATGGTTGAACAACTGTTCTTCATACATAGGTGAGAATGCCTTATTGGTATTCAGTCACATTTTAACCAGTTAAATGGTCAAAGAAAGAAAGGGCCTTCTTGTTCAACCAATAGTTAACCGCTTACATCTTGTAAATAGGCTTAGGAAGAACATCTCATAAAAAAATGAAGGTAGTGATGCAAAGATTAACAATCTAGCCAACTCGCAGATCTCAATAAAATAAAAGTACTTCACTTTCTTTATTTATAAAAAAAACACTTCGGGGATAAAAACTTAATACATCAAGTTGGCTCTTAGTGCCAATCAAACATCTCTAGTTTCTTTTTTATTCCTTCTTATCCATTCAAAATTATAACCAATCAGACTGCAAGAGAAAGGTGGATCTTCAAGCTCAGCCAATGCTGTAAAATCTACTCCTGATGTATCTTTGCATATGAGCATTAGCACTTCACTAACGTTTAGTCATGACATGGCCAAAAGAATATATATTCAAAATAGAACCAGCCTCCTGGCTTAAGCAATAGTTGAACATATAATTATAAACTGACTGAGTGCAAGAAAGGGAGAAGCTCGACGGCTTTGCCAACAATTGGATAGCTGTTCGTAAAGCATATTCACATATAGGCAATAACGCCTTTCTAATATTCAATCATATTGCCACCAATAGAATCTTTAAAAGTAGAGCAAGCCCTCTTATTCAGCCAATGGCTGATCACATAATTCAAAGAGGAAGGATATGGAAAAAACACATTACATGGGAGCAGAGTTAGCAATAAGCCTGTGTACAGCAATCCTACTGGCTTCCCAGATCATGATGAAATTAAATACTTTTTTCCTTTTGATTACACTTAAGATGCACTTTCTGAACCTTAGAAAATATTGAAAGTGAGGATTCCGATGGAATTCTACTTGATATATAGAGTCAGCCCTTGGTGCCAATCTATGGGTTCTGTTTACATTAGCATTCCTTAGAATCCAATCTCAAATGCAGCTTATCAAACAAGAGGAAAAAACACAAGTTTCAACCTCTGCCAGTGTTATAACAAATACTCTTTGATATATCTTCACAGTAACGCTTTCATGACAATTAGTCACAACATGGCCAACAGAGTGATTGAAAAAAGACAAGCCTTCAGGCTTAACCAATAGTTAGATGCCTGTTTTTAAGAATGGGCTTCAAAGGAATCATTGCATTTAGGCCAGGATGGTGAAGAGCCTGTATGTTGACAATCCAGGTAACTTCACAAATCTCAGTAAGGTTACACAAATCTCAACCTCTGTTGCTTTGAAAAAAATACTCTAAGGCTTTAAAATTAAAAACATGTGGGATTCTGTGAAACATGATTTGCTAGTGCATTAGTAAGGTCTTTATGCTTGCTTTCCCTTTGATGTTGTAATACCCTATCTTTCAGCCTTTGGTCCATTTTGCCTATGTAAAATGCAATACAATTTCGGTAAGTAGCCAGATATACTAAATGCTTACTATTACACGTAGCTGAAACTTTAAAAGTATAATGATTTCCTGTAATTGGATATTTGAAAGAGTTGCTATTATCAATATACTGACAAGCTTTACACCTAACACAGCTGTGGGTGCCTTGCCTCAAGATACTTTTACACTTAGGGAAGCCATCCTTATTACAGAGCAGTTGTTAAATATTTATTTCTAAACACAAACCTGGGTTGTTCAACAATGATGCTCCTGATTTTTTCATCCTCAGTCAGGATTGGCTAAAATCTCTTGACCACTTCACAGATCTTTTTATTATCCGTGCTAAACGTAAGAAGGCAATTAAGTTTATTCTCTTCTTTACCCCCTGGTACTGTTTCCCTGACCTCTGCAAAGCTCTTCCTGGAAAAATTTGGACATCCTTTCTTCTGCCTTAAATCCTTGGAATTTAGCCTCGCCATTAGCTCCCTTTCATTACAACCTCTGTCTTGTAGATGTTCATACAGATGTAGGCATTCATTTTCAAATATATTATCATCAGTGCATAGCCTTGAAATACGAGTTATTTGATTTCCCATAATGTTCTTGAAGATGAACCCAGGGTGCATACTACTTCTATGTAGATAATGATTCTTCCACATGCTCTTCCTGGGGATGGTGGTACTCAAACCTTTAACAGGGTCCAATTGCAAACAAACATCCAAAAACTCAATTTCCTCTCTAGAATGGTTAACTGTAAACTTCCAAAAGTCAGTGGTGGAATGCAAGTATTCCGAAAAAGATGCTAACTGTTCTTCATTCCCATTCCACAGGATAAAAATGTCGTCCACGAAATGACCATAATGAGAGATATGTTTGACCCATGGATTGACTTCTGAAAGAACTTTACTTCATTCCCATTGGGCTAGCACCAAGTATGAATAACTATTGGCGCAAGGTGTGCCCATCACCACCCCCCAAATCTGCCAATAACAAGTATTGCCATAAATAAAGATGTTATTCTCCAGAATCAATTCTAAAAGGGAGCATATCAGATCTGTATTAAACCCCACACAGGATGACAATTCTCTAATGCCTGTTTATCCATGGTGGTGCACCCAGGAGATAATATTTACATGCATTAGGAGTAGGATTATGATTCCCTGATTATTACATGTTGTGTACAATGTTCATTTTATAGTCTTCCACAGTTTATAGGTTTATAGATTAATACTAGGCTAACTGCCCTTGTGGGCCATTTTAAGCCAAGCTAATTACCCCATGTGAGAATCAAACCCTGCACCTTGTGTCTGTAAGGTAACCACCTTAACCATTATGCCAACCTCCCACATAACCTTGAAATGTGTGTTTACGTATAACTTTATCATTAGTTCCTATGTAGGTCTCTTGCCATTGCGTAGAATATTGGTTAAGCAGGCAAGAGTTCCATTCCAATGAGATCTAAGTTGCAGAAGTCTGACAAACAATCTGTACCTTACTTTAAATACTCGTAATGCATACCCAAGGAGATCTAAGTTGTAGCAGTCTGACAAACAATCTGCACTTGACATTAAGTATGTACAATGCATATAAATCAAAAAACAGCAGTAGGTACCAAAATAAACTTGTAATACAGTCCAAGGTACCAAAGAAGATTCAAAACCAGCCACTAGAGAACAGTTAATCCAGTTTAATGCCAAAAACGAACATATAAACATAGACCATGTTAACTAGGCAAGCAGTGGTTCAAATCCATGATGCTAACAAAAGTCATTATCAAGTGTTAGCAACTTGACATTCAAGTATAAAACAAGGTAAATATAATAGGTATATATGGAGCTTCCATACCTCAGTCTACTCGTACAGTGGCTGCTGGATTTTAATCTCCTCCTCTTTTGGTTGGTAAGATGTTTTCCACTGTTCCTTTTTCATGTTTTAGCACTGTTTCAACATTTCCCTGAAATGTGTGCATATAGACCTCTTTCATAGCTGCTCTTATGTGGCTTGATGTGCTAATGCCCTGGTATATAGAATAGCCCTAAGAAAAGGTATGGATTTGAACTCAAGGAGAAGCACTTTTGTTGTCCTGCTATCGTGTTCTATTCCCCTGAAATGTGTTTTTCAGTCACATTTTCTACCACTGTTTCTGTTGCATGCACTACTAATACTCTAATCTAAAATATGTCGGTGATACAGACAGGAGTTCAGTTTCATTCATGCATGTTTCTCTTTTAGTGCTATGATATGTTCAATTTTCCTGAAAGTGAACAGTCCTATAATGATGGTGTACATTGTGGGGACATTGACACTTTCTAATGTAATATATTTCTAGATTCTTCACCCATTGTTGAGATGGACATTTGGGAGGTATGGCTGCTTATGGCAACAATGAGGGAAAATCCATGGCATGAGCTAATTTATTAGTTGTGCAACTTAGCTAAGCGTTGACACGCATCCCAATTTGAAATAAAATGCAGCAACTCCCATTATTTTGACTTCTTTGATTGAATAGTATACTTATGCAATGATGTTTACTGTGACATTATAACTGTTTGAGGGTTTCACATACCCTTAGGACTGTAAATAGTGCCATAGGTTTTCTATTCGCAGACTATCGTATTTCCTACATTTATCAGATATGTGCTTTATGGCACTTGCACCCTGACTGCTGCAGTGGCTCCACTTAATGCAGTTCTATGAAACATCCAAGTGAGGGAGTTTGGGGTTTAATTTCTTTGAGGACTATTTTTTGTTTGTTTTGCAATCCATCTGCACATATACATCATTTTCCAGGTATGTGGTTTATGGCTGCTTACACTTTGATTTGTGTGGTAGTGGCTCACCTTGCCCATTCACTGCGGATATTCTGGCTTGTGGACTGAATTGCTGGGCTGACTTCGCTTGGGGTAACAAATATTCCTTTTTAAAGACATTCACAGTATAGTACAAGTCCACTGCTAACACCCTAGTGTCGTCAGGTCTGGTGCAGATTGTTACATCATGTTACTTTATTATTCTATTCCTCACCTCTCCAGTGATATTTCATATTCTTCAAAACTACTGCATTGCCATGGCACTTTTTTTGGTCTGCTGTTCCATCAATTGCTTTGTTCCACAACTCTATTTGTACTTTTATGCTGTCCATCACAGTGGATTCTGCTGTTATAGTGTAACTTCTACTCCAGCCTCAGCATCTGCATTTCATGCCTTTCCATTGTTCATTTCTGTATGTATGCATTTGATGCTGTTGATGACATCAGTATTAAACAACTGTGCGTGCGTGCTCACATCTAATATTAAGGGTGCTCCTGCACCATCATTGTTTACCACATCTGCTTTTGTTTTGAGTGGCTATGAGGTAGCTTACCACAATCTAGCCACTGGATCTGTGTTGCAGTCATGAGCAGTGGTAACTTGTCATGCACGCTGGCCTGGCCTTATGCATATCAGATTGGCATTGCTGCTGGTCACATTGGGAAGTAAATAGTGTTGTCTTGGCCGCAATGCAGCCATAATGTTACTGTATCCTCGGGCTTGTTTTTTAATAACAGTAACAATGACAAATGCACAAAAATGCAGATAACCCTTTCACATGCTTCACATCAATTTGTAAGCAAACAGCCAGCTGATAAATAAAGCAGTCAACACTATGCATTCGGAAGACGAGAGAAATTAAGAAAAAAGGTATAGGTGTAAGGTAACATGGATTGACTGCCACAGAGCTTGCTTCAAATGCATGCTCTTAGAGGATCTCCTAGCAAATACATACAAAGTTAAGTTTAGCTGCTCCCACCAACTGCCCCCCACCGAGTTTTGACAAGAAAATTCCAGAGAGTTCTAAGAAGAACAATATAGAAGAAGATCTGCACTTTGCTAGGAATAATGCTAAACTAAGAAGCCTCATACTCACTGTACATGAACCAACATCTAAATATCAACAAAAAATATTCACCTTCTTTCTCATTCAGCAAATCTGTACAATGATGATATTTACCATATTTTGGAGGAGAAAGTTCCTTAACACCTGTTTGTGGCAAAAACGCTGCTTTTTACTTGTGCAAAATTAATAAAAACGCGTTAAGGAACTTTTGGGCTTGTGTTCTTGGTGGACTGGAGCTTTGTTCGCTTGTTTGTTTCCTGTTTTTTTGGTTTTTCATATTTTGGAGGAGTAATCTAAGTAGAAATGTATGGGGTGCAACTTAAATATATTTATTTAGCTGTGTAGGATAGCAAAGCACAATACATTCTGTTGTTTATTGTTTCAGTAGGGATCTTCTATGGTTTGCACTTTAGCACGTCTCTAAAATAATACTAAATCCCACAAATAGGATGAACTATTGCAGGAGAAGATATTGTGCCACTACTCAGGCATGTGCAATAAAAAAAGTAATGTAAATGAGCACCTGTTAGATGAAACAGTGCTGTAATAAAATAGAGCTATGTAAATAAAGGAGGAAGACTCTTGCCACTGATTTGTCTTAGATGAGCAACTCTGGTAATTTCTTTCTAAAAGACACTAAAACATTGTTACCGCATTTTCACCAGGACTTCAATCATTAATCTTACAAGCTAAAGAGAAGTCAAGAATTAAATATGTTTTATACTTTTGCCACATTTGTGAGAATTAAAGGTCACGTATGATGCCATTTCTGTGAAGAGACTCATCTTTAGTTGCTGTGTAAAGGCTTTCAAAATTCAAAGCAGATAGTTTCAAATAAAGTTATTCAGTATACTGGCTACTTATGTTTAATAATTCACACACTTAAGGTAGCTCTGTCATAATTGCTTGAGCACAGAATTTTGAAAGGTAATATGTTTTATAAGTTACAGTTGGTGAGAGAAGCTGTATTTGTTCTAAAAGGAAATGGGGATGTGCAGTACTCATTTCCTAATCCACCTTTTTCCTCTGATTCCAAAAATGCCAGTAACAGCTCATCAGATGCTGCTTATCAAGAAATTAAAGCTAGGATATGATAAAAACTATCAAGTGTATAGCAGAAGATTAATTCCAAGTATGAGGCATATCTGCATAGAGAGATACGCACAAATCTAAATAGTATTTGAACATGGACACCTTTAAGTGTTGATGCATTTATACTGAATATATATATGTGAAGGACATAATATAAGGGCTTGCACTTATGTAATCTGCTGGAGTCCCAGATGCACACAGGCCACAATCTTACTGCTGGGAACTTATCTGCATGTCAGCTGGAAATGGCTTCTGCTAGCATTCAAATTCTGTGATTATTTATTTTATTATTTGTCCTTTGCTGAATGGGTTAGACTAGTGGATGAGGTAGAATGTCTGGGTCCATATGACAGTATCGAATGGACTAAATAGCAAATGCTATTTACTCAATCCAATACTGTCGAAATGGCAAAATAGCGAAGTCACGGAACATCAAAATTTTTCCCAGGGAAAAAATTTGGTGGGCCATCTTCAGGAATTTGCCATTTCCTCCACTATGGTACAATCTTGCAGTTGGTATATTTAAGTAGGGGGGTGTGGGGAGCAAAGCCCCCTACTTAAATTTGCGTTTACGTTTTTTTTTTTTTTATGGAGCAGTGAATTTTTTCCCTGAGAAAAAAATTTGCTGTTCCATTTGTTCGATATTTTGTTGTTTAGATATTATCAGTACGATGAAATAGCGTTCGCTATTTTCATCGTACGATAATATAATATAGACGCAAATTTCTACTACTAGGGGAAACTTAGCCATTCCATCTTTTTGAAAGATGCCATGAGATCTTTTGCATCCACCTCAGCAACAACCAATTCAAGCAAATGGGGCCTCAGTTTATTGCTTCATCTGAAGGACAGCACACTCAGGAGTACAGCACCTCCCTAATGCTGCACTGCAATATCACCATCCAGTTACCTGGAGTAGGAATAGAACTCACAGCCTTCTGGTATTCCTGCACCAAAACTGAGTGTGCTATTTGTTGCACCACTGACATCGCACAGTATGAGTGTTAGAGTGAGGTACAGCAGCTATAATAGGGGAAGTAGACCCACTGACACATAGCCAAGTTGGACTAAGGTACATGCAGCAGCTGTGGTGGGAGGTAGAGTGGGAGGGGATGGGAATTTAGCCATTAGATTTAGGAAGCAACTGTGTTAAGTTAGGCTTAGGGTTAAGAAGTGGAGTTTGAAAATATGTCTATGGAGCAATCAGGGAATTTAGGGTTAGGAAGTGGTATAAGAATATAGGTTTACAGATCAGGAGAGGAATTTAGGATTATTGCGCAATTAGGGAATTTAGGTTTATGGAATGGGAGGGATTCATAACCTATTGCATTCTCCATTTCTCGAATGCACCCCCCAACCCATCAAGCAGTGTACCTCCCTAGCAACCTTTAAAAGCAAACTAGATGACTGAATGGGTTATGTCAAATTTTAACTGGGGATATGTAGAAAAAGTCTACTTAACTGGGAGACATTGTTAGTCTCCCACTGGTATTGGGGATGTGCTTGATGGTCTCCATTGGATGTAAGCTTAGCTAGAACATATGAACCTATGAACCTATAGATTTAGGTTTTGAAAGTGGGAGCGGAATATAGAATTAGTAATTGAGACAGGAATTTAGGTTTAGAGGGTGAGAGAGTTTTTGTATTTAGGTTAGTGGGTGATGTTTCAGGTTATGATTAGGAATAAGACTGGATTTTTTAGATTAGAGTTAGTTTTTTTAGGGGAGTTATATTGGTTACTAGAATCGGGTTGTGGAAGGTCTATATAATTTACTACGATTGGTCCGGTGGGATGTAAAGCATTTGACATTTTGAGCAAGTAGCAATGAGCAAGTCATCAGTAACCTAACAGCATGCAAGCACTTGTACTAAATCTATAATATCCATTTACTGTAGTCACGTTAAGATATTAGCTAGCCAGTGCTAGTTTTGCTTATCAGAGACCTGCAACCAAAATATTAGTACATGCTGAATCACTGTCAGTATTAGAGAAAATATTTTAAATACAGCTTGGGTACCATTTCATTCAAGAACATAATTAGGTTTTTAACATTTTAAGGAACTTTAGCACCAACTTCAGTAATTTAACAGCATGTCTACCTTTTTATTTATTTAAGTGTAAACAGAAGAAGGAGTGTCAAACCACAATCGGAGCCAAAAAATGCAGCAGCAAAATGTAATAAAATACGAAGTTTTTAATCCATCCAACAAAGTATTTATTTAATTATTTATTTAACATTTGTTAACTGGGAAAGTCCGACTTGGAACAAGTCAATTTTTCCTGCATTGGAAAAGTGCCATATGGCCATAGCCCTCAACTGTAAAGATTTCCGCAGAATGCCCAGATGCCTGCCTCACATACCTCTCAACCTGTTAAAAATGTTCATCTACAGGGCAGTATGAAGTGAATAAAGCTCAAATCACCTAGGCATAGTCATTTTATTTATTTATTTAATCAAGTAAATAAAATGATCTGTCTCTGACCACTTTTGGCAAGGACACACATCGCAAGGCAAGGTTAATTGCAAGATACTTAGATAGTCCCCAGGATTCAATAAACTCCATGCAGGAATAGTGCTTTTCCTGCATGGAGTAAACCATGTCCATTTACCCTTAGGTATAACAGCAGTGCACCTTGCATATTCATGAAGGTGTGCTGCTGCTAAGGCTAAAAAGACATGAACACTAGTGAGTGCACGGGGTATGTTTGGGTAGTGCATGCATATCTAACATGCCCCCTGCACTGAGAAAGTGCCGAACGGCACTTTTTAAAAGCATTTCAGTGTCCACAGACACTGAAATCAAATAAAATGAGTAGTTCAGTGTCTGCATTCATTGAAATGGATAGGGGAGCAAGAAATCAGTGCAGGGGGTGTGTGAAAGGTTCTGTCACACACCCCTTGCATTGGAAAAGTGCCATACGGCCATAGCCCTCAATTGTACAGGTTTCCACACAAAGTCCAGATGTCTGCCTCACATACCTCTCAACCATGATTTGCTAGAAAACCACAGTCACACTTCTTAAGTTTATAAGAGCAATAATTAAAATCTGTTCCTATGTGTCCCTTTATAATTTCCCTTACTGTGACTGACAAGGAGTACAGATACATTTTTTTTACCATCCTAAGGTATGTTTAACATAGCTGAGTGGGTGTGCACATTATGGCCCTCTGCTCAGTATTACTCATACATCCCATAGGAGATAAATAAAAATATATAGCTAAAATCCTCATGCCGAGATAGCATAGTGGTTAGAGTCCTGGCTTTGCATGCAAGTGTTCATAGTTCGAGTACCAAAACAGGCACTTTATTTTTACATGGGAAAGCAGTGTTAAAATTATTATTTTAATTTTAAAATATGTAGCAACTATTTGTCAACCAGAGTAGTGTATCTGGTCTAAAATGTGAGTGTGAGTGCATATAACATGTGAAATCACCCATGTATACGCAAGTGTCCCATACAGTATAGTCACACCCCATGGTAATGTAATGAAAGCACATAGAGGGATGTCATGAAAAGTAAATCATATACACTTAATAATATGTCAGTAATGATTAATTAAGTCAGTATCCTGATATTTTTTTAAAATGAAAAGTGAGCAATGCTTAGTTGGTGTAAGCATTGCTTAAATGTGAATGCTAAGCAGCAGTCAGCTCAGCTAAATGGATTTGCGCACTGTTAAGCAATGCTCAGCAATTACCCCTTTAAGCACTGTTCAACCCAGCTTAGCAGGTTTGCACACTGCTTACCTGAGCTCAGCATTTTCAAAATGGTCCAATGATGGCAAAGGATGGGAATATAGCCTTATTTAAATGGTGCAGGTGGGAATACAGACAGAATCTATTGTAGTTTCTCTGTGTAGGAACTATGTCAGGTGTTGGTGAGGGGTCACACTTTCGGGCTCAGCATTGGGGCATTTTGGATTCCAGAGTCATGGCTGGGCTCCTTGTAGCAAACCATGATGACAGACTGCTGCAGGGCCAGTACCAGGGATCACAGTATAAAGCGGAGACCTGGGACCATCTGGCACATGATCTCACCAATGCCACTGGCATCCCCGAAACTGGTGAGCAGGTACAGCATCACTAAACTGACCTAAAGCAGAGGAAGGGGGTGCTCTTGGCCCAATGGATCCAAGACACATAGGGAAACCATGCTCCAGCAGTTTGTAAGTATCCCAGATATAGCTGTACCAAATTCTAGCCTGAGTATGTGATATACAGGTATGTATAATGTTTGTTTTCTCCACCTACAGCTGCAGCGGAGAGAGCTAGCAATGCTGAGGCTCATGCGCACAAACTGACAAGGCTGCGCTGACAGGCTGGTGAGTACAGATCTACCTTTCAGTATATAGTGAAATAAAAAAGGAGTAAATTGTTAACTGTGTTCTGATTCTAATGATTAAATAAATGTTTGCCAGACTAATAGTCATTTACAGCATAAGCAGTAGAAGAGCACTGTGTCATATAACTAAAATAAAAACCTAAACCACCAACTGTTGAGTTTATTCTGGTATGTTATAGAAATAGAATGTTTACAGGTTCTGCACAGAAAAAATGGCTTTGACAGCATGAATTAACAGAGGCTGTTCTGAGAATCAGCTAGTATGCAAAACAGTAGATTGTGGAGCAGTAAATCAAGATATACTTGAAATATGACATATGTTATGCAGTAAGATTTGAACCCTGAATACTAATGTCAAATGTGTTGTGTCCGCTGCTACAGTTCTTTGTGTTAACGTTTGTTTTCCAGATCGTATAATTTCAAAGGATTATTACACAGTACAGTAACTATCTGTCATGCATGAATCTCAGGATTACAAGGTCAGACTGTCTAACCCACAGAGTATTAGGCAGAAAACAGTCAAACAAGAGACAGCAGTTCCCCAGCCTAATCCCCAACAGCTGCAACTGACTGTTTGGATGATAAAATCTTAATTCCTTTTAGGCACATGTTTTTAAGGACATAAAGCAGGTATTAATGAAGACAATAAAACCTGCTACAAGAAAATCATATATTAACAAATGGAAAAGATTTTCTAACATGTTATAACAGTATTGTAGCCCAGTGTGATGAGAAACAGCCTTCTAATCTATTTTAGCATACCCAAACACATTTCAAATCCAGGGAGTGGCACTGAGAAATGTGCATATATACACTCAAGAAATCGGGAATATTTGTAAAAACAGTCAGATAGTAGTAACTGATCTTGGCAAGATCTGACCACATTAACCATCACTGTTCAGGTCACCATCTCCCCTGCCCCCCACTTGTCAGAGTCAAAAAAATTAACTTTACAAAAATTACTATAAAATCTCCTCAGAGTAGGTAGAAGTAGCTTTACAGCCAACATCCCATCAGTTGGAACTAGCAGTAGTGTCCAGGCCCAGACCACAATAATATGTGGGCACCTACATAGCTCAGCAATACCTGACAGGACAACATTATCTCCCTCAAGGTAGAGTAAACATCCATGGTGGACAGCAGCAATACACAAATACTGTAATAGGTGGAAATAATTGCTGGACAGGGCCAAGAAGGAACAAGTGCCTTATTGGAAGCAATGTCACCTTGGTCTGCACAAGCAAATAAGGTCACAGGTGAATTACCCTAAGGCTATCTTTTACTGCAAATTGGAAACATCCATCAAGGCCAATCACTAGGCCTTCCACACTTGTGCCTGCAATCCCAGAGGCAACACAAAAATCTGCTCTGTAGTGGTGGTCAATAACACCACATACACATATGGCATATATATAGGCAACCAGCTGCAGACAGGTGATGTGTAAACACCACCCCCTGTCCCCCCATTGATAAACATGTGCATGCACAGTACCTGCCCCCACTCCCCTCATCAGCAGGAAGCAGGTCCGTAATGCCCTCTCAAAGGCAACACACAGAAGTCTCCATAGGCCTGATACCATCCCTGGCTGCATCCTACATGAACACAGGCATGGATTCGCAGATCCCTTTTGCACTGTAGTCAACCAAAGCCTGAACACTGGTGTCATCCCATCTGCACAGAGGACAGCCACTGTCATTTCTATACACAAAGTCAGAACAATCCACCGACCCAGCCAATCATATGCACATCAGACTAACTAGCCTGCTCTGCAAGGGCATGAAAGGCAATATCAAGGACATTATGAATGGGGACATCGGCAACATCAAAATGCCTGAGCCCACACAGCATAGTATTGTCAAAGGGAGATCAGACCTGTTAAACCTGGTCGACCTCTCTGAAGTGGTCAACAAACACAAGGATGAGGGGAAGATGGTGAACAATGCCTACCTTCACCTAACCCAATTCCCTCACAATAATCCCCATGCAGATAGGATACATACACCTACACAGCTAGGCATCAACCTGTATGTTACCAGATGGGTAGCTAACTGGCCCAATGATAGTACTCACTCAATCAAAGTAGTGGAACCCACCTCTAGTAGGTCTTCCAAAATGGTGTACCCTAAGGATTGGTCCGGGGGCCTCTATTGTTTGAGATATACATATCTGAGGTACAGGACAAAAACAGTTGTCTGTGGCTGACCAGGTGTACAGATCTTGCAAGCTGGCCACTGTCTTACATTCCCCTACTGATGTGAGCATCCCCAAGAAGCCCTCACCCAATTAATGACTGGTGCAAGAAGCATTTCTGCAAAATGAATGCCAGGAGAGGCATCATTCTCCCTAATGTGGCAGATGTCATCCACACTAATTATGACAGTAATAATGTACTGAGCATGCAATCAGATGTGAGGTGACTTGTGCACCAAGGGTGGTAGCAACCTGACACTTTCCCACCGTGTTGGCACCATTGTACAGATAGCTGTCTACATGGCCCACCTCACAAATACTGGTATGTCATCCAGGACCCAGGAGGCCACAACATCCCTGTACTCCACCCTTATCAGACACATTACCAAGTACAAAGGGTCCTTTGGCATGTACCCTGCCAAGCAAATACAGCAGTTGTAGAGACCACAGAGGTTCCTGACCAGGCAAATCCAGGGTCTGTAACACCTATCCAATGCAGGTAGGCTCACAGCCCTGTCCCTGTACTCAGTCTCATACAGACTGATCATAGGTGACCTTTTTCTGGCATACAAGGCCATTTCCAAACCAGCACTGATGGCATTTCTGCACATCTGTAAGACAAGCCCCACTCACACATCATGCATGCAAGGCCCTCACCTGGTTTATGACATGTATAGCACTTGTTGGCAGGACAGTGTAGTGTCCCACACAATACACTGTCTGGAAAATACACCCCCTCTGCATGTCTAACAGCATACATGTATAACCCTCTTGAAGAAGAAGAAGATGGACAACTGCATGGGAAACAGATGGGACACCCCTGGGATTCAGTGGGTGTACCAGCTGGACAGGGGAAACAGGTGCTGGCTTGGAAGGGACATGGGCAAATGTCTGGGCCAGGCTTATGACGGCATCAGAGCCAGTAACCTGGTATCATCTTATGAGGCTATGCACCTAGTACGTTACATGTTTCATGTATGTATTGCAGACTGTCCTGCAATGTTGTCTGAAATTAATCCCTGTGAGTATGAACTGTGTAGGTACTGCAGTGATAGTATATAGTCTTGTCCCTTTATCAGTTATCATCATATATCATTACACCTTGTCATTGTGTGTGGTCTGTATAGCAGTAAATCAGCTCTTATAGTACATGCATATGCACTTGGTGACACTTTATAGCTCACTCCAATAGCCTTGGTCTTGGCCACAATTGCCATTCTGCTATTAGGCCCATCACATAGTAGGATTTGTTACCCTTTATTGTGGGCCTTACAGTAGCAGTGGAAGAGATGGATTGCAGCAGGCACAACTACCGTAAAGTCTTCCCTGAAGGGCCCATAGCTGTCACAGCTGTGCCAGACTGTACCAGGAGTGTGTGTGTGTGTGTGTGTGTGTGTGTGTGTGTGTGTGTGTGTGTGTGTGTGTGTGTGTGTGTGTGTATCAGCAAACATAATACTGCAGGGTATTAATTCACATATGTTGTCTTCCCCTCACGGGTGAACACAGGTGTTGGAGTCACTTCCCCTCACAACCTGATGTCAGTGTCTTAGTGGACTCCCACGATGATGGTGGTCATAGTGAGGCATAGGTGGGGATGTTGGTGCCTGAATCCATGCCATTGTTTGGTATCCCACTTTCACCCACCATGTCCCCGCACACAGTCAGTATGCCCACATATACCCAGTCCCCAGCAGCCATGGGTAATGGGCAGGTTAATGGTGGTTGCATGGAACAGGCTAGTGTGTTGAGTATGGTGAGTGTGACTGTAGACACCAGCCATAGGCAGAGATCAGGTGAGGTCACACATAGGCAGATGGACAGGTGTGCTCAACAGAGGACTACTGCCCATCAAGTCCCTGTCGCAAGTGCCACAGCAGATGTCACCAGATGCATGTTATGGTCCATCATGGAGGCACAGGTAAGTACTAGACAGATGCTCAGGGTCATGCATGCAGCACTCCCTGCCATGCGTGATGACCTCCACGGCATTTGTGATGCCCTACATCATCTTGCTGATGTCATGGATAGAGAGTGGGGTGAGACATTGTCACTGCTCGACCGTGCATTTTCTGTGCTTGAGCATGTGGTGGGAGTAGGGCATTGGCCTGGTGGATGTAGGTCAGCAACATGATCAGCTGTGAGCTCACATGGCCATGGACATTCACAGTCCCAGAGTGGCAGTACCAACAGCATTACCAAAGGGAGGCCATAGGCACCTTGTCCTGGCCAGTCCCATCAGGGATGTGGATCCAGCAGACAGCAGTCACCATCAGGGAGTAGTACTGCATCTGTCCTTGAGCCTGGCGGTGCCAGTGATACTCCTGGCAGAACCAGTTACCAAGTCCCTGCCGGGAGACGGAGAACCATACATCCTGCCATGTACAGTCGATGGCTGTTCAAAATAGCCCTGTGTCAGGCATCCACATTGCTTGATAGTGTGCAGACAAACACTCACACATCCCTATCACAGGCCAGTCACCACCAGACATGGACAGCTCCTCTGCATGGCACAGTTGAACATCACCCCTCCAGACACACACACACACACACACACACACACATATACAGACACACACACACGCACACACTCACACACACACACACACACACACACACACACACACACACACACACACACACACACACACACACACACACACACACACACACACACACACACACATGATGTCAGCCATATGGCCCAGCACAGGACTCTGGCAATCCAACACCACACCCTGTGCATGTGATGATACCTGTGCCACAACCCTGGTTATCCATACCATCGATCCATGGACATGCTCCTATGGGTCTGATGCACAGGGTGACTATAGTATAGTGTAGCAATGTCATGCTGTGTTAGGTGCTGTCTGCTGGCAGTAGTTATGGGTACACATCGAGGTGTATGTACCTTGTTAGGCATGATGCACTATTGATGTTAGTACTGCTGACTGACTGTAGTGTCACATACTGTATTCTGGTTGTGTTCCAGGTGTCTGTGTGTCTGCAGGCTGTGGGCCTGCTGACAGTAGCAATGATGAGTAAAGCGGAGTGGAAACACAGTGGCCTTTTCATAGCCAAGGTACAGCTGTATATGTACATGTTTACCAGGTGGGTTTACATGCAACAGTGTGTGAGGGGGCAATTGTGGCAGACAGTGTGACCTTGCATACATATCCTTGACACAGCCACCTAGCCTTCATAAATTTCACCTGGGTGTTCTGTAGGACCATGGCTCACACATACAGAGGGGGTTACATGAGTACTGGAACTAGGTCCCTCACAAGCTTAGACATTACTTTAACTGCAACAGATGCAACTATTAGCATCTGTTGCCCCTGCCATTTCTCTCACATCCACTCGACCATCATGCAGTTGATGCAGGTATGCCTGGTACTGTGTAAGATAGGTTTGGGGTATGCATTCCTGACACAGGTCAGCCTGTGTTAATCTAACCTGACAATCACCAGCATGTGTGTCTGCTATCTCATATGCATGGTCTGGCCTCTCGTGCTGGTAGTGCACACAGAGACATAGTCCTGTACATGGGGCAGCTGATGAAGGGCTGAG